>NC_045600.1:13835352-14163963 GCF_009762305.2 Zalophus californianus
GACACCCACGCTCTTCCTGCTTTCCTGGCTGACTTTCCCAGTCTCCTTCCCTTAAATGTCATCTTCCTCAGAGTTCCGCCTTCACCTGCTTCTCTGCTTATTCATTATACTCCCGGCGCCTGACCTGTACAAGGTGCTCCATCAGTATCAAATTATGTGTGCAAATCAAGCTGCTGGTTTCAAATTCAAGCTATCTACTCAAAAGTCTTTCAAAGTTGAAGCAAGAAGGAGCAAACTTTTTTTTCATAAGGATACACATTTCCAATTATAAATGATGTATTACTTATTGCAACTGGAGTCCACTGAGGGGAAAAAACCATAATAACTTATTTCAGAACTAATATGGCTATACGTTAGCAACAGAAACGATGTAGTTATTAGAAATACAACAAAGAGATTACTTAGCAGCTGTCTCCCCACACTGTCATTTCATTTTGCTCTGTGGTTCTTGGCAGAGAATCTAGAAAAGAAAAAAATAATTAAGCCACTCTGTGTTCTCTCAGACTAAATGATCTCTGCTGTTCTGAGAAACAAATCTTAAAAGGCAATGTGTATTCCATGATTATTGGAAATAGAACATTTTCAGAGGTTTTTTCCCTAGAGACGTGTGGTTAAACATGATGGCCTCTTCCCTTCCAGGTCTGGTTGTAAAGTTTCTCTTAGCTTTATGTTCCAAATGCAGAACTCGAGGTCCACACGCCAGCCTAGGGGCCATCATTAGATCTTGAAACACACTTTGACAAAACAATTCCACAGAGGTCTATTTAGGGCTCTCTTTTCATTGAGATAAAGAGATACCACATGTAGAGCATTCAGTTGTTTATTCATTCATTCAACAAATAATTATGTTAATAGCCACTTACACCACTTACAGTCATCTTAGAATGGATATTATTTAATGTGTGGAAAGCTACTTGGCAAAAGATGCTGAGTTTATTTGTAACTTTATTTGGTCTTTACCTGCCAAGGTTTCTTTCCCCCACCTTTACCCTGTTAGCAAGATCTACGCGTAGGCCCATGTGTCATATTATGAATCCATCTGTCCCTGCCGTAGTCGTCATAACAATGACCTGGGTCATGGTATCTTTGTGGCACTCTATACCTAAGCAGAAGGAAAACTCTATCAGTCCAGGCAAAGAAGGAATTGTCAAATTAAATCGGAAGTCAGGACTCCATTGCCTGCTGATTTGTACAGTTCACACTTTTGCAGCCTAAGTATGAACTCAGAAAGGGATCTTGTGACCACTTCCATTTTTAGGGACATTTTTATGGCTCACAGGGAGATAGATGAGACGTGCAGATTTCATGGGGGAGGTTAGTCATGCTCTTAGTCTTCTGGCATTACCCACATGCCCAAGACAGCACGAGGCAGAACTGTGTGCAGTGCGTAGCCGAGGCAAAGAGCTCAAAGCATGTCAGTGTAGGAGTGTAGAAGTCACTGCCTACGGTGATCTAAAGGTATGACTTAGGCTGCATGTGAGGTCATGGGGAGTGGTGGGGCTTGCGGCAAACTGGGGAGCTCCCAAGTTGCCTAAAGGCATGCATGTTTAAAAAATTGAAAAACCCTGAGCTGGCCACACAAACACGTGCCTAGCGACTCGCTATTGCCCCAGCTTGAGTTTTAGATCTCTATATCATGCCTGTCCCTTGACTCATTTCCTCTCTTCCTCTTGCAGTGGCCTTAGCTCACTCTTCCTCTTCCCAGTGCCCACCACCCCAGATCTCCAACTGCTTGCTGGCTCAGACGAAAGCTGCAATCAGAAAATTTCTACCTGTTTTAAAGAACAACGTAAACAAAATGTGCCTGTGTTTGAGAGTGGTTGCTTATATAGGAACCAAGCAGCACTTAAAGCACTTTTAAAAACTTTTCAATCTTTGTTAGTTTTTGTATTACTCATAAGATACACATTCTTCATTTAAAACTCCTAATAATATAGAGGTAAAGTGTTCATTCCATTCTCCCCTCCACCAGTCCCATTCCACAGATAGATACTAATAACTGTCTGCAGTGTATCTATCCAGATATTTTTCTGAGCATATAAACTGATGTATACATGCACATACTTACATATATAGATTGTATATAAACATAATCTTATTAAAATGCTACTGTACCATGCTGCAACTCACTTTTTCATATAATATAGACAGATTTTCATAATCATATAATTATATCACATTCTTTATATCGCATTCTGCTCTTCCTTCAACAGTTTATCAGTACACAGTAATTTACTTCAGCAGTCCCTATTAGTGACATTTAAATTGCTTCTAGGTTTTCTGCTATTTTTCTGTTCTTATTCAGCAATTATAGACATCTCATGGTCAAAACCTAACTCCTGATCTTTTCCCCCAAAACTGCTCTCTTACAGTTTTTCCATTTTAATGAATTTAATTTAATGGATGGTATCTCCATCCTTTGTGTTGCTTGTGCCAAAAACCTCAGCATCACCCCCAGCTCCCTTCTTTTTCTTCCCTCCCACATCCATCATGTCAGCACCTCCCCTACTGAACCCTGTCCAAGCCGCCGTCACCAGCCCCAGCCTCCCAGCCCGGCTCCCTGCTTCTGCCTCCTTCTGTCCTTAATTCTGTCCTCAACCAAAGGGATCGTTTTTAAATGTCCATCATGTCAGGCCACTCCTCTGCTCTCAACCCTCCAGTGGCTTCTCATCTCACTTCATAAAGCCAGCGTCCTTACAGTGGTCACCAAGGCCTGAAATCATCTGCCCTCCCTCTCCCCCGTGATCTCCCCCTACCACCAGCCCCATCCTCATCTGTAGCTCTCCTGCTTGTTCAAGCTACTCCAGCCACATTTGCCTTCTTGCTTTTCCTCAGACACCCGGAAGCACTCCTGTCTCAGGGCCCTAGCACATGCTCTGCTTTCTGTCAGCGGTGCTCTTCCCCTAGATATGCACAAGGCTTGCTTCCTAGCTCACACGTGCGGTATTGTTCTCAAGGGAAATTATTAGAGCAGAATTTTTGAGTCAAAAGGGCATGCATAGGGGCACCTGGATGGCTCTGTCAGTTAAGCATCTGACTATTGATTTTGGCTCAGGTCATGATCTCAGGATTGTGAGATCAAGCCCCACATCTGGTTCTGCATTGAGCATGGAGCCTGCTTAAGATTCTCTCCCTCTGCCTCCCTCCCACCTCAAGCATGTGCACATGCTTTCTCACTCTCTAAAAAAAAAGAAAAGGGGGGCATGCAAGCATATTTTAAATTTAATAGACACTGCCAATTTGCTTTACCAAAAGGCTTGTACTATTTGTTATATATGATTTTTTTTGGTATATATGATATGTAAAAAGAATGTTTATAGTATAAATTTAATATACAAACAGGTCTTTTTACATTTAAATATAAATATATATGTATATTTACTTTTTTTTTTCTCAGAAGAGAGCATAACCTGGATGTGGGGTGAGGGTACAAGTGAAAGGGACCTTTTAATTTAGGGATTCTTCATCTGGAGTCCATGAATGTGGACCTCTAATGGATACTTAGCAACTTTTTTCGGAGAAGTTGGCAACAAAGCACAGTCATTTTAGCAGTATCTGTGACTTTTTCACCAACAGAAATCACAGCTGTTTCTGCATCATAATGCAGATGTTGTGGCTACCTTGAATTTGGTCCTCCTCTTCACAGCTTTGCAATTACAGTGAATCCTCCCCCCCCCCCCCGAATCCTCCTTTCCTTTTTCCGCCACTCATTATTTGTTATGCCCCCAGATCTTGGTATTTAATATGCTAATAAAGAAGCACCTATAATACATTACTGCTGATTTGTTTTTTTAAATACTCTGATGTCTATTTCAATGCAACTGGTTTCATTTTATACATTTAGAATCAGTCTTTATCTAACTGCCACAAGGATCCATGGTGCAAAAACACTTTGGAACTCTCTTCATTCCAGGTACCATGAATCCTTTGGAAGGAGGGAGTTACTCTTAGAGATAATCATATGGTATTTTGTTAAATGAAAGTGCCACAAAATTTCAGTACCAGAATAACAAGTATGGCAATATTCGTATCTGTCACGTCTATCATTCATTCATCCAATGCGTATTTACTAAGTGCTTCTTTATACAGTGCACTCTGTAACAGTTTCCAGGAATCAAAGGTGAAGATCTAGCCATTGCTTTAGCTTACTGTGGAACATTATAGTTTTTTTTTGCACGAGGGGTGCTTATCAGAACCGACTACGCAGAGCCTTTTCCTTCCTTCACCTGCTCCCCTCCTCTGCTCACCTCTGCGTGTTGGAGGGCTCAGACCTTGCTTCTGCCTTTCTTCTCCATGTTTTCTCCTCTAGGTGTTCTCATGCTGAGTTGTATCATCTAAATGCTGGTGATTGCCAAAGTTAAAACTTCAGACTCGATCCCTACCTAAGTTCCAGACTCATATTTACTGTCTCCACTTGGGTGATTCCTAGCACCCCAAACTTAATGTATCCAAACATATTTCTCCCTATTTCAGCAAATGGCTTCACCATCCACCCATTGACTCCAGTTAAAAATTGCCTAGATGTCTTCTTGGAATCATACTTTTCCTTTATCTGCCTCCCTTATCCCACATCCTGGATGTAGTTCATCAGCAAATACCACTGGTTCTCTGTCCACAATACCTGTAGCAGTGCTACTGAAAGTGTGGTCTGCAGGGTGGTGCTGGTCCATGAACTGTTAACTGATCCGTGACAAGTTAGGTATAGAAATTTAGAGGAGGCATTAGAAGCTTCTATAGCAGTTTAAAATTGTTATGATGACCAAGTTCACAATGGCTAACTCATCTCATTGAACAGGGTATAGACCGCTTCAGTATTGGCAAGCTCAAATGGTGAGTCGTCATAAAGTACAAGTTGTGTAATAAATAATCATGTACAGGACCATACTGTAAAATGTAGTATTTTAATAGATTTGTCAATTGTAACCTAAAAGTGTATAAAAATCTTTGAGCATTTATTTTTATAACATATTTATTTAAGTTTTGGTTTTTGACAATTTTTATTCTATGATTTAATATTAATTAGGGAAATAAAATTTATATTAGTGATTTTTCACCCTCAAGTTATTGAGGGTAAAGCAAGCCCCACTGGAGGCTATTTTTGAAATGTTTTTTTTTTTAAGATTTTATTTTATTTGAGAGAGAGAGAGATCAAGAGAGAGCGAGAGAGAGCATGAGTGGGGTGAGGGGCAGAGGGAGAAGCAGACTCCCCGCTGAGCAGGGAGCCCGCTGAGCAAGGAGCCCCATGGGGGGCTCAATCCCAGGACTCCAGGATCATGACCTGAGCCAAAGGCAGACGCTTAACTGACTGAGCCACCCAGGTGCCCCAGGGAGGTTATTTTTGTTTTGTTTTTTGTTTTGTTTTTTGTTTTGAAAATGCCAAGGCTAAAATCCATATACAGTTGCCAAGACGTTGGTGAAGATGGTATCAAAGGTATTTGTTTGGAAATGTTGGGTGAATCCGCAGCGAAGAAGGTAGATCAAGTACTACTTCCATAGCTCTGCATATTCAGGAACTAGCTAATAATATGGAAGACTAACTCATAGAGCAATTAGAACTAGCAACATATTTTTTTCATTGCACTGTGATAATCTCACTCATATTCCTGTTTACAATGATGATAGGAAGGAAGATTTCTTTTTTTCAACTTTGTTGCTGACAAACATAACTAAGTCTGAACTAAGTAATACTATGAAGGATTACATTGTCAACAAATATGGTTTGGAGTTTACGTTTTGTGTAGGAGCATGTTCTGATGGTGCAGAAAACATCCTGGTGTCGTTATCCTGATTAAGAGGCTCACACCAGAATGTAAATCAATGTACTGTTTTCTCTTGTGAGAAAGTCCTGGGCTGTGAAGAATGGTGGAGCCAAACAACGGCCTTAGATAAAAGCTGGTGTGTTAAATTCTGGGTTACTCACTTGTGTTGTTTGATAGTTTGGAAGCAGATCCTAACAGCTCTTATGGCATGCTAAGGTAGATGATAATCGAGAGGACAAATGTTTGAGAATGTTTGATCTACAGAACAACTCAACATTTCTGCAAAACCAGAAAACAGTTTGGTCCTGGCTTGTTGAAAATATGAATTGGACAAGCAGGGTTGCCAAAGCTCTTCAGTACTTTTAATGATCTCAGTACTTCCATGCAAAGAAGAAATGCAACATGTTTTTCAAGATAAGATCAAAGGGCAAAAACGAAAGTTGGAAGCTTGGAAGAACAGTTTCTACAGATGATTATGACACATATTCCATAATTTAACAATTATCAATGATGTAGGTGATGATCTTGATGTTGCACATCTGTGAAAAACTATCACAAAATGCCTTAAGTTTGATAAAGCATTTTGAATTTTATTTTCCATCAAAAGATCTATGCCTAAAAAATTCATGGATCCAGAATCCATTTCTTTCATCAAAAGATGATTTAAATTTAACTGTAACTTACAGGACACATTGCTGAAGTGACTTCTATTTAAGTACTTAAAGGACTCTGAAAAAAATAGCACTTTCTTCATTTTTAGATAAAATTTAAAAGTGAATAAACTGAATTTACTGAAATTGCTATAAAATCTCTTACTCCACACTGTGAGACGAGTGTCTCCTCCTGCTCCCCCTCCTTGTTCCTTTTCTTCTTCCTCTTCTTAATTATTATCAAAATAAAACATAGAAACAGTTTAGATATACATGACCCCCTGCAAGTAGTCTTGGCAATCTTAGCTAAATTATTAATCAAGAAGAAAGTCTATTTGCCACACTAAACACTTTAAATATTTCTGTACACTGTTCATTCACACTGTACCTATAACTAATATGGGGATTCATTTTTCCCTCAAGATGGAAAAAAGCTACAAGTGTAATAGTGAACCTATATATCAGTTGCCCATATGCATACTTTCAGCAAATAAGCAAGTGTACAACTTTCATACTTCTTTCTTTTTCCCTATATTATGTTTGCCCTGGTAATATTTATTGCAATGTAATTTCCTGTTTGTTAAACTAATAATACCAAATTGTGGCTTTTATCTTGTATGTCTTTTTTTTTTAATTTTGTTTTTCTAGTAATTCATTTTTATTAATTTTTACAAAGTATCAGTTTGCAACAGACTGGAAAAATTTTAAAAGGGTCCTTCACCACAGAGAATTTAAGCAGCACTGCCTTATGGGACTGAATATAAAATGAGAATTAATTCTTACAAAGAGAATTAATTCTCCTACAAAGTCTCTCAAACTACTGGACATGTTCTCAGTGACTTTATTTTGAAAAGAAAATAGTAGATGAGCCTGAAGCAGCCTCAGGCAGTGTGAGTTTCTGATACTTACAGGGGTCACCGGATGAAATTGGCAAATAGAGGAGAAAAGAAAGTTAATACAGATCTAACTTTTATGACAGTGTTATAAACTCATAATTGCAAATATTGGCTATTATTGTAAACAAGCCTTTAAAAATCTTTTTTTCTATTTCTTTTTTTGTAGCTTATTTTATTTAATTCAATTAGTTAACATATAGTATATCATTAGTTTCAGATGTAGAGTTTAGTGATTCATCCGTTGCATGTAACAGCCAGTGCTCATTACATCACATGCCCTCCTTAATACCCATCACCCAATTACCCCATCCCCCCCCCACCTCCCATCCAGCAACCCTCAGTTTGTTTCCTATGGTTAAGAGTCTCTTATGGTTTGTCTCCGTCTGATTTCATCTTATTTTATTTTTCCCTCCCTTCCCCTATGATCTTCCATTTTGTTTCTTAAATTCCACATGTGAGTGAAACCATATGATATTTGTCTTTCTCTGAATGACATATTTTGCTTAGCATAATACTCTCTAGTTCCATCCATGTCTTTGCAAATGTAAGATTGCATCCTTTCAGATGACTGAGTAATATTCCTGTGTATATAAATACTACATCTTTATCCATTCATGTGCCGATGGACATCTTAAAAATCATTTTAAAAGCAATACAGTAAGTGGTTACATACTGGAGATATATATTCCCTCCAAAACACACTGTCTGTAATGTGATGCAAATAGCTACTAAGTGGCTTTAGGTAAAAATGTAGAGTGTCAGTACCAGGCATGGAATTACAAAGTCCTGTACCCCAGACAGCTTTCACAGATGTGAAGGTGACAGCATGCCCTGGAAAAGAGAGTTCATGTTCAAAAGTGGCCCTGGTGCTAATGGAAACATTTCTGTGATGCGCACATGAAGAATGAACAAATTGTTTCATGAGACAGGATTGCGGAAAAAGCACTGTGTGTTAGTTGTTAAGCTGTATGTGGTCTCTCAGCCCCAAACCTGCCCTTCCATGCTCTGCCTGGTGAGGTCAGAACCAAGACTCTGGAAACCACCTTTCTCCATTAGCAGCTGCGTCTGGTCCCGTTGGGTCTCCTGGGGCTGCAGAGACTATCAGATGGCTGGAGGGGAAGCAGTGGCTCCTTCCTGGCTCCTTTCCATCTACTCTCCGTTCTGTAGGGGTCGCCCGGGGGCAACTACTCTTCACTCCGGTGCTCCTGGGTTCCCAGCCTGCAGCCTCAGGCATACCAGCAGTGGCCCCCCGGCACCCTCCACAGAGGGCAGGGCTCCAGCTTCCCAGGACCTTCCAGCAGCCTTCTAGGTCCATCTCTTCTCTCTGTTTCTTCAGCCCTGATGATGGGGGAGGCTTCATGGATTCATAGTTACTACCATTTCTTTTTACAACCTTTTTGTTTTAACTGCATTGTTTCTGTTTCACCTCTTTAGCCCTCCAATACTTGTCTAATCTATTTCTTATATTAAATTCTCTCTTTTAAAATAACTGTTGTGTTTCTGATTTCCTTACTGGATCCTGACGGATCCTGACTTGGTACCAGGAGTCGGCCCCAGTGGTCTGGGGATGAAGTGCTTGCATCTATGGCCCCAAACATGGAGCTGAACCACTTGCCAGCTCAAAGTGGAATGTGAGTAATCTGGGTCATGTGGTGGCATCGGGATTCGTCAGCGCATCCCTTGAGATGGAGCAAGTAACTTGAAGCCACTACAACCGACTGTTGTAGTAGTAATGGTGCTAAGAGTACAGAATGGGATGGCTCTTTCTGTCTGGACATTGTGTTCTTAGAAAAAAAATGATGAACTTGAGTCTTTAAACCCAGCTCGGGTCATAAATGGCAAACCTCAAAAGATTCTACTTGTCTCCTCTCCATGGCGACCAGCTCCTCTGCTTCAAACCCCCCCAGTGACATCCTATTACATTTAAAATAAAATCCAACTTCCTCAACCTCATCTCAAACTGCTTTTTACCCTGGTTGTTCTAGAATTTCTAGATCTTTCCAAACCCCAGGGCTCCCGTATTTATGTACTTACCTCTTGTTGGGATTCACTTCCCCCTGGCTCTCTGCACGTGTGACTGCTTCTCATCATGTATGTCTCACATTCCCTAATTTCCTGAGCTTCCCTATATAGAGCAAACCTTCCACCCTTTCCCCTACTAAGTGTGTCTTCATGGAGTCATTTCTTTAATAGCACCTACCGCAGCCTGTACGCATCTCTTGTATGTACTTGATCGTGTGTCCCACCCAACTGCGTTCCATCAGGGAGAGACCTGTCTGGCCTATTGGCTAATGTATTCTTAGGACCCTGCTCCAATATCTATCACATAGGAGATGACCAATAAATATTTGTTGATTGAATGATCCTGGGAAATAATTTTCCATCAATTAATTTAAAATTTTAGTTCTAGAGCATTTCAAGCATGCAGAAAATACCCAGGTACCTGCCAACCAAATTTAACAGATTTTGACATTTGGCCATATTTACTTCAGATTGCACTTTCTTCTCTCTCTCTTTCATTTTTTCAAGAACCATTAAACATAAATGAAACTTGTCCATTTCATGTGTATTCAAAATTATTAACACAAGCTATACTGAATGGTCTCAATATCTTCTTTTTAAAGATTTCATTTATTTATTTGGGGGAGAGAGAGAGAGCACGAGTGGGGGATGGCGGCAGAGGGAGAGGGAGAAGCAGATTCCCCGCTGAGCAGGGAGCCCAACACAGGGCTCCATCCCAGGACTCTGAGATCATGACCTGAGCCGAAGGCAGATGCTTAACCGACTGAGCCACCCTGGTGCCCCTCATAATATCTTTGATGACTGTAGGATCTGCCTCACTGTCAATCCTAATAGAGATAATTTGTGGGGTTTTGTTTTCCCCTTCTGATCAATCTAGCTAGAGGTTTAGCAATTTTATTGCTCTTTTTAAAAACCTTCTTTGGTTTCATTCATTTTCTGTATTATTTTTCCATTTTCTAGGTCATTGATTTTTGCTTTTCTATTTGTTTTGGTTTACTTGCTTCTATTTATTTCCTTCTACTTATTTTGGTTTACTTGCTCTTTTTATAGCTTCTTAAGATAGATATTTCAATCATTGATTTTGGTCTTCTGATGTAAGATTTAAACCCTTATATTTCTACCTAAGCACTGCTTTAACTGCATGCCGCAATTTTTTTTTTTTTTTTTTAATTATCATTCAGTTCAAAACAGTTTCTAATTCTCCTTGTGTTTTCTTCTTTGACCCACAGGTTACTAGGAAATGTGTTGTTTAATACCCAAATATTTAGAGATTTTCCAGATTTTTTGTTACTGATTTTTAATTTAATGCTGTTATTTAATTTCAATCCTCTTAATTTTATTGTAACTTTCTTTTTAATGTCTCTTTTTAATGCCTTCGTGAATGTTTCATGAGCTTTGGAATGGAGTGAAAGTCTTTTAGATGTTGAGAGTGGGGCTCTTTAGATGTCAGGTCAAGTTGGTTAATGGTGTTATTTAGTCTTATTACTGATTTTCTCTCTCTGTGTTCTAAAGTTTACTGAGAGAGGAGTATTAAAATCATCAGCTGTAATAATAGATTTGTCTGTTTCTCCTTTTAGTTCTCTCAGTTTTTGCTCCATGTATTTTTTAAGCTCTTATCAGGTACATATACATTAGGATTGTTATATCTTCTTGATTAATTGGTTGGCCCTCTTATCATTATGAATTATCTCTTTATCCCAGGCAGTATTCCTTATTCTGAAGTGATATTGATATAGTCACTCCTTTTTTGTTATGATTGTTTTTTATTCTTTTACTATTAACTAATTTATGTCTTTCAAAGTGGATTTCCCAAGGATAGGGTAAAATTGAGTGCTTTTTTATTCAGCCTGGCAATCTCTGCTTTTCAATTAGAATGTTTAGCATATTTACATTTAATGTAATTATCCATATGGTTGTATTTAAGCCTACCATTTTCATATTTTCTGTTTCTTCTATTTGTCCTGAGTTTTCTTTTTTCCTCCTTTCTTACCTTTATTTACAGTTCTCTTCTTTTGTGTGTGTACATCCAATTTTCCATTTTGTATTATTTTCATAAGCCTAAAGAACTTCCTTAAAATTTCTAGTAGTTCATGTCTACTGGTGACAAATTTTTTCAGCTTCTGTTTGAAAATTTTTTTTAAGATTTATTTTATTTATTTGACAAAGAGAGAAAGCATAAGCAGGGGGAGCGGCAGGCACAGGGAGAGGGATGAGCAGGCTCCCCGAGGAGCAGGGAGCCTGATGCGGGGCTCGATCCCAAGACCATGGGATCATGACCCGAGCCAAAGGTGTATGCTTACCCCACTGAACCACCCAGGTGCCCCTCTTTGAAATTTTTTGAATTGTACTTTCATTTTTGAAGGATATTTTCTCTCAGCACTTTAAAGTTGTCATTCTAACTGGTTTCCATTGTTTGGGATGAGAAGTCAGTGGTAATTTTTATATATATTTTCTCTGAACATATGTGTCTTTTTCTCCGACTGCTCTTAAGATTTTGTTTTAAATATTTTGGTTATGGTATTCCTTTCTATAGTATTCTTTTTTTTTAAGATTTTATTTATTTATTTGATAGAGAGAGACACAGCGAGAGAGGGAACACAAGCAGGGGGAGTGGGAGAGGGAGAAGCAAGCTTCCCGCGGAGCAGGGAGCCCGATGCGGGGCTCAGTCCCAGGACCCTGGGATCATGACCTGAGCCCAAGGCAGACGCTTAACTGACTGAGCCACCCAGGCACCCCTATAGTATTCTTCATTTATCCTCCTTAGGGTTTGCTTAGCTTCTTGGATCTGTGAGATTTTAGTTTTCAAATCTGGCCATCATTCTTTAAAAAATTTTTCTTCTACTTTGTGGTACTCCCAATTACACATGTTAGGCCACTCCATATTGCCCCACAAGCCACTGATGTCCTTTCCATTTCTCTTTCAGCCTTTTTTTCCAGACTCAGTTTGGAAAGTTTCTATTTGTATATTTAAGTTCACAGAAGTATCCTTTTGCAAGATCCAATATGATGTTGCTCCCATCCCATGAATTATTTACTTCAGGTATTTTACTTTTCATCTCCAGAAGTTCCATTTTGGCTCATTTTTATATCTTCCATTTTTCTCTTCATTATGGTCATGCTTAAAAAAAAAAAAAGTCATGGAGCATACTTATAATTAAATGTTTGTGTCTACTGATTCTTTGATCTTTGTTGTTTCTGGTTCTGTTTCTATTGACTGACTTTTCTCCTGCTTATGGGTCACATTTTCCTGTTTCTTAGCATGTATAGTGATGTTTTGATTTGATTCCAGCATTACTTTATTAGTTTTCTATTGCTGTATGGCAACTTACACAAACTTAAACAGCTTAAAACAACGCCTGTTTTTATCCATGGTTCCATAGGTCATAAGTCTGGTGTGCTCCACTGGGTTCTCTGCCTAGGGTCTCAGAAGGCCAAAATCAAGGTATTGGCTGGGTTGGGCTCTTACCTGGAAGTTCATGGGATGAATCTGATTCCAAGCTCATTCAAGTTGTTGGCAGAATCCACTTCCTTATGGCTGTAGGGTGGAGGTCCCCATTTTCTTGCTGGCTGGCAGCCAGGGTCTGCTCCTAGAGGACACCTACATTCCTTTTCACGTGGTCCTCTCCACCTTCAAAGCAGTGTGATGTGTTAGATCCTTCTTGTGCTTTGGGTCTGACCTCGTCTTTGCTTCCAGCTGGAGAAAGTTCTCTGCTTTTAAGAGCTCATGTGATTAGAGTAGGTCAAACTGGATTATCTCACCTGGATAATATAACAATCACAAGAGTGTTATCACATCCCATTACCTCACATCCATAGGTTCTGGGGACTAGGGAATATGGAATCTTGGGGTGCCATTCCTAGAAATTCTGTCTGCCACAGTATGAATGTTATGATGTTAAGAATCAAGATTTTGACGTCTTCTTTTAAAAAGTATTGACATTTGTTCTGGCAGGTTCTAAATTTACTTGCAAATCAGTTTGCTTTTCAAGGGGCCTCTTTATAAGCTTTGCTACTAATTTAGCTCTGATCCTGAGGTATGGCCTTTCTGGTGTGTGCTCAGTAACCAAGGTGTCCAGTGAGATCTTGCTACTCTCACTAGTGGGAATCTCAACATGTACAGGCCCTGTGTGAGGTCTGGAGGTGGTTCAGCTGTCTCACCCATGCAAATTCCTTTTCCAAGTCATTGGCTTCTCACCCTCTTCATGTCCACAGGGTATTCAGCTAGACTCAAGGGAAACCCATGCAGATTTCTGGAGCTCGTTCTCTGCATAGCTCCTTTCCTGCAGTACTCTACCCCACAAATTTCAGACCTTTGGACACCCCCAACCAGTGGTGCACCAAAGGTGGGGTAGGGAGCAATCCAACCTAGGTGCTGGAAATTTGAAGGAATACTGTCTGGAGATAATTTTAAAACAATTATAAAATTGTTTTATAAAAAAATATTATAAAAATGACTAAAAGTCTATCTTTTAATTATTACCATGTCTCTGCAATTCTGATTAATCAGTGATAAAGTACTCCTGGGGTGGGTGGGGCGTGGAAGGCAGGACTTTTGTTGACTTATGTTCTAAACAACTGCTGAGGTTCCTTTTGAGTTTTAAGGATACATATATAAACTTTAAATTGCACATTGTTATTTCTTCATTCTATTGAACAGCTACATGTGTTCATTTTGAGAGTACACTTAGCTTAGCACAGTTCAGAATCATTTGAACTGGCTTCAGCTACAGTTTGTGTTTCCATCATCCTGTGGTACCAGAAACTCCCATGTTTAAAAATGGAATTGGTGTAAGCAATGATAGCACATGGCTGTAAAGATAAAGAAACAATTTGAGTTATTAAAATCTGTCATTTTATGTGGCTACTTAAGAGTGGAAATTTGTGTATAAAATGTGGAATAGTGAAACAGTGGGAAATGTGAGGCATCATATTTTTGTTTGCTAAGCATAGACTTTAATTTATACCTGAACTATTTTACTAAATTTTAATAATATTTTGTAAAGTGATATTTATTCTTTTTTGCATTGTTAATGGTTTATTTTAAAACCAGAGAATAAATCAAGAAAATAATGACTATTACTGATTGTTATATGATTATTGCTGGAAGTAATTTTGTCAAATAGAGGAAAGAATGTCAAAAAATGATATGCTTCTCATCCCAGCTCAGCTAGACCACCCTCCCTGCTTGAGTTTCCTTTCCTTGCACCTCAGTCCGGATAGTACCTCTAGACAGAAAGCCAGGGTCATCATGGGGTGCTCTTCACTTGTTTTTCTTCTCAGAGATCATGGGTCTTGCTGTCTGTTCCATCTCTGAAAGCTATTTTTTTAAAGATTTCATTTATTTGAGAGAGAGAGAGAACACAAGCTGAGGGAGGGGCAGGGGAGAAGCAGATTCCCTACTAATATGGGGCTCAATCCCAGGACCCTGAGACCATGACCTAAGCCAAAGGCAGATGCTTAACCAACTGAGCCACCCAGGTACCCCTGCCATTAAAAAAAAATTTTTTTTTCATTGTTTATGGTGGAAGGGCTAGTTTGGTAACCTCCAAATTGGATTTAATTATTTGGTTATATTCCTGTTCCCTGGGTTAGCCTATGAGTTCCGTAACTGTAGGAGCCATATGGTATTAGAGTTCTCCAGAAAAAACAAAAACAACAGGGTATATACACATAGAGGGAGAGAGATTTATTTTAAGGAACTGGCTCACACAACTGTGGGGCTGGCAAGTCCAAAGTCCATAGGGCAGGCTGCAGGTTGGAGACTCAGCCAAGGTTTCTATGTTACAGTCTTGAAGCAGAACTGCTTCTTCGGGAAACTTCATTCTTTGCTCTTAAGTAAGGCCTTTAATTGATTGGATGAGGCCCATCCACATTATAGAGGGCAATCTGCCTTTCTCAAAGTCTCCTGATTTAAGGATTAATCACATCTAAGAATTTTCTTGTCAGCAACATCTAGACTGGTGTTTGACCAAACAACTGGGCCTCATAGCCAAGTGGACACATAAAATTAACCACCACACAAATGTTACTTATTTTTACACCCTCAGGACCTAGGGTGGTGCATAGGAATTAAGAACTAACAAATAAGAGACTGGGGTTTGGGAATAAGGAAATAATATTGGAAATAGAGGTTGCAGTAGACTTACATGAGGGAGTTAACTGTATTATGTGGGCAGAGGAGGAGTCTTCTCAAAGCTTTTCTGAGGGAAATGCATGATGTCGTCTGTCTTGATGGCAGCATGGAGAGGGTGGTTGAGTGTGCAGAACCACTATGTAGCTAGGGGGAGAATGGCAAGGACCCAAATAATGCAGTGTCCTGGGGATGGAAAGATCAGCACAGCGGTAGTAGGACCAGTGGGAACGCACAGAGAGCCTGTGGAGAGAGTGGAGAGAGAAGGGAAAGAGACATGTAAATAATATTTTGTTGGAAAATTCCGCATTTACATTTCCTTTAGCTTCTTTGTCTCCTTAGTGCCCGGACTTCCCAAATGCTTTGGAGAAAGCTTTAGAAAGATGTTAATACAACCCCAAAAAACAAGCCAGCATGAAATTTATTCCAACAACTCCACGTTTACACCTATAATCCCTTACTTTAAACTGTTAAGGTTTCTCTGTGACCTATTCCATTCTTTAGCCACATGTAATCATAGGATTTTGTATAGTTATAATAATACTGTGTATATCATTTCATGTTCTCCTCTGAGGAAGTTTATATCCACATGACCTTCACATATATTATGCTTAACAACAGAAAAGCTTCGTGGTTAATCGATGAGCCATAATTTACTGAGCTATATTCCTTTTGGTAGACATATGGATTTCCTACTGGGTTTTTGCCATTATAAAAGATGATGGTATAAATGGTTTTCTACCTAACGTATTTTTTTTTTTAAGATTTTATTTATTTATTTGACAGAGACAGCGAGAGAGGGAACACAAGCAGGGGGAGTGAGAGAGGGAGAAGCAGGCTTCCTGCTGAGCAGGGAGCCCGATGCAGGGCTCAATCCTAGGACCCTGGGATCATGACCTGAGCCGAAGGCAGACGCTTAATCGACTGAGCCACCCAGGTGCCCCACTACCTAAAGTATTTCCAACATCTTTATTGCAATATAATTGACATGCAGTAAACTACATATATTGAAAGTGTGCGTTTTAATAATTTTTGACCCCTATACACTAATGAAATATCCCCACAGTCAAGATAATAAAGATGTCCATCACCATCAAAAGTTTCCTTGTATCCCTTTGCAGTTATTCCCATCTTCCTGCCCCTTCCCACCTCCCTGCTCCCCCTTCACAGGCAGCCACCAAACTGCTTTCTGTCAATGCAAATTAGTTCCCATTTTCTAGAATATTATGTAAATGGAACCACACAATATGTACTCTACTTTCATCTAGCTTCTTTGACCCAGCGTAATTATTTGAGATTTATCCATGTTATAGTGTGTATCAGTGGTTCATTTTCTTTTAGTTACTGAGTTAGTATTCCATTGTGTCAATATACCACAGGTTATTTATCCATAAATAATGGACATTTGGATTGTTTGGTTTTTGACTGTTGTAAACAAAGCTGCCATGAACATCCAGGTACAAGTCTTTGGGTAGGAGCTTTCTTTACCCTTGGGTAAATACCTAGGAACAGAATGGCTGGATTATATGGTAGGTGTGTACTGAACTTTTTAAAATCAAAGTAGAGTTAACATACAGTGTTATATTAGTTTTGTATGTACAGCATAATGATTCAACAATTCTGTACATTCCTCAGTACAATAAGTGTAGTCACCATCTGTCACCAAATAACATTGTTACTATCTTATTGACTATATTCCCTATGCTGTACTTTTCATCTCCGAGACTTATTTTAGAACTGGATATTTGTACCTTTTAATCCCCTTTATCTATCTCCCCCACCCACCTCCCCTCTAGCAACCACCAGTTCTCTGTATTTAAGAGTCTGTTAGTCCCTTTTTTCTTTGTTTTGTTTCTTAAATTCCACATATGAATGAAATCATATGGTATTTGTCTTTCTCTGACTTATTTCACTTAGTATTATACTCTCTAGCTCCATCCATATTGTCACAAATGGCAAGATCTCATTCTTTTTTATGGCTGAATAATGTTCCAGTGTGTGTGTGTGTGTGTGTGTGTGTGTGTGTGTGTGTGTGTGTGTGTGTACGTACGTACGTACATACCACATCTTCTTTATCCATTCATCTATCGATGGACACTTGAGCTGTTTCCATATCTTGGCTGTTGTAAATAGTGCTGCAATAAACATAGGGGTGCATATATCTTTTCAAATTAATGTTTTCATTTTCTTTGAGTAAATATCCAGTAGTGGAATTACTGGATCACATGGTAGTTCTATTCTTAACATTTTGAGGAAACTCCACACTATTTTCCATAGTGGTTGCACCAATTCTCATTCCCACCAGCAGTGCATGAGGGTTTTTTTTTTTTCTCCACATCTTCATAAACACTTGTTATTTCTTGCATTTTTGATTTTAGCCATTCTGACAGTTGTGAGGTGATACCTTATTGTGATTTTGATTTGCATTTTTCTGATTAGTGATGTTGAACATCTTTTCATGTGTCTGTTGGCCATCTGTAGGTCTTTGTTGGAAAACTGTCTATTCAGGTCCTCTGCCCATTTTTTACTTGTATTATTTGGTTTTTGGTTGTTGAGTTATATAAGTTCTTCATATATTTTGGATATTAACCCCCTATTAGATAGATCATTTGCAGATTTTTTTCTCCAGTTCAGTAAGGTTGCCTTTTCATTTGTTGATGGTTTCCTTCACTGTGCAAAAGCTTTTCATTTTGGTGTAGTCCCACTAGCTTATTTTTGCTGTTGTTTTGAGAAGACATCTAAAAAAATATTTCTACAGCTGTTGTCAAAGAAATTACTGCCTGTTTTCCTCTAGGAGTTTTATGGTTTCAGGTCTCACACTTAGGTCTTTAATCTATTTATATGTTGAATTTTTTAAGCAACTGCCAAACTTTTCTAAAGTGTTTTCATTTCCTCCAGCAGTGAATGAGACTTCCAGGTGCTCTACATCTTCATCCACAGTGATCTTTGTAAATTTAGCCATTTCTGTAGGTTTGCAGTGTTTATCTCATTGTGGTTTCCAGTCATGTTTTCCTAATGACTAATGATTTTTGAAAATTTTTTCATGTGCTTATTTTCCATCCATATATCTTCTTTAGTGAAGTGTCTTTTCAAGTCTTTTGCCTATTTATTATCGTGTTGTTTGCTTTCTCATTATTGCATTTTGAGAATTCTTTATATATTACCTTATCAGGTACGTAATTTGCAAAGATTTTCTTCTAGTCTGGTGGCTTGTCTTTTCACTCTCTTAACAATATCTTTTGAAGAGCAGAAGTTTTTAAAGTGTGTTTTCTTTGAATACGTATTCAGAAATAGGATTAAAGGGTCAAAGACTATCATGTTTTGTGTGTGCCTGGTTATAGTTACCTCTTGTTGGACTTTGGAGTTTGAAACACTGTACTTGGGCCATAGTAATATGTTCCCTGGGGGCTTGCCAACTCTGGACTTTATCACTTGTCTTTGTGTTTGCTATTTTGGTGAGGGTAAAGTGTTACATTACAGTTTTATTTCATTCCGCTCATGTGGCAAGTTGAACAATTAGCTACTGAAATTTGGTATATTTAAATTTTTTATTCTTTTGGCCATTTATCATCGGGAATTTTGACTCATTCTTACAGATTTGTAGGAGCTTTTTATATAATTTAGATGTCAAAATTTATATATAATATTCATCACAAAATATTTTCATATCAATATTTACCTTTTATCTTAGTTTTATCCCCCACCCCCACCACCAACTTATTTGTAATTTCTCTTGTTTTTTAAGTAGTAAATCTAAGTAGCCACTTGGGATAAATATATTATTCTGTTTTTTCTAAATTTGGGAAATTGTATGTTAAATTTTTCTTCACTATAATTTTATTATGGTTTTATAATTTTATTTGGTGTAAAGGTCTAAGTTTCCATTTCTTAATATTATTAAAGAATAATCTGAGCAGCTCTCCTTTCTGCTACACTCAGATTGTCCTATATTAAATTCTGATATAACTTATGTCCTATTTTGAAATTCTGTACTTGGTTCCCTGGATTTCTGAAGTCAGCAATGTACTTTTAATGTGGGTTGCTTTATGACATAATTTGATACTTCCTAAGGCAAGCCCCCTCCTTATTGTCAAAATTAATCTCTGATATGATTTCAGAATTTTGTATGTAACAAATTATCCTCTTGTTATTGGAAAAAATGTATTAAATATATAAATTGAAGTATTGCCATTTTTACTTTTACTTATTTTTTCTTTTATATTTGTAGTTTTATTTATATTGGGCTGATATATCCCACCTTAAGTTAGTTACCAAGTAAGTACTCAATAAATGTGTGTTAAGTACAGATATGTTTTGTCCTTGTTATAAGGGAAATTGATTTTTTTTTTAAAGATTTATGTATTTATTTGAGAGAGAGAGAGAGTGAGTACATGCTCAGATGAGCCCGGGAAGTGGGAGAGGAGAGAGAGAAAGAATCCTCAAGCAGATTCCCCACTGAGCTTGGATCCCAATGCAGGGGCTCAATCTCAGGAACTCGAGAACATGACCTGAGCTGAAATGACCTGAACCAGCAGGTTAACTGACTGAGCCACCCAGGTGCCCCAGGAAATAGATTATTGAAACAAAAATTTAATAGCTGTTATTGCTAAAAAGGAATGCTACTGTTATTTTGGAATAGGTTTTATATGATAAATATTCTGGAATTATTTTGTTTTTAAAATTCTTAGATTTCTTTCAGTTTCCTGAGTTTATATAGTCATGACTTCAGCAATTAGTATGTTCCTTTTTTTTTTTTTTCTTTTAGGGGGGAAAGGGTAGAGGGAGAGGGAGAGAATCCCAGGCAGGCTCCAGGCCCACTGCAGAGTCTGATGCAGGGCTTGACGTGGGGCTTGATTCAAGACCCCAAGATCATGACTGAGCCGAAATTAAGTCAGACCCTTAACCAACTGAGCCACCCAGTGATGTTCCTTTCTTACGAATTTTTCTTACTTGTTTTTCCTGCCTTATCAGTATGACAAGACTCTCTAATAGTTTATTAAATAACCTGTCTGAGAAAGAGTATCTTTGTTTTGACTTTGCTTTTGGGAAACATGCCACTAATATCTGTTTCTCCATTAAGAACAATAATGGCTTTTTATTTTAAAGTCTTTGTTTTGCTTAGTTTTCAGAAATTAAAAATCAAGAATGTACACTATATTTTATAAAATCCCCAGTTAAGCCTTCTAATATACAAATACAGTTGACCCCATAACAACATGGGGGTTAGGGGCACGAACTCCCTTGCAGCTGAAAATCTGTATATAACTTTTGACTCCCTAAAACTTAGCTACAATAGCATACTGTTGACCAGAAGGCTTACCCCTAACATAGTCGATTAACACATGATTTGTATATGTATTATATACTGTATCCTTACAATTAAGTAAGCTAGAAAAAAGAAAATGTCGTTAAGAAAACCAGAAGGAAGAGAAAATATATTTACAGTACTGTATCTCTCTTTATTGAAGAAAATCTGTGTCCAGTCAGGCCGGCCTGGGCCAGGAGCAGTGACAGCAGTGGACCTGGCCTGGGGGGACCCCGACGCAGCAGAGGCAACAGTACAGCTGCCTCATCTGCTTGGAGGTGTGCCGTGAGCTTGTAGCCATCAGCAGCTGTGTGCACACTTGAGTGCCCGGCCTCCAGGAGGCACCTGGGCAGAGGGAGCCCCCACAGGGAGGGGTCTGTTCCTCCCCGAAGCGGCCCAAGGCCCGCAGCCACCCAAATGCAACTGGAAAGGCCAGCATGTAGAGGACTCCTGGGGTGGAGATGCCTGGGGCCCGGGGCTTCCTGCACAGCACTGTGCCCACTCTGGGACCTCTCCTCTGGTTCAGCCCAGCCTCCTGCCTGCCAGTCCTGGGTGCTGGATCTAACCACCCTGTGCACACATGGGGCAACCTGCAACCCTGCTCATTCTTGGGGCCCCCAGTGGGCTGCTGATGGCCTCCATGGGCTCCCCAGATACTCAGAGGGCAGCAAGGGAGAACTCTGTACCAGTCACTTTCAGCTGGGTTCCATGGAGACTGGGGTGGGCATTCATAAATATATGCCTTGTGCCTTTTGCTGTCAACTCTAACAACAACAACCACAACAAAACGACTGCATATAAATAGACCCTTGTAGTTCAAACCCGTGTTGTTTCAAGGGTCAACTATAATTATGAATGCCGGCAAAGTATGCGAGGGGTGAATTTACTATATTATAAAAAGAACACATTTCTTTCTTGGTTCACAAATTTTTCATCATTTGCTCTGAATTTTCCAAAATTATCTTTTCGCAGAGACTTGAGCACTCATTTTTCTTGTTGCTAAGGCCCCTATAGACTTCATGTTCTCTCCTTGTCTCGGCAGTGTCTCCAATCTGCTTCTTCGACTTTCCTCTTGATTCTCATTGATTTTTATTTTTTCAGTTAGGTGCTCTGTCAAATCAGTCAAAACTCTAATCTTCAGGATGTTCCGGGGCTACTCACTCTCCTCTAATAGTTTATTTCCTCGCCATTGCTCAAAACCCAAGTTTACAGCTATCCATGTAGTATTAATTAAAAAGGATTTCGTAATGAAATTCCTCTAATTTTGATACCAGTGCTTCTACTAAACTCAAGTTTTGCTAAGGGCTCTTTTCTTAAGCACAGCCCAGCATCTGTGGGAGAAAAGCCTAATTAAGAACTTTAATGGAAAATTTTCAAACGTACACTTACTGCCTAATTTTTAAGCACTAATATTTTGAAGCATTTCTCTGTTCTCTTTTCCCACCCCCAAATTATTGGAATGATCTCCGTGCTATCATTCTGCAGAGATCCGGGGAGCAGATCTGGCTGGGAAGTCATGATTAGGGCATTCCAGGTCCACGGCTTGTGCAGCCCGGAATTCTGCATGGCTGTGAAGAGCTTTGGACTGATGGCACAGCACAGTGGTCCTGGTCCCAGAGTTCATCCCACATCCCCACAGAAACCTAGAACGAGTGGGAAAGGAGCAGTCCTGAGGTCTTGTTCTTAGTACTACATGCAGTGTGTACACAACTTTGAGCTGGTGGTATTCTGCTTTTCTTTCCATGTAAAATCGGACCTATGTGGATTTTTGACAAAGGTGCTCATGATCCCCGATTAGCTGGGTGTAGAACCCTGCTGTCCATCAAGAGACGGACCTGGTGGTCTAGCCTGGTTTTGGTGCCAGCTGGATTATGTAAGTTTAGGAAAGTTGCTTTATGCTTCTGAGCCTTAATTTTCTCATCTGTAAAAAGAAAAAAGTAGGTTGGGGGATTTCCAAAGTCCATTAAAGGGGAAAAAATGACTACATGCTGTTGCTCAGGGCAGAGGGTGGGAATCTGGAAGCTTGGTGGGGAGGTGAGAGTGGCCGTTTTCCCCGTGTTCCAGAGTATGTGAGGCTCAAGGGTGGCAGCCCCAAAGCCCTCAAGACAGCTCACTTCAGGGGCGCAGCGGGGGCGGGGGTGGGGCGCAGAGAAGCCACGGTGGCAAAGGAAAATTCCCATCTCAGGGTGTTTGTTCAGGTCCGCGCTCCAGAGATTTGTAACACCAAGCATGAAGTTGAGTGGTTTTATCCCTGCGGTTTGGTTCGAACTAAGAAAAGGTTCTGTTTTGTCTTCTCTTCCCTCTGGGAGCTTTGTTCAGTAAAACTTCCATACGGGGATATATTTATTATTAAAGAGTGTCAAGTGAGCCGAATAGCCAGACCGTGCAGTCCCAGAAAGAACACGGAGGAATGTGCACGCAGCCGGCGCTGCAGATGCGGCCACATGCGCTCCTTTTCGCGGTGCTGTACGTAGCGTCTCTCCTTTCATTCCTTTCTTATAAACTCATATTATGGAAGTCCTCGAAGTGCTAAATGTTTTTGCCTTTGTTGGCCATCGCCCTCGGGATGATTTTATCAAACTTGAATTTTCCCTTAGCTATTGACTCAATGCCACGGAAGCGGGCAGAACAGGGAAGAGGCTGTGGCGCGTGGGCCGAGGGCGCAGGCGTTTTGCTCTGTGCACGCACGCGCGTGCGGCTGGGTGTGCGGGCCTGGGCTTCGCGGGGGACGCGGGTACAAAAGGAACACAGGCGGCTCATGAATTGTTTGGGAACTAGAGAACGAAGATAATCATCGTTAATACTTTGGTATTTATTCTTTCCTGTTGCTCTCCGGGGTTTTGTTGTTCAAGTGAGTTTTTGTTTTTACATCTTTACTTTTCGATCATTTTGCTATTTTCATTTTTTTTTTTTTTTTTTTTTTTTTGCTATTTTCACTTTTTAAAGACGTCTACAGAGGGCACCTGGGTGGCTCAGTCATTAAGCGTCTGCCTTCCGCTCGGGTCATGATCCCAGAGTCCTGGGATCGAGCCCTGCATCAGGTCCCGCTGAGCCAGAAGCCTGCTTCTCCCTCTCCCACTCCCCCTGCTTGTGTTCCCTCTCTCGCTGTGTCTCTCTGTCAAATAAATAATAAATAAAATCTTTAAAAAATAAAAATAAAAAAATAAAGACGTCTACAATGACCGCATTTGTCTGCACTTCTGTTATTTCCTTAGGCGAGGTTCCTGGATGTGGGGAATACCATAATAGGGAGTATGAGCTTATTTTGTCATTTTTACAACTCTTGATTCTTCTTACCGCATTGCCTAATTAGCAAATGACAGTCCCTCCAGCAGCATATGCCCCTCTCGCCATGTGCTCAGCAATGACCAAATGTTACTTACTTTTCACATCTTTGCTGGTCTAACAGGTGACAATAGTATCTCATTTTTTGTGGGTTTTTTTTTCACTGTAATATTGAACATTTTCACACGTTTATCCATTCTTTCTATTCCTTTTGTGAATTATCTATTCTTGTCATTTGCTCATGTTTTCTTCTTTAGTGAGGACATTTATGTTTCTATTTTTATTACTATTTTTCCAGTTTTATTTTTATGATTTTTGAAGTACAGAAATTTTAAGTTTTCATATATTTAAATCTGTGATCTTTTCCTTCACAATTTCTTCCATTTACTTTTATACTAAGAAAGTTTTCCTCATCTTGAGACCAGGTTAATATTCACCTCCATTTTCGTCGTTGGTTTGAATTTTCAGACTACCTGCCACTTTCGTGTATTTAGAATTCGCGTGATGATCTAAACATTTTTGTTTCCAAATATCCAGTTTTTCCATTATCTTTTGTTAAATAGTCCCTATTTATATATGGTGCCTTTATTATCTTATTCTGTACTGTTTTTTTTACACACATACACAGACCTCTCCAGCCTGTGAGCTGTTCTATTCCCTGGTCTCCTTACACAAAAGACACACCTTTTTTCCCCCCAATTCTTACAATATGTTCTTAGACTTAGTATTTCTTGTTTTCAAATTGTTCTCAGCTCTTCCTGCCTGTTTATTTTCCAGATGAATGGTAGAATTATTTTTGTGGAGTTCCAAAAACCTCCCTTTGGGGCTTTGATGAAAATTGCATTCAACCTATAAATTAATTGGGAGGAATTTGGCATCTTTACAACATTTAGTCTTTCCAACCAGGAATACACATATGGCATGCCCCTCCACATTTTCAAATATCCTTTTGTATGTCTCAGTGGAATTTTGTATTTTTCTTTATACAAATTCAACACATTTCTTATTAAGGTATTTCCAGATTATTTTATATTTCGGGTACTTTTTAAAAAGTGGAATCTTATCCCCCTTCAGTTTAGGTCCACTCTTTTTGATATCACTTTCCCCAGTGATTGCCAAGTACTGACAGGAATCTTAAGTGAAAAGCATATTTGTTTCTTTCCACACTTATAAACTCCGAGATTTAGAACTGGAACCAACCTTAAATATATTTTCTTTTCCTAGATGATAAAAGTGAGGTCATGAATGGTATATTAATTTATTTAAAGATCATACAGCTTGTTAGGTGAGTGGCTAAACAGGCAAATACTTCCAAACATTTGTATTCTTCGCATGAAGGACATGCAAAGCTTAAATATCCAAAACCAAACTCGACGCCTTCCCCTCTTGTGTTAATTTCCCGTGGCCACTGTCACGATGTACTGCTGACTTAGTGACTTAACGCACACGTATATTGCCTTTTAGTTCTGGAGGTTGGAAGTCCAAAGTGGCCCTTGCTGGCTGGAAATCAAGGTGTCAGCAGGGCTGCCTTACTTCTGGAGGCTCTAGAGGCAAATCTATTTCCTTGCCCTTCCAGAGCTTCAGGAGGCTGCCCACATTCCTTGGCTCATAGCACCTTCCTCCATTTTCATAGCCAGTAGCTTAGCATCTTCCAAGCTCTCTTTGACTCTTACTGAGTCTTCTACTTCCCTCCTTCCACTTTTTTTTAAACATTTGTTTTTATTTTGTTATGTTAATCACCATACATTACATCATTAGTTTTTGATGTAGTGTTCCATGATTCATTGTTTGCGTACAACACCCAGTGCTCCATTCAGTATGTGCCCTCTTTAATACCCATCACCAGGCTAACCCATCCCCCCACCCCCCTCCCCTCTAGAACCCTCAGTTTGTTTCTCAGAGTCCATAGTCTCTCCTGGTTCGACTGTTGAATCACAGACTTGTACCTCTGAAACAAATAATACATTATATGTTAAAAAAAAAAAGTAGGAAGGGAAAAATGAAGAGGGGGGGAATCGGAGGGGGAGACGAACCCTCCTTCCACTTTTAAGGACCCTCGAGATTACATAGGGCCTACCTGGATTATCTGGAATAATCTGCCCATTTTAAGGCCAGGAATCTGAACTCCATCAGCAGCCCTACTTTTCTTTCTCATGTGACATCACCACATGTTCTGGGCATTGGACATCTTTTGCGGGGAGGGGGGCATCATTCTGCCTACTACAGCAAGGATGAACTTTCAAAGTTTTTGTCTAAGCACGTTAACCCTCTCCTTGAAGCACATCAGGGCTTCTCATGCTCCTTGGATTATGACCAAAACCCTTACATGGCTTTCCAGCTCCAGAATAGTCTTATCCCACTCACCCTCCAGCTTCATTGGGTGCCATGCTCATCCTCCCTCTATGCTCTGGCCATGGTGGCTCTTTCCATTCCTTGAAAGTACCTTGCTCTCTTGCCGTGAGGCTGTCGCACATGCTGGTTCCTCTGCCTGGAAAGCCCTTCTGCACCTCCCAACTATCTCTCATCCCTCAGATCTCATCCCCGTTTTGCATCCTCAGAGTCGATGCTCGGACCTTCCCGCTCAGTCCTCTACCCCACCATCTCGTAGCACCTTCTCTCTTTCTTTCAGAGCATTTAGCACACTGGTGATTTTACTTTACACAGAATTACTTCATTCTCTGTGACTGGACTAAAAGGAACTCTGTTTCTTTCTTCCCCACATCTTTAGAACCTGATGCACCTGGTCCATAGTGGGCTCTTAGTGTGTGTCCCATGAATGACTAAATGAACTCAGTAATCTATTTCTAAGAAAAAGCATTTTTATTGAATGTGTTCATTGACACATTTACAAAAGCAAAAAGTCTTTTTGAAAATTCAAGAAATAAGTAAATCATTATAAATCCATTTGATTAAAAACATATATAGCCAGCCATTAAAAATAAAAAAGACTATATCAATGGGGGGAAATGTTTGTATTATGTTTAAAATAGCAGGATACAAAATGCTTTTATGCTAGTCAGAAGGAAAAGTGCCAAAATGATTATAGCAATTGGTTCAAGATCATGGAATGGTGAGTGATACTTTTCTCCCATCGCCGAACTCTCCTGTTCACATGTTCATATATTCAGCACACATTCCTTGCAGCCAGTGTGTGCTAGGGACTGTGTCAGGTGTAAGAACAGCACAGTGAACAAGATGTGTTGGTGTCTGCCCACTGCAAGGTTATAGCCAAGTAGGAGGAAAGCTAATAATAATCATGACACAGATGATCTAGTATTCGTGGACTGTTGCTGTATTTGAGAAAACTTTGCCATAGTGTGCACCATAGGCTGAAGAAAATATTTTTTAGATCAGGTCCATTATTATTATGGCATTAAAATTTTTAATAGTGTTGGGGGGGATTGTAGGAGAAATATACCCATTTTCTTTAGTCTTTAGGCTTTGAAGAAGATTTCCTAAATTGTCTCTCCAATCCCTAATCACTGCTTTTTGAACATTCTAGAAGGAAAACATCTGGAATCAGGGTAAACTTCTGGTTACCTTAGTTCAACTACATTAAAAAGATTTGTGCAGGTGGTCATCAGGAGGCCAGTGATGCCTGCCCAATTCAGACGCATTCCCAAGCATTTGGTGGGTCCTCAGCCCCCACTTGTAGGAAACTGAAAAAGCAGAGTTTTGCCACCATAAATTCTCTTGGTTTCATCTCCTCACACTTGTGCGCTCAGTGACTGTGCCTCTGTGCTTGAGCATAATGTAAATACTTAATTTGTTTAATAAATATCCTGAAATAGCCTCTTTGAGTTGTTACTAGAAGGGCACAAACCTTTTAACTCACTTAGCGCAGATCAACACTTAATGTCTTTAATGATGATCAGGATCTTTTTTAGTGGCTGAAAATCTCCGTAATCAATGATGTGGTCCTGCCTGGAGGCAGGAGAGACTGGATAATGGGCAGAAAATGTCACGCTGGATGGGGCTAGTAATCTGAATCCCTGAAATCAGTATTAGTGTGGACATTTATGGGAGATGCCGGTTTCTTCCCAGTGCTAGGAAGAGCCCCGCCAGCACCCCAGGGCCCCTTAGTGATTTACACATTGTTGAAACCCTTCATGATGCCCCAGTTCCTGTCCTCAGCCTGAAACATCTGAAAGCTCTTCCCTGCCCACCTACCCATCAAGGCCAATGCCGTGCCAGCTTGCAGCCCAGTGGTCACCCACCTGAAAATAATTCTCAGTGCTGGGCAGGAGGAGAGAGGATTGGGGCGAGGGGGTATCATGAGATTTGTGAGACCTCATTAAGGAGGGTACATCCCCTTTTCTTTCCCTGTCCCCATACCGACCTTGAGAATTTTATTTTTATTTCAGGGATAGAAAACAAGTCCTGTTTTATAGCTGTTATATGAAGAAGCACTTCCAGGTTTTCGTCCTAAAATATCCCCTCTGAACTTGCACTTGGAGTCCCTTGGTCTTAGCCTAGGATTTGATTAATTTAGCCATGTTCACATTCTCTGCATTTCATAATTTTTTAAACACTTGTCATATGCCCAGTGAACCTTCTTTATCTCTTTTGATTGAAATTCTCATATTAAAAGCCCTCATGGTCATTCCATTTGGTGTGACTTTGTGATTATAGGTGGGCTTTATTAATAGAGAGCTTCTGATAATATAAGGAAATTGTTTCATTATGAAATGTTATTCATTTTTTATGTTGTTTATTATTGTCCACAGAACCCAGAGGTTTCAAATGGTAGGAGCACGTTGTAAATGAAAGCATAAGTAATGTATTATAATTATTCTGAACTAAGGCCAGATTTCCCACCCGCTCCGTGATGCACATCAATTAGAAATGGGCTGAGATGTAAAATCTTATTTTCTTAAATGGATTATTTAAAACTAAAGTGTAAGCAATTAAAAATATTAATTTTTATAAATTCCTGCATCCTCATTTAATGAAAAAAAAACACCTGACGTGATAAAATTTTAAAATAACATTTCTATAAGCTATATCGAGAAGTCCCTTGGATTTCTGGTGCAGCTTCACTAACACAGTATGATTTGGCCATGTCACAGTCCCTAGGGTTACTGTCAGGTCCTGTACTCTCCTTTGAAATGTGAGTGCTTTTAATTAGATGGAGCAATGGCTAGTTTTTTTTCTCTATTATTATACTATTATCATTCCATTGCCAGAACTCCCAGTCTCATCTAATTGTAAGGGAAGCTGGAAAACGTGGTTTAGTTATGTTTTCTGGAAGAGAAGGAAATAAGTTTTGTCGAACATATGGCAGGTTCTGCCACAGAATCAAACCTCACCCATGTCAGAATAGATAACCCGTTATCCCAGCTCCTTTTCCTACCCACCTGTTTCATAGCCACCGATTTGAAATGCCTCTTTTGACCTTTGGTGAATTCCTATGTACATGTTCTAGATGTTGTTCTCACTCATTGATTGCTGGGTCTTAATCACACTGTTTTATTTACTGATGCTCTATATTATGTTTTGATACCACATGTATTTTCTAAAGCATATTCTGAATCTCTGGCACATTTACTTTTCCAGATAAACTTTAGCTTCAAATTTCCTAAGAAAGGAAAAAAATAAGCAAACAAAAAACTCTCCAGTTTCCCTATCATGTATTATTAAATATATGTTCTACTTGAAAACATGATAGTATTAGAGAAGATAAGCATTATTTGACAACTGGTATCTTCTGACTCCGAGGAAGTATGCTTTTAAAAAGCAAGCTTCCTATCACACAGTGGCTAACAATGTTATTAGCAGGGACTTATAAACGGGTTGAATGTTTATGGTTCATATTTCAACTTTAAGTCTGTTTGTTGCATTAGCAAAATGAAGCTCATTAAGCCTTTTCTTTTGGACCATCTCTTCAAGCCTCTGAGTTCACTAATACTCAGCTTTCTTGTCTGAGCATATGTAATCTTTCCCACATTACACTTGAAAGTTCAGCTCATTCCTAAACCTCCAGTCAAGGATATGAACTTGTTGCTTTCAGAGAGGCCACATCTGTGCACTGAGCCATTACGCCATCTGTTAAAGTGGTCAGAGTTCATTTTATTGCCTCCTTTGTGGAAGGACTTGTACTGTAAAAGCGTGTGTTATTGAAAACATAATTTTCCTCATCATTATGCTTTCTTTCTAGCCGGATCATAACCTGCGAGAAATCTATTGAGCAGAGAGTGAAAAGCTCTTCAGAATAGCTGTTCTTAAGAGATTAAATGATTGCCATCTCTGTCCCGTTTCTTTTATCTCATAATCAAGTTCAAGATGATACTAGATATCTCAGCTGAAGTGATTATATATTTGAAATAGAAATGGCTTTCTCTCCATTCATATTTCACACTGTTGAAGGCAGCATCATTTTCCCCCATTTACATTTATATATGTATGGTTCTTTACAACTGTCTGCAGGGTTAAAGATTCAAAGTACTTTTTGAAGGCAAAAATAGCTAACAGGAGTTCGGTTGTATTTTTAAATGTTCTGTGCACAAAGACACTAAGTTGTGTATTAAGATCCAGCTTAGATTCATCAAAATTTAGAGCCGTATCAAATCTTGGCAAGTCATAGCCCAGCCATTCTTGACAAGTGAAGAGCTTGGCCTTCAGAGCAGCTAAGACACTTGCCCAGGGTCACACAGCCTAGCTGAGACAAAAGCTCCCTCCTGGGGCATTTCTGCTGGACCACGCTGCCTTCCCCCCTGCCATATTCAGAGCAAACCTGTCACACACAGCTGCTGTAGGGAAAGAATGGAAGGTCTAGTGACCCAAAAGCATAGGAACCAGATTTTTTCTGTAATTGGTTCAAAGACGTTCACTTTGGCTTTTGTTCTTTATCCTTAAAGCTGCCTGATCTGTGCTGTTTTCTTATATCACAATTTCTCTTCCAGGGATTCAAACTGAGAAAAAAGATCATGTCACTATTTATTAGTAGCTCTGCTAAAACACTTGCTAGAGAAGGAATATGACACTATTTGCCGGAAGTGAGACATCGGGCTGTAAGTTGATTGCATTTATCCACATGCCCACAAGTAGTCAATAATCAAGCATACTGAAATTACATTCTTTCCTCCTTTTAAAATATTTCTAGCTTTAAATAAGACTCCTCATTTTTAAAACCTAGTAAATAGGAAAAAGTGAGTCATTATTTATAGTTAATCACTTTTGCCAGCTGTGACTGCATTTCATATCCATTTTTCTTTTTTGTCTTGGACTGGAGAATCTATCCTGTCGCTCTGTAAGGAAAAAACCATATTGGTCCCATCAATAGCCTCTTTCAGCACATAATCACAGTTAAGGCGCTGCAAATAGAGATTTTTGTTGGATGCAGCAAGAAAAGTAACTTCATTAGAATGCAGAACTGTGGAGAATAATCCCGAATCTTGAGATAGCACCTAACAAGAAAATCTGAATTATTTTAGGGTTCACTTCAAAATGGAATAATTTCAAAAATATTGTATTTATGAGTGTCTGTTCTATGTCTGCCAAGTTCCAGATACTGCAAGGTTTAGAAAAGATTTCAGATGGGATCCCTGGTATGTCAGGATACTGTAATTTGAAAGTATCAGGAATCCATTTCCGACCACCTTGAACACCCCCAGGATTTTACTGGGTCAGGTGACTAAGAATTTTGACCTCAGGCATGCTTCAGGCCTGGTTTGATTAGGCTCCAGCTCACTCTGCTATTCTTCTGACTCTTTCTCTCACTATGGATAGCCCCATTCTTGGGCTGATAATTGACATTTACAAGCATGTACAGAAAATTTTTGGATCAATGCACCATTGGTTCACCGAACTGTGGAGATTGCATCCTTGTGGTAGGAAAAGGAGAGTTGTAACGCCAAGCCTCACCTCTGCATTCCAGCTATCCAAGGAAAGGGCTTCTCCTTAACTCACAAACAGAATTCCTAGGCTTCATTATGGTCGAACCAACTCTTTACCAGTCAGCAGTGGCCAAGGGAGAAATGCCATGTACAACTGGCCAGTCGATCCTTGAACCCAATCACTGTGGTGAGGAGAGAGAGGATTATAGTGCTTGCCTTTGGCGAGTTAGCTCCCACTCCTGGAACTTGGAGTGGCAAGCCATCCACCCAAATCACACAGCTGCCGAGTAGCACAGAGGGTATAGGATGGATGCTGGGAAAGGACCCAACAAAATTCACTGCGTCTTTCATTTAGAAAGCTGAACCTGGTCTTAAGTTTTGCCTGGCTTGTGTCATTCTTCATTCCTGACCTGGTCTGGCCAGCCTTTTATCCATCACGGTTCACCCAACATACCCAATTCCACCACCTTCTCATGGCCAGTCCACAGCTGCACCTCTGTATCCACAAGGCCAGAGTCCTCTCTTATACCTAGGAACATATTGTTCTCATGCTAAAGGAATAATTAATTGCTGACAGACTAAATATTATTAAATAAGACACGTGTTTGAGACAGAGAAGACTGCTCCTATCATTTTCCGGTGACCCCTGGCATTTCAGTTGTCTTGAGCTTCAAACTTCAGAGCTCTTCTTAAAGGCAATATTTCATTTGCTCTAAAAATGTTTCCAGAGGAACACTCTGATCTATTTCAAGTAGTGAGACACCCCTCACCTGAATTGAGAATCTGAGGTGACAGGTTATTGCTGATGGCAACTGAAATGCCCCAAGAGAACTTTATCTCTCAAAATAAACTTTCCATTGTGTCTCAGCCTGGGTTCTTCCTGAAAGTGGGGCTTTAGGTGAGGAATCGCATGCAGGTTGTTTGTTTGGGAAATGACCTCCGTGAGCAAGCGCAGAACAGAGACTGAGGGCAAGCCAGTACAAGGATCTGTGAACCAAGTCTGTGACTTCTGGAAGCGACTAGAGCTTGATCCTACCAGAGAGCCGAGCGTAAGACTTCAGAGTTGTCTACCTGCCTGAGGGACAGGAGAGAGCCGACATCCACTGACGCCTTCTCCCTCCCTGGGCAGGGGTTGGCCCGTGGGGTGTCAACTCCTTATTTTTTCACACTTTAAGACAGTATCCATGCGAGGGCCACCCCCGGGTTTTAGCAGTCCCAGGAAGACAGGGAGAGCTACTTGGTGTGGGGTGCACCGAGGGGTGGTACTCCAGCCATGACCGGGCTAAAAGATAGGGGTGAGAACATGAGGTGGGTACACAGGGAGTCCACCACTCACTGAACAGCCAGAGTCCCACAGGAAACTAGAAAAGACCAGAGACCATCCACACATCTCTTTTATCTTTCCTGCGTGTCTGAATGGCTTTTCTTAACACGTGTCTTTAAAAAGGTAAAATTAATAAACACATTACCAACTGGATTGCCATAGAGCCCGGCAGGACTCTCATCAACAAAGAGGCAAGCTCGCCGGTGGAAAGAACCAGCGGGCTCCTCAGAAGAGAAGGCTGTCATCATCACATCTTCAATTGGCGGGTCCTCTCATCCCCAGCAGGGGCTCCTTGCTTGGAGGGTAATTTCTATTCTCACTGCTCAGTCAGGATGACAGCTTTGTCCCTAATGTGATGGCAGTTTTGACTTTAGCTTAAATTATTCCATAAAGAATCAAAGAGAAAGAGATTCTCTCTCCTTTTCTCCCCCACCCCAAAAATTCCACCAAGAAAACTTTTCTAATTTAAATCTTTGCCTCCACATTAAATTTCTCATTCACGTTGGAGGTGAATCAAATACAGGGCCAACTTTCAAAATAATTGCTGTCTGTCAGTGTATTTGCTGGGAACACAGATGTGCCTGTCACTGGCTCTGTTATCACACCAAGAGCTTGCCTCTCGAGTGCGGTCTTCTCTGGGCTCAATTCAGAACCTTGGTGTCAGCAAGAAAGAGCGTTGGGCAGTTATCTGCATAGTCCATCCAAGAAACGTGTGCCTCAGCTGCCCCTGAAATCACCTGTTTAACAAAAAAAAGTCCTTAGAGCAATTATTGTGGTAAATGTAGATTTAGCTGGAATGTTCCAAAGAATTGCCTCCAACTGTGGTTCCTCTAGCTTAGTACTTTTGAACCAGGGACGATTTTGTCCCTCAAGGGACACTTGGCAATATCCAGAGACATTTTGGGCTGCCATAGCTGGGGAGCGAGGAGGGAGGGTACCACGGACATCGTGAAGATAGAGCCCAGGGATGCTGCAGCGCCCAGGACAGACCCCCACAGTAAAGGATTATCCAGCCCAACGCTGCTCTAGCTGTTGAGGGTTTACACGTTGTAAAATAAGGCCAGCTTTTTAGAAAATTTGGACTGAAAGAAAATATTCCTTCAGTTGAAAAATATCAATAATATTTAAAAAATACTCTAAGACAAAATAACCCAAAAGAGAAGTTTCTGTTTACTGTTTCACATTCAATTTCTGCCCAAATGAATTAGACACTTGTAAGATTGTAATTATAATACATACTAGTTTGTGTTCTTGTTTCCACTCAAAAACGTCACGTTTATAGTCTCTATATCATTTTGATAGAGAATATTCCTTTGTTTCAATGTAATGAAATTAAACCATTACCTCTTTGTTTCTTTCCTTCATTTTTAATTTAAAAAAATTATTTATTTAAAAAATTTTTTAAGTAACTTGGGCAAAAGCACATACTCCAGTCTGAAATCCAGCTTGGGAGACCTGGCTATGCGGCAATCTTGAATTATTTTACAAAAACTATTTCCCAAGAAATAGCTACTTTCTCAAGATTACAAGAAATAGTTATTGTGTAAATATTTTCGTACAAGAAACACCTACTACTTGTGAAAAACAGTCACTATTTATATATTTTTAAAATTAGAAAACCCCCTATGTTTCTCTTCAGAACGTATTAAAGCAACACTCTGGCCTCCCTTAGTAAAAGATTCGCAGTGTGAAACCCTGGCTCCTTCAGGGTAGGGCCCACTTAGCCTCTGGGTCACAGCCCATCTAGTCCGGGCTGTTGGAGTCCACACAGCAGCACAAAAAGGAGAGAACAGAATCTTGCTTAACAAGTCAGGATGTAACAGACAAATGCTAAAGCTCATGCTGATGAAAGTAATTATAACCACTTACAGGATGAGTCAGAAAATGTTTATATTTTAACAGAAAACTGTCAGAACCTAGCTAAGTGGACACAGTCTGGTCTTGCCTGAAATTCTCGATGTGTCCCAGTGTCAGCCTGGGTGTTCCTGTGCATCACAATTAAAACAGTGTTGCTGGGAAGCCCCATTGCACACCCTGCAGGATTTTAAAGCATTTCCAGAGCTTTTTTACAATTTCTGGGAGGCCCATGACTCTGAGTTCGCAGTTCTCTGCATTAATTCGCCTGATGGATCATTGAACACTTCCCCACTGTTCTTACTGTACCTGCTTAGGTGGAACTCCTCTCCTAACTCAGTCTTAAGCTTCGAATTCAACACAGAACCCCCCCACCAACACACACACTTAACACACACCATCCCCAGTAGAGTGTGTGCCTGTTGCACCCCTTGGTGAAGATAGGGGAGGTTATAACGAGTAATACAGACAACTTTGAAACACACGGTAAACGGAGCAGTTAATTAAAGGACTTCTGATCACCACACCCCTGCAGACTTTCTCAGGGGCCACTTCCCATCATGGAGCGTCCCTACCTTCTGCTTCTCCATGCCCCTTCTTCCTCTTCTCTCTTATCTGGCTTGTCATCCCCTTCCACCCGAGGGTCCTAAATTGTTCGTGCCGGGTTACACAGAGCAGCTCAGCTCTGCTGAGTCTCTGCTCCACAAATCAGTCCCACATCTTCCTTTTGCATCTCAAAAACAAGCAAACCAGGAAGCTTTCAATTTAACTGGACCTACATTTCTAGAAAGCGGTTACCATTGTAACCGTTACATCTACATTTTCCTCTCGTTACATCTATATGAGCTTTGTTAACTCCTTTGAAAAGCCAGTTCTGGGGAACTTTCCAGAACCCTCGGTGAGACGCGGAGCAGCGGCGGCTGCCCGAGCTGCGCCCAGCAACGCGCCCCTTCCCGCTCCCCCACACCGGCCTCGGCCCTCTCACCGGCTGTAGAAAATGGTGAAAGAAACCACTTACTATGATGTTTTGGGGGTCAAACCCAATGCCACCCAAGAGGAATTGAAAAAGGCCTACAGGAAACTGGCCTTGAAGTACCACCCTGATAAGAATCCAAATGAAGGAGAGAAGTTTAAACAGATTTCTCAAGCTTATGAAGTACTCTCTGATGCAAAGAAAAGGGAATTATATGACAAAGGAGGAGAACAGGCAATTAAAGAAGGTGGAGCTGGTGGTGGTTTTGGCTCCCCCATGGACATCTTTGATATGTTTTTTGGAGGAGGAGGAAGGATGCAGAGAGAAAGGAGAGGTAAAAATGTTGTGCATCAGCTCTCAGTAACCTTAGAAGATTTATATAATGGTGCAACACGAAAACTAGCTCTGCAAAAGAATGTGATTTGCGATAAATGTGAAGGCCGAGGTGGTAAGAAAGGAGCAGTCGAATGTTGTCCCAATTGCCGAGGTACTGGAATGCAAATAAGAATTCATTAGATAGGACCTGGAATGGTTCAGCAAATTCAGTCTGTGTGCATGGAGTGCCAGGGCCATGGGGAACGGATCAGTCCCAAAGACAGAGGTAAAAGCTGCAATGGGAGGAAGATAGTTCGAGAGAAGAAGATTCTAGAAGTTCATATTGACAAAGGCATGAAGGACGGCCAGAAGATAACATTCCATGGTGAAGGAGACCAAGAACCAGGACTGGAACCAGGAGATATTATCATTGTTTTAGATCAGAAGGACCACACTGTTTTTACTCGGCGAGGAGAAGACCTCTTCATGTGTATGGACATACAGCTGGTTGAAGCACTGTGTGGCTTTCAAAAGCCAATATCTACTCTTGACAACCGAACCATCGTCATCACCTCTCACCCAGGTCAAATTGTCAAGCATGGAGATATCAAGTGTGTGCTAAATGAAGGCATGCCAATTTATCGTAGACCATATGAGAAGGGTCGCCTTATCATTGAATTTAAGGTAAACTTTCCTGAGAATGGCTTTCTCTCTCCTGATAAACTTTCTTTGCTGGAAAAACTCCTACCTGAGAGGAAGGAAGTAGAAGAGACTGATGAAATGGACCAGGTAGAACTGGTGGACTTTGATCCAAATCAGGAAAGACGGCGCCATTACAATGGGGAAGCCTATGAGGATGATGAACATCATCCCAGGGGTGGTGGTCAGTGTCAGACCTCTTAATGGGGCCAGTGAAAAACACTGCTGGCATTTTATATGCAGTAGTGAATGAGTGAAGGACTATAATCATAGCTCACTACTTGCTATTGTTTTTGTTTTAATATTCAACTATAGTAGTGTTTTAAATGAAGAATAAACTCAAATATAAAAGCTCAAAAAAAAAAAAAAAAAAGCCAGTTCTGAAATAGATGCCTATATACTTGTCTGTATCTATATCCACGTGTCTGGCGGAAGAGCTGCTACTTAGCTGGGTCGGAGTGCTCGGGCTTCGGCTACAGGGCAGTTTAGACTCAGATGTGGCTAGCATCTGCCTCAGTTTCCAATTTCCTGCTCTGTATTTATCTCTGTGTTGTTCAGTCTGACATTCAAGTGGTTCCTTCTATCCGTGTTCTGCTCTGCAGCCTCATTTGCCAGAGCTCATCTCTCTCTCACCGGGTCTGTCTTGTACCTAGTCTGTGTTTACAAAATGTGATTGGGTGTGGAGAACATAACTGACTATTCCTTATGGGTCCCTGAGTGATGGTTCCTTGGGGCCTTCTTCAGTGCATATTATTTCTCTGGCTGGTTTCCAGGCTCCGTAAAAGCAGTGACAATATACTCTCTTTCTTTGACCCCCAACCCTTCCTGGGAGTTCGTAGATATTCCATAATGTTGTCAGCTGTTTCTCCAGATTTGTTGATTCCACAAATCCATGCACTCTGCAAACATTTGTCGTCTGCTGTGGGCTGAGAGGTGGGGACACAGCCAGAAACAGGAGAAAGTTCTCACCCTCCTTGAATTCATTTCTAGTTGGGGTGAAAGGCAGTGGAGTATTTTGTGCTCAATGTGTGTTGGTGACACCAAAACAGCACACCCTCCTTTCAGAACCAGAGCAAACTCCTGTTGAGGTGGAATGTGGTAAACAGGAACGATGAAACTTGGTCCTAATGACATTTCTTCATCTCCGCGCAGACTACTTCTAGCCACCAGCCACATCTGTTCTTCCACCACTCTGCTATTCAAGTGTGGGTGCTGTGAAACCTTCCTTCTTCAAGGCAATTCCGCCCGCAATGAAAAACAATATATTTTAGCTTTTAAAATTATAGCTCTGAAATGTGAATTTCCTCTTCACCCTCCTTGAGATAACCAGACCACACACTCTCTCTCTCTCTCTCTCTCTCTCTCACACACACACACACACACACAATAATGAGGAGGAAAAGTCAGAAGATAGAAGATATTTTACCCCGTCTCATTCTAAATATAAACACAATGTTCCTCCATTCACTATGTGAATAAAATACCACTACAAACCTTATGAATAAATGTTTCCATTTTAACGATTCTTGGTTATACCGTGCCCATTTTATGATGGGCAGTTTTGGCAAAGACAGCAAGAAAAATAAGTGAATGCAATTACAATGAAGATTATTTACTGAGAAAAAGGGATTCCCTTTTCCACAAACATTCAGCATCTCAGTAAGTGAACAAACACACTGAGAAAATATTATCGGAAGCAGTTTATTCTAAACATTACTTTTCTAGTTATCCTCTTAACCCACCCTCTGGGATTTATAGTTCAACCATACCAGTTCAGAGTGGAAAGAAAAAAAGGACACTTATCTAATCCAATTCCTTCAGAAAAAACATGTAGGCAATATTAAGAATCTTCAATTATCTAATTTAATAAAGGGAAGGTTTATATTCCATAGTCAGTAATATGTGATACTGATTATTTCTAATCCCTTAGAAGAGATCTGACATTCTGCTTTTGGTCCTGTATAGCATGAAATCATCATGTATATTTTACCAAAAGAAGTAGCAAGAATAATGGCCTCTGCAGTCTGCAGTCATTTTCTATGAACACACTGCAACATGGTTTCGCCCTGGGGCAGAGAAGTAGGGATTTTCTCTACTTCAAAAGAATGAAAAATTATCATCACTATCCAGAACCATTATAGACTTCGGAGACTTTGGCATGAAATATTCAGAAAGTTTATTTTAGAATTCAATATTTTAAAAGCCTGCTTTAAAACTATTACAGTGATTAGTGGCTCTGTTACTTGGGCCAGTCTTTGCTTTCAAAAGCCCTATGTCATGGTTGATACCATTTGTTGTTTCAACAAAATGTAATTTGCATCAACCACAAGAGCTCTACATAAGGAATGTAATGCATTGTTTTAGAAGGCCCCCCAAAGAGGAATTGTGACCACTGCTCATCAGTTACCCTTTCAAACACACTTCTGAAATAAACGTTACCTTTCCTGGTCATGGTTGAAATGTGTTTCTAATGTGATTTTTGTCCTTCTGACATGTGTTATCTTACCCATGTGGAGGGGGCGCGATTTCTCTGTCCCCGTTGAGGGAGCAATGCTCCTGTCTCAGTGGTTCTCGAGACACACAGGGCCAACCCAACTGAGGCCACCCACAGCCTCAGCCAACCAGCCAGAGGCTCCTATCTTCACTGCTCTTCCTAGGAGTCAGAAAAGCTGATCGGATGTTGTGAGGATTTAACACAACTTCTGAGGCCAGTGAAGACTTCTGGAGCTAGAGTTAGCCACGTAAAATTGCAATACAACCCCTTCTCCTTGGACTAGTCTATTTATGTAGGGAGGCAACGTGCAGTAGAGTACTTACAGGGCCTTGGTTTGGGAATGTCATGGTCTCGATTTGCGTTCCAAGTCTGCCCACTTACCAGCGGTGTGATCTTGTGAAGTTGGTGGACCACTTTCAGCTCAGTGTCTCTGTCTGTAAAGTGGACCCATCCCAGCACCATGCCGAGATTCAATGAGATGAGGAATGCCAAGGCAGTTCAGTGCAGATGTCAATCATTGTTCCCATCATTGCTATTTATTCCCCGAACATTTTTCTTATCTCTCGTTGGTTTATTCCACATTTCTGTTGTGTATTGCATATATATTTGTTACTATATCACAGAAAGAATGCACAGGATGATGACAAAAACCATCATTTCTGCTTTAAAAAAAAAAACCTGTGCATTTGGCTTCATTCCTTTAAATGTATTGAATATATTATTTTTGTAGGTTTTAATAAATACCTTTTCCTTTCCTTCCCACCATAGGCATTATCAGTGTAAGAAAAAAATAGGCATCAAATTTGCCTTCAAGTAGGTGCCTCTCACTCATAGACATGCAAAGAAATAAAGATTGTAGAGTTCTCTTGATGAAGAAGTGTGACAAAAATAACCTGTAAATAACTAAATAATTTTTTGTTTCATTTTCCAGGGAAGTAGATCAAGACTCAGACGGTCTTGTCAGCTTTAAAGACTTTGAATATGCCATGAACTATGGACAAAATGAAGCCTAACTATTGTGAACTGCTTTTGGCAACTTCTGGGGAGACAAATAGATTGTAATGTATATTTAAATGTCAAACTCTGCTCCGTTAGTGATGTAATTATGTTGTATACTTGTGATTAAACTCTCCATTGTGGTTTTCAGATGCTGCTATTACTTGCATCGCAGAATCCTAGAGGTAGGTGGTCATTACAGGTAGTCTTCCATGGGGCTAGCAGCCCTGAGCGAGGCTGCTGCTGGCTTGGCCACTAGGGCGGGCCCCCACGCTTCCTCTTCACTCTCAACCAACCACACCCACCCACACTGTGGGCTGGGGTGCTCCACTCACTAGTCCTCACCACTCCACCTGCTCGCTCCCTAATTCTCATTGGTTCCTAATGTCTGGAGAGAAGTCACTCTTTCCTGCCAGTGGTACCAGTTTCCTTTTTGCATTCAACTTTTTTTGAACAAATAATAGCACCGGTGTGTACTGAGTGCTTAACGATGTTCCAAGCAATGAGCAAAAAAGCATTGGAAAAACAAGGACTTAAGATTTCTCTAACATAATGGACCCAGTGTCAAAATCATCATTGAAAAATGGCCCTAGGGCAAAAAAAAACAGATTGGGCTGACACAAGTAAGTCTTCTCCAGCTGTATACAGAGGAAGGACAGCATGCAATAAGGAAGGATACTGGGAGCAAAAGACTTATTTGCGGAGCCCTTTCAGATGGCTTGGGCGTGGGGTTGGTGTGGCTACTCTGCTGTCCTCTGCTGCACACTTCCTGGCTGTGGGTAGCCCCGCCTGCACCAAGAGCCTGTGCCGTCTGCGTTCACATTCTCCGTCTTTTGCCCTTTGGTCCGTGGGATCTGGTAATTGCTGTACCGGAACAGAAACTGTGACACGGGACCCTCAGTATGTATTTTACATAAATTGCTGGTATCAGTGCCAATATTTTAGCTCTAAGTGTTCAGAAATCGTAACGTTAACATTAGGAAAACATCTAATTCAAATTTTAAAAGCAGTAAACATTTAAAGATCAAGTAAAAATAGACATTTGTACAATAGAAAAATTAAACAAGCATCATTTGAACACAAATTATTGGCAGATAAACTTAAAAACAAGGTCTTAAACTGTTATAAATCAAAGGAGCCTCAGGAGACAAAACAATATAATTTGATCTTCTTAGAATAGAAAAAAAGAACATTAGGTAAGGACTAATAAAGAATGGACTTTAGTTAATAATAAGTAGTACTATCTTCACAATTTTTCTGCAAATCTAAAGCTACTCCAAAATAAAAAGACTATTTTAAAAATCTTATTCAAAGATCAGCAAACTAAACATTATCAAAAATGAAGAAAACTTTGAAAATCATTGAGAAGTACAAATGAATATTGTTTCAAAAACAAAGTGGATCCAAGGTATCCTTGAGTATCATGTGTGTTTTAGTACAAATTGTTACAGCTGATGGAAAGCCCTTTCTGACTTTGGGTAGAGTTTTGTTCAGGAAGTGTTTTCATCAGAACTTAAATAGTTGAGTCATTGGTCTTCATCTCAATATATAAGTGATACTGATTTTAGATTTTTTTAAATATCGAAATCAGAGTAAGCCACCAACAAAGTGCCAGTATTTCAGAAATTGCCATAATGCCAAAACCTTGAATTGCAGTCACCATTTGGATGTTATTTCTCCTGGCAAACATGACAAGAGAAAGAGAGGATTCACTTTCTCCAGTTGATGTGGGAGGCAAGAGGCCAGGCTGGGAATGGCTATTGGGCAACTCCCTTGACCCTGGATTAGTCCAGGCTTTTTTCGGTCTCAATGACAGAAATCTACCCAAACGAGCTTAGATGCAAAGGGAACTTACTAGAAAATACTGGGCTAGCTTACAGAGTCTTAACATAAGGAGGGCAGTAGTGCAGCTGAGTTTCAAGATAACTAGCAGTGCAGTACCTCCAGACCCTGCCTCTGTGCCATATGAACCATCAGCCTCACTTGGTTCCAAAAAGGAGTTGGCCCATGATCTGTCCAGTTCCAAGTCCAAAGACCCCAGAAAGAGGCTCTGGTTGGCCTCTGGATCAGTCAACTCTGGTTCATCTAGAGGGTATAGACATGGCCACTGGACACTCCCAAGTGTACTGAGGGCTGGTCACAGGGAGTGGAAGTTGGTAAAAGCCAGGCAGCCATTCCACTTTCTTAGAAGAAATTGCACCTAGTCTAGGTTGGAGAGCATGCCTAGGATTTGCTGCTTAGGAGGGTCCAGTCTCTCAGAGCAAAGATCAAAAAGAAAGGGGAGGTGAGAAGCTGCTCATGTCACTCTCTCCTCCTTATCACTTCCCCTAGGCCCAATCCAAATCCTCATCCTGTAAGTTTTCCCTTCAGCTTCTCACTTCCAGGTCCCAGTCCCTACCCTCATCCCCAAGTCCACATGATGCTGTCTGTATAGTGTGACCTTGTTGTTCTACCCTCAGTTGAATGGCCCAAGGGTAGGCAACCATGCAAGTTGATCAACTCCATCCCTTACCTTGGGAGACATCAAGAAGGAGAGTGAGTGAGACATAGCAGTGCTCCTCTGAGTGGCTGAGTGGGTGGTTATGACTCAGGAGCAAATGCAGACATGTTTTCCACCACATGGCCTGGAAAACCAAGGCAGCTGGTTTGCAATGAGAGCAGAAAGTGAAATAGCTAGAGGAGAACAAGAATGAAGCTGGAGAAACCCTATGGTACTTGCTTTCTGGTTAAAGCTTATGTGCAAAGCCCAGTCATAACACTTTGGGTCCTATGAGGTAACCCTGTATCCTTCCAATAAATCTTTCTGCTCAAGCCAGCTGGAGTTGTTTTCTGTTATTTGAAACCAAGAGAACCCTAACTGTTATAAGCATAGAGCCAAGGACAAAGTCCTAGGTAACATCAGCATTTACTGGGGCAGCAGAGAAGAAGAGTCTTCTAAAGAGACTAACAAAAGATAGTTGAAGATAAAAGAGGAAGCACTTCTGTCTCCAACAGCCCAGCCTCTACTTGACCCATCACTGTAATCAGCTCCAGTCTTCCCTGTGGCAAAGCTCTCAGAGAGCTCACGAGCGATCTCCTCCAGGCAAACCTACCAGTGCCTTCCAGACTTGCACTTGTCCCTTCTCCTGGGCCCTTCTCTTTTTAGGCTGCATGACACTGCCCTCTCATCGTATATCTGTGCCCATTTTTCCTACTATCTTTTTGTGATTCCTGTCCTACAGCCATCCCGTAATGTGAGTATTCTCCATGCTCCTATAACTGGCCAGTCTTGATCAACATTCTCCAAGGATCATTTCATCTGCCCCCAAGACTTCAGCTAACACCTTTATGGATATGACTTCCACAAACATAGCTTTATCATTAGTCTTGACCTCTGCTCAACCCAGACCTGTGTTCTCATTTGCCTGTTGGACATTTCCACCTCAATTCCAAACTCACTGAACTAAAATCAGCCTTGTTGTTTCCTCTAATTTTCAGAACTGGTTTCTCGCTCTGTGTTTTCTATTTCTGTTAATGGCAACCACCCGGCCACCCACCCTGAGCTGTCATCCAAGCCAGCTGCCTCAGGGTTCTTTTCAAGTCTCCCCCATCTTCCTCCGCTCTGACACTCAGCCAGTCACTGTGTCTGGAGTAACTCCGTGACATTTTCTTCCAGCCCATCATGGTCTCCCGCTGTGTTCTGATTGCCACTCCCATCCTCCCATCCAGCCATTCGTTTTTCTTTTCATTGGTATAAAGAAGAGTAAAGGATGTGCTGATAAGTAAGAAACAGACCCCGCTGTCAGGAAATTTTGTCTAGCATGTCAATTATCTTCCCAAAGCACAGACAAAACTTATTTTTTCTCTGCTCCAAAGCTCTTAGTAGCCACCTTTTCTATTGGATAATGTCTCAACCTTTAATATGTCATTCAAAGCCCTCTATAATCTGGTCTCAACTTATGTGTTCAGCTTCATCTTTCACAACCCCCTCTATCATCCCATCCCACAACTAGGTGACTCACACATGCACACAGTCCCTTTGCCCCAAAACACCAAAATGGCAAGCAGATCTTTGCCCCATGTAGAAAAGTAACAAATAACCTTGGAATTAGTATCTGATGAGAAAATAGGAAAATGCAACCATAAAATAATAATATTCAATGAAAAAGAATACTGGGCCACCTTCATGCTAATGAGTATTTCCCCCTCACAGTTGTCACCTTCAGAAGAGGGAAGGGGGCCTAATTATGCTAAGTATTTTGTATTTTTAAAGATTTTACTCTTGAAAATTTATTGAGACAGGTTTAGTCAGCTTTTTTTGCAAATGAGGAAACAAGTCTCAGAGTCTAAGTGCCTCGACTCAGGCCAAGTGATGAGGGTGGGTGGAGAGTGTTAGGATGATAATTCAAACCTGTCAGCCTTAGTAAATACAAATACTTTCCTGCCATGCTGCATTGCCTCCAGTGGGAAAATCATCCATGACATTCGTCCATATTCTATAGTTACACTTTGTTTTTTGTTGTTTTTTTTTTAATTTTTTTATTGTTATGTTAATCACCATATATTACATCGTTCGTTTTTGGTGCAGTGTTCCATGATTCATTGTTTGTTCATAACACCCAGTGCTCCATGCAGAACGTGCCCTCCTCAATGCCCATCACCAGGCTAACCCATCCCCCTACCCCCCTCCCCTCTAGAACCCTCAGTTTGTTTTTCAGAGTCCATCATCTCTCATGGTTCGTCTCCCCCTCTGACATACTCCCCTTTTCTTCCTCTCCTGTTATCTTCTTCTTTTTCTTTTTTCTCAAAATATGTTGCATTATTTGTTTCAGAAGTACAGATCTGTGATTCAACAGTCTTGCACAATTCACAGCGCTCACCGTAGCACATACCCTCCCCAATATCTATCACCCAGCCACCCCATCCCTCCCACCCCCAACCACTCCAGTAACACTCAGTTTCTTTCCTGAGATTAAGAATTCCTCATATCAGTGAGGTCATGTGATACATGTCTTTCTCTGATTGACTTATTTCACTCAGCATAACACCCTCCAGTTCCATCCACGTCGTTGCAAATGGCAAGATCTCATTCCTTTTGATGGCTGCATAATATTCCATTGTGTATATATACCACATCTTCTTTATCCATTCATCTGTCGATGGGCATCTTGGCTCTTTCCACATTTTGGCTATGGTGGACATTGCTGCTATAAACATTGGGGTACACGTACCCCTTCGGGTCCCTACATTTGTATCTTTGTGGTAAATACCCAGTAGTGCAATTGCTGGATCGAACGGTAGCTCTAATTTCAACTGTTTGAGGAACCTCCATACTGTTTTCCAGAGGGGTTGCACCAGCTTGCATTCCCACCAAAAGTGTAGGAGGGTTCCCCTTTCTCCACATCCCCGCCAACATCTGTCGTTCCCTGACTTGTTAATTTTAGCCATTCTGACGGGTGTGAGGTGGTATCTCATTGAGGTTTTGATTTGGATTTCCCTGATGCCGAGCGATGTTGAGCACTTTTTCATGTGCCTGTTGGCCATTTGGATGTCTTCTTTGGAGAAATGTCTGTTCATGTCTTCTGCCCATTTCTTGATTGGATTATTTGTTCTTTGGGTGTTGAGTTTGATAAGTTCTTTATAGATTTTGGATACTAGCCCTTTATCTGATATGTCATTTGCAAATATTTTCTCCCATTCTGTCGGTTGTCTTTTGGTTTTGTGGACTGTTTCTTTTGCTGTGCAGAAGCTTTTTATCTTGATGAAATCCCAATAGTTCATTTTTGCCCTGGCTTCCCGTGCCTTTGGCGATGTTTCTAGGAAGAAGTTGCTGCGGCTAAGGTCGAAAAGGTTGCTACCTGTGTTCTCCTTTAGGATTTGGATGGACTCCTGTCTCACGTTTAGGTCTTTCAACCATTTGGAGTCTATTTTTGTGTGTGGTGTAAGGAAATGGTCCAGTTTCATTCTTCTGCATGTGGCTGTCCAATTTTCCCAACACCATTTGTTGAAGAGACTGTCTTTTTGCCATTGGACATTCTTTCCTGCTTTGTCAAAAATAAGTTGACCATAGAGTTGAGGGTCCATTTCTGGGCTCTTGATTCTGTTCCATTGATCTATGTGTCTGGTTTTGTGCCAGTACCATACTGTCTTCATGATGACAGCTTTGTAATAGAGCTGGAAGTCCGGAATTGTGATGCCGCCAGCTTTGCTTTTCTTTTTCAGTATTCCTCTGGCTATTCTGGGTCTCTTCTGGTTCCATACAAATTTTAGGATTATTTGTTCCATTTCTTTGAAAAAAGTGGATGGTATTTTGATGGGGATTGCATTGAATGTGTAGATTGCTCTAGGTAGCATTGACATCTTCACAATGTTGATTCTCCCAATCCATGAGCATGGAACGTTTTTCCATTTCTTTGTGTCTTCTTCAATTTCTTTCCTGAGTATTTTATAGTTTTCTGAGTACAGATCCTTTGCCTCTTTGGTTAGATTTATTCCTAGGTATCTAATGGTTTTGGGTGCAATTGTAAATGGGATCGACTCCTTGATTTGTCTCTCTTCTGTCTTGTTGTTGGTGTATAGGAATGCCACTGATTTCTGTGCATTGATTTTATATCCTGCTACTTTACTGAATTCCTGTATGAGTTCTAGCAGTTTTGGGGTGGAGTCTTTTGGGTTTTCCACATACAGTATCATATCATCTGCAAAGAGTGAGAGTTTGACTTCCTCTTTGCCGATTTGGATGCCTTTGATTTCTTTTTGTTGTCTGATTGCTGTGGCTAGGACTTCTAATACTATGTTGAATAGCAGTGATAGAAAATAAAGAGGCTGAGAAAAAGAGAGAGAAACAACTACAGGATCACGAGGGCAGAATTCGAGAGATAAGTGATACGATAAGATGAAACAACATTAAAATAATTGGGATCCCAGAAGAAGAAGAGAGAGAGAGAGGGGCAGAAGGTATATTGGAGCAAATTATAGCAGAGAACTTCCCTAATGTGAGGAAGGAAACAGGCATTAAAATCCAGGAGGCACAGAGAACCCCTCTCAAAATCAATAAAAATAGGTCAACACCCCGACATCTAATAGTAAAACTTACGAGTCTCAGAGACAAAGAGAAAATCCTGAAAGCAGCTCGGGAGAAGAGATATGTAACCTACAATGGTAGAAACATTAGATTGGCAACAGACCTATCCACAGAGACCTGGCAGGCCAGAAAGGACTGGCAAGATATCTTCAGAGCACTAAACGAGAAAAATATGCAGCCAAGAATACTATATCCAGCTAGGCTATCATTGAAAATAGAAGGAGAGATCAAAAGCTTCCAGAACAAACAAAAACTAAAGGAATTTGCAAACACGAAACCAGCCCTCCAAGAAATATTGAGAGGGGTCCTCTAAGCAAAGAGAGAACCTAAAAGCAGCAAAGAGCAGAAACGAATACACTTTGTTTTTGACCCAAAATGAGTTTATCCAGATTCATTGACCACCCTAAGTCAAGCATCTAACACATAATAGGTATTAAATATTAATTCCCATTTTAACATGTCACTAGTCTTAACCCAAACTCCTTTGGGTAATTAATCAGACCCACATTCCATTGGGTTATTAATCAAATCAAAGATTTGCCACCAGACACAATCTCTTTTAAAGTGTGCTGTGGGTGTTGTGAAAAGAAGGGACACCTGCACCCCAATGTTCATAGCAGCAATGTCCACAATAGCCAAACTGTGGAAGGAACCAAGATGTCTTTCAATAGATGAATGGATAAAGATGTGGTTCATATATACAATGGAATATTAGTCATCAGAAAGGATGAATATCTACTATTACATCAACATGGATGGAACTGGAGGGTATTATGCTAAATGAAATAAGTCAATCAGAGAAAGACAATTATCATATGGCTTCACTCATATGTGGAATATAGGAAATAGTGCAGAGGACCATAGGGGGAGGGAGGAAAAACTGAATGGGAAGAAATCAGAGAGGGAGACAAACCGTAAGAGACTCTTGACTCCAGGAAACAAACTGAGGGTTGTGGAAGGGGAGGTGGGTGGGGAGATGCGGTAACTGGGTGATGCGCATTAAGGAGGGCATGTGTTGTGATGAGTACTGGGTGTTATATGCAACCAATGAATCATTGAACGCTACATCAAAAAATGATGTACTATATGTTGACTAATTGACTTTAAATTTAAAAAAGTGTGCTGCAGGGCTCTAAAGACAATTGTCAAAGAAGAGTTCTAGAAATGCTCTAAAAAAATGGAAGCATTTTTAAAATAGATGTGCACTTTCACAGCACTTATCTGTGTGCTGCACAAATTCTGAAGAGCATGTTTCACCAATCACACTATTTGGTGTTCACGCTTCACTTACAGAAGTATAATTTCGGATTAATGAAAACAAACCATTGGTTACTTTCTTTTTTCTTGTAACTTTTGAGGAATCTGTTTAGAACTGCAGAATTAGGTAAAATAACACACAAATTGAAATTTAATGGCATTGGAGTAGCTGCTCACAAAGTGACCTTTCATACACAACAAATTTAAATCGGCTTGGCCCCATGGATTGAAAAGTGGCTTAAAGCAATTTAACATAAAACAGTTGAACATAATAAAATATTAAGTGTTCAATCTAAATTTCTTAGATTACTAAATTGGTAAAATACTCAGAAATATGAATCAAAAAGAACATTATTGTAACTTTACAGAAAATGCAGATAAATTTACATGAAAACATAAACTGAAATCCAAATATACTCCCTATTTTATGGTTTACTGATCCTTGGAAAAAAAAAAAAAGAGGAGCAAAACAGCTAAGTTTGTTATAGTATGTGACTTTAGGAAGAACAATTTCAATAAATTTGAATTTATAGAAAAAAATTGACCAAGGATCTAGAAATACATCACAAGTACCATCATAGTAACAGTCATTATAAAGTAGAAGCCAGGTTTGGTCATCTTCCTCATTTTAAAGAAAGAAGCCGACCTTGCTTTTAAATGATGTTTTTAAGGCCAAACATGGCAGCAATAGTGCTTGAGTCCATTTTTTTTTAAAGACTTTATTTATTTGAGAGAGAGAGCATGAGCGGGGGTTGGGGGGCAGAGGGAGAGAGAGGAGCAGACTCGCCACTGAGCAGAGAGCCTAATGTGGGACTTGATTCAGGCTTGAGACTCAACTCCGGGACTCCGGGATCATGACCTGAGCCAAAGGCAGATGCTTAACCAACTGAGCCACCGAGGTGCCCCTTGAGTCCATTTCTTTATCAATCTTTCCCTACTGCTCTCGGTATTAGACTGCTCGTGGGATGAAGCTTGTTTATTTCTTTTTCCCCCTTTTTCCTTCCCTTCCTTCTTTTCTTCTTTTGTTTTTACTATCCCTCTCATGTTCACAAATAGAATTAAATACATTGGGCCATCCAAGATTCAGTTGGAGCTGCTTTTTTTGGCTGATATACAAACCTATATCAACAGTTTTCCCCCCTCCTACAAATAAAAACCAAAATTGCGGGATACTTTATGTCTTCCATTAAATATGGAAACTTCTTGGCCATTATCTCTTCAAATACATCTTTTGCCACATTCTTGAAGAGAATGTCCTGTCGGACTCCAATTATACGTATGTTATACTGAGGCTATCATCTGAAATGTCTCTCATTCTGTTCTCTCACCCACCTCCTCCTCCTCCTCTTTCTCGTCTTCCCACCTCTCTTATTTTCAGTTTCGTAATGTTTACTCTCATTTATTGCTAGTGGGAATGCAAAACCGTACAGCCACTTTGGAAGACAGTTTGACAGTTTCTTACAAAGCTAAGTATAGTCTTACCATATGATCCAGCAATCATACTCCTACATATTTACTCAACTGACTTGAAAACTTCTCTCCACATAAAAACTTGCACATGAATGTTTATAGCAGCTTCCTTCATAATCACCAAAAACTAGAAGCTACCAAGATGTCCTTCAGGAAGTGAATGTATAAACAAAATGTGGTATAGTCACACAATGGAATTATTATCCGGTGATAAAAAGAAATAAGCTATCAAGCCACAAAAGGACATGGGTGAGTCTTAAAATGTGTATTAAGTAATGAGGCCAGTGTGAAAAAGTGTAAAAAATTATACCAATGTGACATTCTGGAAAAGGCAAAACTATAGTGGTGACTAAGATTAGTGATTATCAGGTTTTTTGCAGGGTGTGAGTTAAATAGGTGGAGCACTGGGAATTTTTTTTTAATCCGGCAAAAAATACAAGATAAGCCTGGAGCATCTTGTAGTGCTGGAAAGTAAGGTAGTGCTCAAAAAGCAAACAAAAAACAAAAACAAACAAGACCCCCTTTGTTGACAGGGGGTATGACAAAGGGACATAGGAACCAACAGAAAGAACGTCCAGTGACCAAAGTTGGAACAATCTGAGTAACAAAATTGACAAAGTAGTATTGGGTTGTAATGCAAAGTAAAATAAATATCCATGAGTCCATACTGATTCAAATAAATGATCGAATAAAGAAATAAAGGGAAGAGTAGAGACAAATCTCCTTTGCAGAAGAATTCCAAGTAATTTATGGAAGTTCTCTGCCCTCAAAGAAAAGGAGTACAACTCTCCATTTCTTAAGTGTGGGCTGAATAGAATGACTCTCTCCCAAAGAGTACGGTACAGAAGCGGGGGGGGGGGGGCACAGAGGAACAGTGGAGAAACCTGACAATCACTACCTCAGCCAGGTGATCAAGGTCAATATTAACAATAACAAATCATGCTGATACTATGAACCGTTATGTAGGTGATGAAAATGACACTTTACCTCTCTGGATTTTCTCCCCAAAACCCACAACCCTAGTCTAATCATGAGGAAAACATCAGACACCTCAGTTCGGAGACATTCTACAAAATGCCTAATGCTCCTCAAAAATGTCAAGGTCATCAAAAACAAGGAATGTCTGAGAAACGGTCACAGCCAAGAGGAGCCTAAGGAGACATGACAACCGAATGTAATGTGATATCCAGGATGGCATCCTGGCATAGGAAAAAGACATTAGGTAAAAATTCAGGAAATCTGAATAAAGTAAGGACTTTAGTTAATAATATTGTACCAGTATTGTTTCCTTCACTATAGCAAAGGTAACTTACTAATATAAGATGTTAACATTAGGATACACTGGGTTTGAGATATATGGGAACTTTGTACTATTTCACAATTTTTCTGTAAATCTAAAACTGTTCTAAAGTTAAAAGTTTTTTAAAATTTTTCCCATTACAATTTTACTATGGTGAAAATTATATCCCATGCTACTATTTAAATTTCTAACTAAAGTGTAGATGTCAATTAAAAATATGCAAAGGGATACATAGCTTTTCAATATAATGTTATGGGATACTTTAGCAAAAAACTTTGAAGACCACCACTTTATGGCACCTTTATAGGACTCTTTGAACTCTCAAGGGTCAAGCCTTTGCCATGGGGAAGTATATTCACAGCCTCTTATATGATTTGGGTTGGTTTCTGACAAAGAAGAGACCTCATATAGTTTAAAGTACCTTCTTTTGAATTGCATTTGGAGAACCTTCAAAAAACTAAGAAAAAAATCTCCAGCTGTCCTATTATATTACTTTCAATATACATTTCAAGGAAAGAAATCCCTTAGCTTTGGACCTATTGAAAAGAAAACCCTTTATACTTCTTTTGAACTTCATAATTCCTCACAACACTGAGAAAGCTGTAAGGTACCATCTACCCACAAGGTATGGCTCCTAGATTCTCCCTGTGTCCAGTCTCGAAAGACCTGTTAATATAGCCAACACAGAAACTTCAGTGCCCATTGATGGATTAACGGGTAAAGAAAGTGTAGTGGTTGTGTGTGTGTGTGTGTGTGTGTGTGTGTGTGTGTGTGTGTGTAATGGAATATTATGGAATAATGGAATACTATTCAGCAATAAAAAAAGAAATCCTGCCATTTGCAAAACAAGGACGGACCTTGAGGGCATTATATTAAGTAAAATAAGTTAGAGAAGACAAATACAGTGTGATTTCAGTTACCCATGGAATCTAAAAAAGCCAAATTCACAGAAACAGAAAATAGAATGGTGGTTGCAGGACCGGGGGAAATGGGGAGGTATTGGTCCAAGGGTACAAACTTCCAGTTATAAGAGGAATTAGTTCTGGAGATCTAATGTACAATATGGTGACTATAGATAACAAGACTGCATTATATGCTTGAAAGTTGCTAAGAAAATAGATTTCAAGTGTTCCTATCACAACCTTTTTTAAAAAAGGTAATTATGTCAGGGGATAGAGATATTGACCAACCTTATTGTGGTGGTTATCGTTTCATAATATATAAGGGTATCAAGTCATCACATTGTACACCTTAACCTTACATAATGTTGTATGTCAATTGTATCTCAGTAAAGCTGGAGGAAACAGCCTGCTCATGGTTGGAGCACACTAGCACATTGTGACTAACTCTCCTTTGTGTTCCCTGCGCTCCTGGCAGCTTGGCCTCAGCTTGGTCCTGCATCATAGCCGTGGAAGCCAGCGTGGTCATTGTGAGATTACTCAGAGACAAGTTTGGTTTTATAAGGTTAATATTATACTCATTAAAATTATAATGGTGTCTTAGTCTGTTCGAGCTGCTATAACAAGAATACCATAGGCTGGGTGGTTAATGAACAGAAATCTTTTATTTCTCAGTTCTGGAAGCTGAAAGTCTGAGATCAAGGTGCTGGCAGATACTGAACCTGCAAGAGCCTACTTCCTTACAGATGCTAATTTTCTCACTGTAACCCTACCTGAGCATTAATCCCATTCCTGAAGGCTCTGCTCTCATGACCTAATTGCCTCCCAAAGGTCCCACCTCTTAACACCTGGGAGTTAGGATTTTAACATCTGAATTTGGCGGGGTGGGTAGCAAACATTCAGACCAGAGCAAATGGTAAAAAGCCTAGTTCTTCCTTAAGCCTTTATCTCATATACAGATCATACTGTTCTGTTTATAAGTGTCCAAAAATTTATTTATCACCTTCAGGTGGCTTTTATAATTCTCTTACATTTCCTTAAGTTTTAACTGCACCTATAAAATGATATATTGTTATCTTTTCTTGATTGGTCTTCGTAGGTATTCATCACTTTTATTAATCTTATCAAAACATCAACTTTTGGGCTTGTTGCTTTTCTTTATTTTCTGTTTCATTATTTCTGCCCTTCTCATTTTTTCTTCTTCTTTCTATTCTGCTTTTTTCCCCTAGCTACTTGAAAGGCTAAGATCATTGATTTTCAGCTTTTTTTCTTTTCTTATACTTATATTTAAAGCTATGAAGGTCCTGCGACGCCTGGGTGGCTATCAGTTAAGTGTCTGACTTAAGCTCAGGTCAGGATCTCAGGGTCCTGGAATCAAGCTCCGCATCAGGCTCCGTGCTCAGCAGGGAGTCTGCTTGTCCCTCTGCCCCTCACCCCACTTGTTCTCTCTCTCTCTCTCTCAAATAAATAAATAAATAAATAAAGTCTTCTAAAAAATAATGAAGTAAAGCTATGAATGTCCTAAACCGCTGCTTTGACCGCATCTCCCAAGTTTTAATACGTCTTATCTTCATTATTGTTATCTTCTTCCTCATTGTTGTAATTTCTTCTTTGGTGCACAGTCTATTCAGAAATAAATTATTACATTTTCAAAAATATTTTTGGTTTTCTAGTTTTCCTTATTGCTTTCTAGCTAATTCGATCATGGGCAGAGGACTTATTTTGAATATTTTCAATCTTTGATTCAATTCTCTTTTAAGTCCTTTAACTTTTCAGTGAACAAAGACATCTTCCCATGCATTTAAATAAATTATTTATTTAATAATTATAAATCAGTTAATTATTGAACTCTATAATGTGATAAATCTTAATTCTCATGATGTTCCAATCCTACCTGTGAACTTGGATTTCAACATAAAATTATAAATCTAAACCAACTTGTATTTTATGTGTTTTTTTAAGTTTATTTACTTTTTAGTATCTCTACACTCAATATGGGCCTTGAGCCCACGACCCTAAGATCAAGGGTCGCATGCTCTTCTGACTGAGCCAGCCAGGCACCCCCCAACTTGTATTTTATTTTATTTTTTTTAAGAGAGAGAACACGTGCAAGCAGTGGTGGGGTGGGGTGTGCAGAGAGAAAGAAGGAGAGAGAGGATCCTAAGCAGGCTCCACACTCAGTGCAGAGTTCCACTCGGGGCTCGATCTCACAACCCTGAGATCATGACCTGAGTGGAAAGCAAGAGTTGGACCCTTAACCGACTGAGCCACCCAGGTGCCCCTAAATTGGAATCACAAAGTGAATTTATCAGTCTAAAACTGCTGTCTAACACGGTAGTCACCAGCACATGTGGCAACTTAAATTTAATTGTTAATCAAAATTAGATAAAGTTTAAAATTCAGTTCCTCATTGAATAGCCATATTCAGTAGCCATATTACAAGTGTGCAATGACTGCATGTGACTGTCGGCTACCATATTGAACAGTGGCAAATAGAACATTTCTATCATTGCATGGAGTTTGATTGGGCAGCCCTCCCTACACTCCTTTAGGGTACTGACCGGTCATTCGATTGGCTGCTCTGGGCCCTGATCCTGGTCTAATCAGGTGACCAAGTCGTGTGGCACCAGCATGGTAATTTATGCAAACATCACCCCACATAAGAGAGCTATTGTGAGAACTTAGAAAGTGATTGAGGGAGAGAAAAACATTCTGAGACTAAGTCCTGATCACCCTTCAAGGCCCCATGCCAACAACACCTCCTGTATGACACCTCTCCTTACTCCATTAAGAGACTTTCATACTTTCTTCTTGACATCCACAGTAGGCTCTTCAGAGTACTGCCTGTGTTGTGGTGTGATTGGTACATTTCCATATCTATCTCCAACTTTGGATTAGGAGCTTCCTGAAGCCAGGACCATGTGTTTTTGTTGTTGTTTTATCTTCACGTCCCTAGGGTCTGGCACCCTGCCTGGTATATGATGGGATTGGGTACACTGATGAATGAAAGGGCTATTTCTCTGAGAGGCAGTGTGATTTGGAGCTAAGTAATGGAGGATCTGAATTCTACTCTCCACTCAGTGTGTGTGCTCTTTGGCAAGTCAACTACTTTTCCTGGGTCTCAGGTTCCTCTTTCTTATCAATTTCAATGGCAAGGTTGACTTAGATAAAAATGCCTCATTGCCCATTTATACATAAATAAGTGTTATATGAAAAAAAAAGAGCACCATGGCCAAACTCGGGAGCTTGGGAATACTTGGTCAAAGATGATAAATGGGTATTCTTATTACTGTAGGAGTCCCCCAAACTTGAAAAATGCTAACATCCCATTATGGCACTGCAAGAAACAGGTAGAACGTACGAAGTTTCTCAGACTTATTTAATGGGCCATAGAACTGTGTGTGTGTGTGTGTGTGTGTGTCTAAGGAATTGTCCAGTTCCATGTTTTTATGACTTTTATGAAGATGCTGCCCAGTTTTACTGTCCCTGGTGCCCAACTTGGATAATGGTGTGACTGTGAACTCATGGAACCATACACTTAAACTCTCACTCCCTCAGCTCCAGCTTCCTCATCTCCCGTTGTACCCCCTGACCTACCCAGGAGAAGAAACTGGAACAACTGTACTTGAAATGCCTGTCAGGAAGGAAGGGACTGAGGTGCATGCATTTAACTTTGGACCTCTGATAGTGAGGTAATGTCGGTACTGATCTAGAAGAGCAGCTGCTTTGAAAATGGAAGCATAAGACAGAGAGAATGATTTTATTTTAATTTAAAATTGATTTTCTCAGTTCTACCACATTTTTTTTTCATGATATCACGGGTGTCACTGTTTAATATATCTAATTTGAGCCATAACTTAATATACCAGGCTTTCATGCCCATGAATTCTTAAAGCAGCCACAGATTATTAATGTTATGTTAATAAGAAAGCAATAATGAAATATTATACAGAGTTCCCACTCCATATATTATTAATGAAGACCTTTGTGTTTTGGTGGGCTTGATACGTTACGATGTGGTCGCCGAACAGATTAGAAAATGTTTTAGCTTTCTCAGCAAAAAGGCCCCAAATCAGGTTACGTGACTAGAAAGTATTAGTGACAGGTAGCAAAAGTGGCCATGAGGCATTGTGGGACGGGAGGCAATGAACTTATTTCAATCTGAGGTGCCAGGAATAGGAACATTCTTGTTACTCAAGAGTGAAATGAACAGTTCTATCAGCTGCCTTGGAAATAAAAAACAGAAAAAAACAGGCCTACTGCAAAGCTTAGTCCTGTGCCGTGCTAAATTGCCACACGCACTGAAATTCACTAACATCGATTGTAAAAACCAAGGTCCACTGTATGCCTGCCATGGGCCGACACTGTTCTAAGCACTTGGCATGCGTTGTCACATTTAAATCTTGTGGTGACTTTAAGAGGGAGGCATTATCTTTATTCTCACGAGGGGGAATAAGCGGAGAGACATGAACGGCCTCTAGTAGTAAGCGGTAGACACGGGATTTGAACTTGATCAAGCAGCCTCAGCCCATCCTCGTCACCTCAACACTGAGAATGGAGACTTGTCCTGTCAGGTCTGAGCTCTGGGGGAGCACCCAGGCCTCTGGCCCATCCAGAGGAGCTTCAAGTGTGTCCAGCAATGGACTCATTTGCCTGCATCTCAAAGGTCATCACAGGGGGCACCTGGGTGGCTCAGTCGGTTAAGCGTCTGCCTTCGGCTCAGGTCATGATCTCAGGGTCCTGGGATTGAGTCCCGCATCAGGCTCCCTGCTCAGCGGGGAGTCTGCTTCTCCCTCTGACCCTCCCCCGTCTCATGATCTGTCTCTCTCTCAAATAAATAAATGAAATCTTTAAAAAAAAAAAAAAGGTCACCATGGGTCTCACAGTGACCAGCCCCCTCAGGCCAACTGTTATGTTAGAATGGGAGTAGAAGTCAGAGATCTTCCAGTTACACTGTGACTCTCTATTAGAGGTATCCACAGTCACGTGCTCACCTAAAAGGCCATGTTGTTCTTCATGAGACCAATATCACCAGAGGATTGGTGACCTATCAAAAATTACACGCATGAACCCCCACCTCCCCTTCTCCTCCCCCTACACACCCACCCACATCCTCCATCACAGCTGTAAGCCCCGCCCTACCCTTGGCTGTTGTGGTTTTGTCTGTATCCCCCAGCCATTTCTCACATGAGATTGGCCTCCTCTCCCCTTGGCAGGTGACCTGTGCTGTGTTGGATTTTGTTCAAAGAGCACAGTGTGACAGTCATCCCCCCACTCAGATCGTGAGGAGGAAGAGATTGTGTAATCCACAGTTTCCAAGATTCCAACAATCCTGTCGCCATCTCGGCTTCTCCCACCACCCTCCCTGGGCTTTGCCAGACACATGGAAATTCTAAAAAGCAAAGTGCCATTTTCTTCAATCATTTGATTTTGAAAATGGGGGGGATGACACAAAGTTGACTTAGCCATTGCCCTTTCTGTGCAGATATGAAGCCCATTGTAGCTATGATTTAAATACTAATTATATGCCCGTTTTCTTTTTAAGGTTTTTTTGTTTGTTTGTTTGTTCCTTTACAGAAGCAGTCAGGGGAGTGACTAAAAGCTTATTCATTGGCAGGATTTTTCTTTTGGAAACGAACATGCTGGCACAATTTTAATTGGGTTTTAGTTGTTGTTGTTTTAATTCTCACAGTGATGGCTTGGCTATGTCTTTTGGGACTGCAGAGGGAAACTGGCATCTGGTGTTTGAGGATTCTGGGGATTTGCACCATATTTATGTGTAATAACTATACAGTAAATAAACAGAATGAATAATTAAGTGAATAATGAGTTTCTCGGAAAAGAGGATTCTTCGGAAGACTTCGACAGAAATTCTCACGTGTGTTGCATGCCCTCCGTCCTGCTCTCACTGTGCCTTTGCCCCCGTGGAAACCAGCAAGGACACCTTCTAAGCTGAAATCCATGCCATTCATCAATGTGGTTTGATAGAAACAAGATAGTTTCTTCCCGTTGCAAGGAGGTTGGATTTATGTCTCTTAGAATTATCTTTTTTACTCTAGAGAGAGAGATATTTGCCTCTTTAAAAATAAAATCCATGAGATTAAATTTCATTGAACAGTTTCTCTCTAAGGGACTAAAAACCTGAAATTCCAGGAATTCGCCGTAGCTGGTGAAATTACGTTAATGCATGTTAATACCCATATTAGCCAGTCCAAGGTGCCCTTGCTTCTGGATGCGCCCGGGGCCAAAGCGAATCTTCCCGGAGGTAAAACCACTGTATACGTACCGTTATTTCGTGTGTGTGTGTTCACGCATTCACTCATAAGTTTTTACATTTACTCCTTCATTCAGCAAGTTACTGAGCACCTACTGCATGCCCAGCACAGTGCCAGGCCCTGGGGTTACAAGGTGATGAGCAAAACCAGACCCCGTTCCAGTCCTTCCGGAGCCCACGTTCCTGTCAGGGAGACAGCCATCACATAAAGCAACAAAAGGTAAGTTGCAACGATGACAGGTGTTATGAAGGAGGCCATGTTAGCGTGCTCGGGCCGCCATAACAAAATACCACAGACCAGTGGCCTCAACAACAGAAACTTCTTTTCTCACAATTCTGGAAGCTGGAAGTCAATCACAGAATCAGCAGATTTGGTCTCAACCGAGGCAGCTCTCCTTGGCTTGCAAATGGCCGCCTTCTCTCCGTGTCTTCACCTTATCTTCCCTCTGTATGTGTGTGTGTCTCTTTGTCCAAATTTCCTCTTCTTATAGATAGACACCAGTCTGATTGGATTAGGGCCCATGCTAATGGCCTCATTTTAACTGAATTACTTTTCTAAAGGCCCTATCTCCAAATACAGCCACAATCTGAGGTATTGGGGGTTAGGGCTTCAACATATGAATTTTGGGGGACATGATTCAGCCATAACAGAGAGGTATTTGGTACATAAGGAGATAGTAACAGGGACAGGTCAGATACCCAAGCAGGGACATAGGGTGGGCTTGCTGAGGATTAGGTGGGGATCTCAGGGATGACCAGGAACTAACTACAAGAAGAGGAGGAGAAGGAAATTCCAGGAAGAGGGAGGATCATGTGCCAAAGCCCTCCGAAGAGAGAGCATGGCCAGTAGCAGAGACCAAAGGGAGGCAGACTATGGTGGCTAAGGAGCTGTGAGGTAAGGCGTGGCGCCTAGGATGATGCTGACATTATAGAGGGGGCCCGGGCCGTGCAGGGACTTCTGTCTTTTTCCCAAGAGCAGTGGGAGATCATCAAAGGTTTTTAACTGAGGACAGAAGTGGCATGACTAAATTTGCCCTTTGGAAATATCAGTCTGGCTGCAGTGTGGAGAACAGACATGCGGGGTTCTGGAGTGCCTTTAGACAGGCACTGAATATAGGAGAACGCTGTAGGTATCCAAGCAGGAGAGGGAAGTGGCGGGATTCAGGACCTAGGGTAGGAGCAGAAAGAAATGAGTCCGTTTGCAAGAGGAATGAGGGACGATGGATTAAATATTAAATATTAAATATTAAATATTAAATCACCCTGCACTGGGTGAGAGGAATTGGTGATGGGTTAGATCTGTTGGGCACTGGGTGAGGGAAAAGATGATGGGTTGTCTCCTGTATTTCTGACTCCCGTAACTGGGTAAACAAAGTACAAGTCAATGGGATCAAGAAAACCTGGAGAAGGGCCTATGTTCAAGTTGAGTTTTGATCATACTGATGTCATAGACACAAAAGACCCCTTGGTCACTTTCTTTGCCTCAACACAGATACCTCTCTCCCCTGTACATGCTGTTCTGCTTGGAACACTCTTTCACGCTTATACTTCACTACCCAACCCCTTCACATCTCGGCCCAAGGGCCAACTTCCTCAGTACTGAGCCCTTCCTCAATTGCTCAGACTAGGCCACGTGTCCCTTTCACACACTCTTATAACACCTGTACTTTACCTTCAGAGCAGTCATTATAGTTGAAATTACAGCTACCTGTTTAAATTCTATTTCTGCCACTAGAATGGGAAGAAAGACTATGAAGGCCAAGGCAATATCTGTCTAATTAGTACAGCAGACTGGTGGTTCTGGTCTGACTAGAACTGACTCTTTGGGTTGGAATCTTGTCTTCCCTACTTCCTAGTGGTGTGAATTTGGGCAAGGTCTTTAATCTTGCTGCACCTCAGTTGGCTTTGTATATAAAGTATGGATTATGACAGCATATCCCTCATAGAATTGTTGGGATGATTAACTGAGTTCATTAGCAAGAAGTGTTTATAACAATGCTTGACATATAATAAGCACTCAGTAAACATTAGCTATGATTATTTTTCATCACTATATCCCTAAGTATTTGATGGACAGATGATCAGATAAATGGATGGACTGAATAGGTGGATTGAGGAATAAGTAAGGTGAGAAGAAATAAGACACAATCTCTCTTAAGCTATGTTGAATGAGCACAGTGGAAAGGCAAGGAAACCCAAATGGGTATTGTGAAAAGAGGGGCTGGCTCATTCTTCAAGACTTAGCTAACTTCCAAGATATTGGGTCCCATGAAGGTAAACTTCTCCTGTATGCTCACTTTCAGGCAGGGCCTTAAGGAATCTCCACCAGCTTTCTTTAAGAGTAAATCACATTATTTTTTTCTGGACCCCAATAGAAAGGGAAACAAATCACCACAACCCAACTGTCCCCTTCTTAATTAAGCTGACTGCACATTTCCCAAATTCCCTGTGAATTTTTTTTGAAAGAAAAAATAAAAAACTAAGTTTAATCTGACTTAAACAATAAACTGAATCATTAATTCATTCTTGTGTCCCTCCTTCAAACATTTATGGGATTCCTCTTCTATGTCAGGCACTGGGATGGGTATGAGGTGGTTACCAAGTTAAATAAGATACCATCCCCGTCCTTGAGAAGCTTGAGTCCTAACTTTACAAAGAGATTTTAAATAGATATTCTTGATAGATAGACCTGATCAAAATAAAGCAAATACAGAAGCAAAAGCTGTTTTCTGGACAGAGGGCAGCAGACTATTACAGATCATCCTCACTGTAACTCTTGCTTACCTCCGCCTTGCTGGGTCTTCAACGGTGAGTGAAGCCACCACATAGAAAAGCTGAGGCTGCTTGGTCCCAGCTGGAAGGTATTTTCATCGCTGTCACTCTATTTATGAAAGCAACTCGTGTCTCGTACCTTCTTTTTTGCCCAAAGGATTCTCTTTCTGTAATTTATTACAAAATTCAAGGCCATTTTATTAGGGGGAAATGCGCCATATCGTTATTATAACAACTCCCCCTATTTTTGTTCAATTTTGAAACTGACAATCTAAAGACTATTTTTAGCTCAGTCATGTGAGATTATTTGTTTCCTTCTGAGAAGTTTTTCCTTCGGACTAGTTAACATGAATTTTATGCTCACTTATTATGTCACATGCTCCAATTCAATTTATTTTAAAGCAGATTCTTTGGGGAAAACTGTAAAGCTAATTTGAATCGATTCTTTAGAGATTCCATTTTAAATGACGTGCTATAAAATTGGCAGACAAAGTGAAAAAATGGAATTGAATTTTCTTCTTCAGCTACTCATTGGATTCAGAAATCTTGCTTTTCGACACTGCCAAGGGTTTTGATATAATGTTTTATGCAATTTTCATAACATTTATCTTAAACTCCATCGCCTTTAGTTTGGTTGTTCAACTCAAAATGGTTTCCTGGTATTTCCACGGGAAAAAAAAAGCAGAGTTCCTGCTACAGGAAGAATTGGGTGCTTTCATACAAACCTCCTGCCATTCACAGGGGTGCCTGTGTATGAAACATCTGGTGTAATGCAGGTGTTTAATTCCAGAATGAATACTGAACGTCTGTGAACAAACGTGCTGATGGAGGTGTGGAATAAAACAGCATCTCCCACTTCCTTCCACTCTGCACAATTTCTATTTCTCCCTCTCATATTTGATGGATTTGCAGCTTGAGGAAAGAGTGGGAATAATAGGCAAGACGCCCGACGGCTTACTTTTCCGTCCTTCACAGCGCCCCCAAGAGGCGCCCATTCTTCGTCAGGGCAGTGGGCTCCAAGCTAATCAGAAACAGCCGTCACCGGGTGGGAACGAGGACCCCGGGTTTGGTACATCTGATTCCACTCGATGATATATATCCTATTATTATCAATCGAATGGAAAATACATGGAAAACACATGTCTGCAATTTCCCCCTTGAGACACACTTGCTTTCTTGGATGTGTTTTTAAAAGGGAGTTTTATTTCACACTCATCTTTCCCTGGAATGCCCTCAATTGCAACTATCATTCCCATTGACCCAGCTAGTCGGCTCACAGTCACACTCACCAAGGGTCTTTCCCCCGTGTGCTTGGCCACCACCGAGTGCCACATCAAGTACTTGGAGTTACTTTCGTAAACCCAGGTTGGTCCCAAAAGAAGCCAATCATTGCCGAAAAGGGGCAGAGCAAGATGGCGGAGGAGTGGGAGACCTGGATTTCGTCTGGTCTCAAGAATTCAGCTGAATAGGGATCAAACCATTTTGAACACCTACGAACTCAACAGGAGATCGAAGAGGAGAGTAGCAACAGCTCTCTGAACAGAAAAGCGACCACTTACCGGAAGGTAGGACGTGTGCAGAAGTGAATCCGAGGTGATATTCGGGAGGATAGACGGTGGGGGAGGGGGCCTCCGTCGGCCGCTTCTGGCAAGTGATAGAGCCGCGAGCACAAAATCGGACCTTTTAGAAGTCGGCTCCGCTGAGGGACGTCGCTCCAGGGGCTAAGCGGGGGGGGGGAGGGGTGGAACCCTCGCAGAACACTGTGGTCTCAGGACCCTCGGGGTCACAGAAAGACCGGGGGTGCCTGAGGGCGGCAGAGCTCCCAGGGATCGGAGCGGGGAAGCTGGCTGCAGAGACGGAGCCGAGGTGCGGGCTCTCAGCTCGGGGTGGCCATAAACTGTGATCCGCAGCCCAGTCGGGCCACTGCTCCTCCAGCAGGGACCCAACAAGCGGCAGAGCTGGGGAGACTCCCCTTCTTCCCCCGGGAGGAGCGGCGCGGGAGTGCACCGTGGGGATCTGCTGGGTTTGGAGACTCCACACGGGGTCGGGTGCCAGAGATTGAAACACTTGGTCACAGGCCGGGTGAGCACGGAGTGCGGCCGGAGACCAGGGACACGGGAGTGACTGCTTTTCTCTGGGGGCGCACTGAGGAGCGGGGGCCCCGAGTTCTCAGCTCCTCCGGGCGGAAATTGGGAGGCCACCATTTTCACTCTAGTCCTCCAAAGCTGTACGGAGAGCTTGCAGGAACAAAAGCTCCTGAGAGCAAACCCGAGCAGATTGCTTAGCTGGGACCAACAAGGGCGGGGCACTTCTGCCTCTGGCAAAGACATTTGGGAAGCACGGCAACAGGTCCCTCCCCCAGAAGATCAGCACGAACAGCCAGCAAGCCAAGACCAAGTTTACCGATCAAGGAGAACGGGAGAACTCCAGCGCTAGGGGAATACTGCACATAGAATTCGTGGCTTTTTTACCATGATTCATTAGTTTTTCAAAGTTAATTTTTTTTAGCTGGTTTTTTTTTTGAATTTTTCTTTTTCCCTTTTTCAACCAATATCTTATCAATCCCTTTTTTAAAAAATTTTTATTTTTCATTTTTAGAGTCATACTTTATCCCTTCATAGTAGTTACCCTTATTATTGGCATATATATATAAGTTGTTCTGTCTTTAAAAATTTGAGATACAGTTTCTTCTAACGGATCAAAATATACCCTAAATCACTAATGTATGGCTTTTTCTAGTGTCCTGCCTGATCACATTCTCTCCCTTTTTTTTTCTTTTCTTTTTTTTAAAATCTTCTTTCTTTTTTCAAACAACTTCTTATCAATTCCTTCTATAAAATCTTTTATAATTTTCATCTTTACAGTCATCTTCCATCCCCTCATTGTATCAACCCTTATTTTGTACATATATAAGTCTGTCTTCCTTTAAAATTTTAGGAGGCACTTTCTTCTAACAGACCAAAATACGCCCAAAATCTAGTGTGTGGCACTGATCTATGCACTAGCCTGATCACATTTGATCATATTCTGTTTTTTTGGTTTTGTTCTGTTTTTGTTTGTTTTTATCTTTTTCTTTTTCTTTTTTTCTCTTTCTTTTTTCTTTCTTTCTCTTTCTTTTCCCCTGGTTTCAGGTCCTTTCTGATTTGTATAGAGTATATTTGCTGGGGATGTTGTTAACCTGTTAACATTTTGTTCTCTCATTCATCTATTCTCCTCTGGACAAAATGACAAGACAAAAAAAATCACCTCAGCAAAAAGAACAAGAGGTAGTACCGTCTGCCAGGGACCTACTCAATACTGACATTAGTACGATGTCAGACATAGAGTTCAGAATCATGACTTTAAAGATACTAGCTGGGCTTGGAAAAAGTGTGGAAGTTATTAGAGAAACCCTTTCTGGAGAAATAAAAGAACTAAAATCTAACCAAGTCGAAATCAAAAAGGCTATTAATGAGGTGCAATCAAAAATGGGGGCACTAACTGCTAGGATAAATGAAGCAGAAGAGAGAATCAGTGATATAGAAGACCAAATGATGGAAAATAAAGAGGCTGAGAAAAAGAGAGAGAAACTACAGGATCACGAGGGCAGAATTCGAGAGATAAGCGATACGATAAGACAAAACATTAGAATAATTGGGATCCCAGAAGAAGAAGAAAGAGAGAGAGGGGCAGAAGGTATATTGGAGCAAATTATAGCACAGAACTTCCCTAATGTGGGGAAGGAAACAGGCATCAAAATCCAGGAGGCACAGAGAACCCCTCTCAAAATCAATAAAAATAGGTCAACACCCCGACATCTAATAGTAAAACTTATGAGTCCCAGAGACAAAGAGAAAATCCTGAAAGCAGCTCGGGAGAAGAGATATGTAACCTATAATGGTAGAAACATTAGATTGGCAACAGACCTATCCACAGAGACCTGGCAGGCCAGAAAGGACTGGCATGATATCTTCAGAGCCCTAAACGAGAAAAATATGCAGCCAAGAATACTATATCCAGCTAGGCTGTCATTGAAAATTGAAGGAGAGATAAAAAGCTTCCAGGACAAACAAAAACTAAAGGAATTTGCAAACACGAAACCAGCCCTCCAAGAAATATTGAAAGGGGTCCTCTAAGCAAAGAGAGACCCTAAAAGCAGCATAGATCAGAAAGGAACACAGACAATATACAGTAACAGTCACCTTACATGCAATACAATGGCACTAAATTCATATCTTTCAATAGTTACCCTGAATGTAAATGGGCTCAATGCCCCAATCAAAAGACACAGGCTATCAGATTGGATTAAAAAACAAGACCCATCAATATGCTGTCTGCAAGAGACTCATTTTAGAACCAAAGGCACCCCCAAATTGAAAGTGAGGGGGTGGAAAACCATTTACCATGCTAATGGACACCAAAAGAAAGCTGGGGTGGCAATCCTTATATCAGACAAATTAGATTTTAAAACAAAGACTGTAATAAGAGATGAGGAAGGACACTATATCCTACTTAAAGGGTCTATCCAACAAGAAGATCTAACAATTGTAAATATCTATGCCCCTAACGTGGGAGCAGCCAATTATATAAGGCAATTAATAACAAAAGCAAAGAAACACATTGACAACAATACAATAATAGTGGGGGACTTTAACACCCCCCTGACTGAAATGGACAGATCATCTAAGCAAAAGATCAACAAGGAAATAAAGACTTTAAATGAAACACTGGACCAGATGGACTTCACAGACATATTCAGAACATTCCATCCCAAAGCAACAGAATACACATTCTTCTCTAGTGCCCATGGAACATTCTCCAGAATTGATCACATCCTAGGTCACAAATCAGGTCTCAACCGGTACCAAAAGATTGGGATTATTCCCTGCATATTTTCAGACCACAATGCTTTGAAACTAGAACTCAATCACAAGAGGAAAGTCGGAAAGAACTCAAATACATGGAGGCTAAAGAGCATCCTGCTAAAGAATGAATGGGTAAACCAGGAAATTAAAGAAGAATTAAAAAAATTCATGGAAACCAATGAAAATGAAAACACAACTGTTCAAAATCTTTGGGATACAGCAAAGGCAGTCCTGAGGGGAAAGTATATAGCAATACAAGCCTTTCTCAAGAAACAAGAAAGGTCTCAAATATACAACCTAACCCTACACCTAAAGGAGCTGGAGAAAGAACAGCAAATAAAGCCCAAACCCAGCAGGAGAAGAGAAATAATAAAGATCAGAGCAGAAATCAATGAAATAGAAACCAAAAGAACAGTAGAACAGATCAACAAAACTAGGAGCTGGTTCTTTGAAAGAATTAACTGGATGGATAAACCCCTGACCAGACTTATCAAAAAGAAAAGAGAAATGACCCAAATCAACACAATCATGAATGAAAGAGGAGAGATCACAACCAACACCAAAGAAATACAAACAATTATAAGAACATATTATGAGCAACTCTCTGCCAGCAAATTAGATAACCTGGAAGAAATGGGTGCATTCCTAGAGATGTATCAACTACCAAAATTGAACCAGGAAGAAATAGAAAACCTGAACAGACCTATAACCCCTAAGGAAATTGAAGCAGTCATCAAAAATCTCCCAAGAAACAAAAGCCCAGGGCCAGATGGCTTCCCAGGGGAATTCTACCAAACGTTTCAAGAAGAATTAATACCTATTCTCCTGAAGCTGTTCCAAAAAATAGAAATGGAAGGAAAACTTCCAAACTCGTTTTATGAGGCCACCATTACCTTGATCCCAAAACCAGACAAAGACCCCATCAAAAAGGAGAATTACAGACCAATATCCTTGATGAACATGCATGCAAAAATTCTCACCAAAATACTAGCCAATAGGATCCAACAGTACATTAAAAGGATTATTCACCGTGACCAAGTGGGATTTATCCCTGGGCTGCAAGGTTGGTTCAATATCCGCAAATCAGTCAACGTGATACAATACATTAACAAAAGAAAGAACAAGAATCATATGATCCTCTCAATAGATGCAGAAAAAGCATTTGACAAAGTACAGCATCCTTTCTTGATCAAAACTCTTCAGAGTATAGGGATAGAGGATACATACCTCAATATCATAAAAGCCATCTATGAAAAACCTACAGCGAATATCATTCTCAATGGGGAAAAGCTGAGAGCTTTCCCCCTAAGGTCAGGAACGCAGCAGGGATGTCCATACTCACCACTGCTGTTCAACATAGTATTAGAAGTCCTAGCCACAGCAATCAGACAACAAAAAGAAATCAAAAGCATCCAAATCGGCAAGGAGGAAGTCAAACTCTCACTCTTTGCAGATGATATGATACTGTATGTGGAAAACCCAAAAGACTCCACCCCAAAACTGCTAGAACTCATACAGGAATTCAGTAAAGTGGCAGGATATAAAATCAATGCACAGAAATCGGTGGCATTCCTATACACCAACAACAAGACAGAAGAGAGACAAATCAAGGAGTCGATCCCATTTACAATTGCACCCAAAACCATAAGATACCTAGGAATAAATTTAACCAAAGAGGCAAAAGATCTGTACTCAGAAAACTATAAAATACTCATGAAAGAAATTGAAGAAGACACAAAGAAATGGAAAAACGTTCCATGCTCATGGATTGGAACAATAAACATTGTGAAGATGTCAATGCTACCTAGAGCGATCTACACATTCAATGCAATCCCCATCAAAATACCATTCACTTTTTTCAAAGAAATGGAACAAATAATCCTAAAATTTGTATGGAACCAGAAGAGACCCCAAATAGCCAGAGGAATATTGAAAAAGCAAAGCAAAGTTGGCAGCTTCACAATTCCGGACTTCCAGCTCTATTACAAAGCTGTCATCAAGACAGTATGGTACTGGCACAAAAACAGACACATAGATCAATGGAACAGAATCAAGAGCCCAGAAATGGACCCTCAACTCTATGGTCAACTAATCTTTGACAAAGCAGGAAAGAGTGTCCAATGGCAAAAAGACAGTCTCTTCAACAAATGGTGTTGGGAAAATTGGACAGCCACATGCAGAAGAATGGAACTGGACCATTTCCTTACACCACACACAAAAATAGACTCCAAATGGTTGAAAGACCTAAACGTGAGACAGGAGTCCATCAAAATCCTAAAGGAGAACACAGGTAGCAACCTCTTCGACCTCAGCCACAGCAACTTCTTCCTAGAAACATCCCCAAAGGCGAGGGAAGCAAGGGCAAAAATGAACTATTGGGATTTCAAGATAAAAAGCTTTTGCACAGCAAAAGAAACAGTCCACAAAACCAAAAGACAACCGACAGAATGGGAGAAAATATTTGCAAATGACATATCAGATAAAGGGCTAGTATCCAAAATCTATAAAGAACTTATCAAACTCAACACCCAAAGAACAAATAATCCAATCAAGAAATGGGCAGAAGACATGAACAGACATTTTTCCAATGAAGACATCCAAATGGCCAACAGGCACATGAAAAAGTGCTCAACATCGCTCAGCATCAGGGAAATCCAAATCAAAACCTCCATGAGATACCCCCTCACACCAGTCAGAATGGTTAAAATTAACAAGTCAGGAAACGACAGATGTTGGCGGGGATGCGGAGAAAGGGGAACCCTCCTACACTATTCGTGGGAATGCAAGCTGGTGCAACCACTCTGGAAAACAGTATGGAGGTTCCTGAAACAGTTGAAAATAGAGCTTCCATATGATCCAGCAATTGCACTACTGGGTATTTACCACAAAGATACAAATGTAGGGATCCGAAGGGCTATGTGCACCCCAATGTTTATAGCAGCAATGTCCACAATAGCCAAACTGTGGAAAGAGCCAAGATGTCCACTGACAGATGAATGGGTAAAGAAGATATGGTATATATACACAATGGAATATTATGCAGCCATCAAAAGGAATGAGATCTTGCCATTTGCAACGACATGGATGGAACTGGAGGGTGTCATGCGGAGTGAAATAAGTCAATCAGAGAAAGACATGTATCATATGACCTCGCTGATATGAGGAATTCTTAATCTCAGGAAACAAACTGAGGGTTGCTGGAGTGGTGGGGGGGTGGGAGGGATGGGGTGGCTGGGTAATGGACACTGGGGAGAGTATGTGCTATGGTGAGCGCTGTGAATTGTGCAAGACTGTTGAATCACAGATCTGTACTTCTGAAACAAATAATGCAATATATGTTAAGAAAATAAAGAAGAAGATAGCAGGAAGGGAAGAATGAAGGGGAGTAAGTCAGAGGGGGAGAGGAACCATGAGAGACGATGGACTCTGAAAAACAAACTGAGGGTTCTAGAGGGGAGGGGGGTGGGGGGATGGGTTAGCCTAGTGATGGGTATTAAAGAGGCCACATTCTGCGTATAGCGCTGGGTGTTATGCACAAATAATGAATCATGGAACACTACATCAAAAACTAAGGATGTAATGTATGGTGATTAACATAACAATAAAAAATTTAAAAAAATAAATAACAAATTAGGGGAAAATTGTATATGTGTATTTTAAACTATACATCCTAATTTTTGGTTTAAATGTATAATTGTTGCAAGAACCTCTCATGTTAGTGAGATGTCCAATTTCAATTAAAATTTTTATATTCTAGAGCATATTTTTGTCCCTTTTATATAATAATTTTTATTGTATTTTTATATTATGGAAATATTTATTTGCATTGTAGAAAACTTAGAAAATACAGACAAACTAATAAATGGAAAATTAAAAAAAAAAGAAGCCAATCATTGCCTCCCGTGGTTTTGCTCTGATTACAAAGAAGGTAACTGTGTGAAGGGAGTGCACCTGTCAGTCAGGTTCGAAGGAAAAAGCAGACCTCGGGCTCCCTTCTCCCTTAGACACACGAGGCCTAGGGCTTATGATCAGTATGCGTAGGGGCCCACAAAAGCTTTCATTGTAATTAAAATGAATGTAATCATGAATATAATAATGAATCCAGGCTAGATATTTGTTTTTCTACCAAAAGAGCCTTAAAATATCAATTTTAATTTTTTTTTTTTTTTTTTACTGAAGGAAGGGGTCCACGAAGGCCAAGTGTCTCAGGCCCACAAGTCATCATGCAGCCCTGAGCACACCAGCTATGAGGAACATGGGACAAGGGATTGATTATAGGGTCAGACCTTCTGTGACTATGGGAGCTGGTGGAGAGGGCTAAGCAAGCCTGTGTGGACCTCTGCGTGTGAAGGTGTAGGTCAACAAGGCCAGCAATTGGAAAGAAGCACTCACTGGGAAGACGGGGGCGGGGGGGTGGTTGTCCACCAGGGATGATTCCCCACCCCCCCATTCAGAAGACTTTGGCAATGTCTGGAGACAGTTTGCCTCGTCACAACTAGGGTAAAAGTTGCTACTGGTATCCAGGGACCCTGCTAAACATCCTACAATGCACAGGACAGCTCCACACAACAAAGAATTATCCAGAATCATCAAAAAAGCAATAGTGCTAAGGTTGAGCAACCCCAAGGTTAAAGTTGAGAAAGGCCGGGAACTGCAGGGCCAGTCGGAGCCCAGGTCTGTCTCCCACGGCCACCGACTTCGGTGGTTCACCATGGAGCTATGCTTGCAGACTGGCTGAGGACTTGGAGAAGCTGCAGCAGGAGACTGGGGAGCTGTAGGCCTGGCGAGCCAGCAGATGAGCAGCAATGCCCACGAGATACAGCAGCGCCTGGTGCCCTGGGTCCGCCTTCTGAGCCGAACCAAAGAGCATTGCTAGAATCCTGCATTAACTTCCCCCACAGCCAGCCCTAACTCGGGGCCACACAGGGAAGGGAACTTGAGAGAAGTTAGCCCCTGCTTAGCTAGGTTGACACTGTGCACAGCCTCCCCGGGAGCCCACGTGGAGTTCTGCTCACTAGGACTCTTCACTAACAGAGTGGCTTGTCCCTCACCACACTTGCAACCTTGCACGCCCTTAAATTGGAGGTGGTGGAAAGCTGTCTCAATCTACAGATGCTTGGTGTGCCTTAGACCCATGGTCACGCATCATCATCTGTTCTTTCTTTCAGAAATAGAGACATGGCTGGACATTCAGCAGCCCAGACTACACACCCCAGCTTCCCCGGAAGTGAGATGTGGCCGTGTCGCATGACTTTGAGGGCAAGCCGTGGTGCCAGATCCAGAGGGGGACCTCCAGACACTGGCTGTGCCCTCCTGCGTGTGTTTTTGCCCCCTTCCCACTAGCTGGGACTCAGGCATGGAGGCGATCCAGCTTCAACCACACAAGGACAAAAGTAGAACACAAGATGGAAAGACTCTGTGGTCCGGAGAATCCTTAACCTTAGGCACCTTTTTTTTTCCTTAAAGAGTTCTGAGGAAGCATGTTTGTTACTCAGGTTGTAGATGATTAAAGCCAACTCAGATTCACTGAAGACAAGGAATGTATTTGCTCACATCATTGGGAAGTCTGGGGTAAGAGTTTCAGGCATAGCTGGATCTAGGGGTTCAAAAGATGTTACGAGACTCTTCATCTCTCAGCACTGGCTTTCTGCTAAAGTCCAGAGAAGATGACATTGAGAAAGCCCAAGCTTCTAATTTCTTAGAGCTCATGACCCAGAAGAAGACAGGAGATCCTCTCTCTCAATGTGTATTTTTAATTATGCAGAACAAATGCTGAACGGTCCTGCTGGGGTCACAGGCTCCCCTCCGAACCAAGTGCTATGAGTCCCAGAAGGAGGGAGAGTGGAATAAATCTGTAAAATCAGCCACTGCTACAGTCCACTCGGGAACTTAGCCAACATCACCAGGAGGGAAGACAGTGCTGATGAGGGTGTAGGGTCAGGGAATATCCACTGGGGTTCAAGGGAGGGAAAATCATGCTCCCCTGAGGTAGGCAAGGCTTCACGGCAGAGGTGGGATTGGAGCTGGGTGTTGAAAGACTGAGAGTTGAAAAATGGATACAGAAAATACGGTACTTTCATTCCTGACCATTTTCAAAAGCTCAAGCAAACTCAGTAGCCTATGGGATGAAAGGGATCGTGTTGTTTTTCTTCCCTTTGCCGTTGGTTCAGAATGAGAAGTGTTTCCCTTTGAGCACCGAGTCCTTCCAGAGACTGACCAAAGCCGGGGGGAAGAGTCTGGGTCTCGGGACACAAATCTCCAACACCGGCACTCATACGTAAAGCAGGAAGAAAGGTTTGCTTCTCCATAACCTGAAAAAAGGTTGCTAAGTGGAACTGGCAGCTCCCTAATCACTCCAGAAAGCCTCGTGATATAAATAAATGATTCAAATATGAAGTGACTTACCTTAGGAAACATGCATTCCTTTTTTGTTTGTTTTTCATGTTCCTAGCATGGTTTCCTTCAGTTTGGAGTGGAATAAGCTGGTAATTTTCATACGCATGTATTAATTCCAAAACTCTCCGGTGTTGGGATTTTAGGAAGACGTTTTTATTGAGGTTGCAGTAGCTTAGCGATGTCCCAAGCAGTCCGGCCCCTGGAGCCTGTGGCTCATTTCTGCAGTACAGGGGTCAGTCCTTTGAGATGGAAATGCCTCTGTGGCCAGCTAGGGTGCTACTGGCTGGATCAAGCCAGGTAACTGAAAAGGTGGTGGTGATGATGATGTTGATGATGAAGACGTCAACTGTTGATCTTACAGGTGATGCAGCCAGGATATAAACCCTATTCTCCCCTGTTCTGACTGTTGTACTGCCTTCCCTAAAGAAATTGGTTCAAGGGCTATAAGAGCATCCGGGGATTTATTTTTTCCTGGTTATTTGATGATGGAATGATTTCTTGGGATGCAAAGCCCTTTTCGTTGGCAAGTCTGCATCTTCATGCAGGGCGTGGGAGATGTACTCCTATGTGCCTTAAGCTGACTCTCTCTGGACCAGTTTGTCCTTAGAGTGCATTGAAAGCAGGTCAGCAGCCCAGCTTCTGTCCTCTGTTTACTTCGGGGGCTGAGCCATAAGACTCCCGGAAGGACAAGAGTCCTATAGGGGATTCCTGACTTCAGGTGGCTAGAGCCACATAAACCAGTTTAACTTGATTGGATTGATTTGACTGGTGGGGTAGATCATATTATTGTTCTCAATCATTGGCTCCCCATGTCAATTCCCATGCACTGCCATGTGACTTGCCAGTGTCTCTTATGGTGGGAGCATACTTCTCCACCCCCTTGATATTGAGGGTGGTGCCATGACTTGCGTTCTCATGAGCAAATGGAGATGTGAGCGGAAGAGACTAGGTGCCAGGTAGGAGCAGAGGCTTTAGGAGACTCTGCTCTTATTCCCTTGCTCATCTGCCTCCCTTCTTTTCTGTCTGCCATGAGAGTGGCTTGTCCGTGTTAGGTACTGCTCTGTCAGCCTAGGTTCTCACATGTATTATAATATTGGTTGTTGTAAGCTACTGAGATTTAGGCTTGTTACAATGACATAACTATGGGAAAGTTGACAGGTACAGAGGGTCACTTATTGTCCTAAACCCTCCAGTGAAGAGTGGTCTAACTCTCCATATATGTAGATATAGACTGAGGTTGTGACAAATCTATCAGGAAAAATTAATCCTAAGCATAAGAAAACTAAGGAATGCCAGTCAGATTAAACCAACAATAACAAGAAGCCAATTTTGCCTGTGAAAGGCTATAAAAAGAAGCGTATTGGAGAGAGTGTGCTAGAAACAGGCATTCTTAGACATTGTTAAAAGGGGCATAAATGAATATATTGGTGCTGGAGATTCATTCAGAAATAATGCTAATGCTAATAATAATAGATGCCATTTGTAGAGTACTTTTATGTGCCAGGCACAACTATGTGAAGTTTCATTAACCTCACTTGAATTAATAAAATCGGTTTAGTGTACTAGTTCACTTAATCTTCATAACAACCTTGTAAGGGAGATATTATTATTAAACAACATATTTCAACAGCCTTCAAAATTTATGTATGCTCTTTGACTCACATCTGGGAATTTATCCTAACGAAACAATTAAAGATGGGGTGTAAACTTTTAATATAAGAATGTGGACAGCAGTCTTGTTTATAATTGTGAAATTTGGAAGCAGTATAAATATTCAGAAAATGGGGATCTTTTCAATAAACTGATCCATTTAAAAGTGATATAAAAACATGTAGTGGGCATGAAATACATTAAGTATAGTACAGTCCTGCCTTGTCCAGCACAATAGCCACTCGCCACATGAGCACCTGAAATATGGCTAGTCTTTTTTTTCTTAAACATGGCTAGTCCGAAATGAGGTGTGCGATAAGTGAAGAATCAGTATGGAAAGAAAAGAATGCAAACTATCTCCTTGATAATTTAGACTTATTTTTATATTTATATAATTTTATATTGATTGCAATGTTGAGCTGATAATATTTTGGACATATTCAAATTAATTTCACTTTCTCCTTTGTACTTATAAAATTTTTACTTTTATTTTTTAGTAACAACTATCTATGTTTAAAGGGTACAACATAATGTGGTCTACACAATACTGTTTTGACGTACATATACATAGCAAAATGATTACTATGGTCAAACTCATTCACATACCCGTCTCCTTATATCGTTCATTTATTGTGTGATGAGGCTGCCTGGAAATGTACTCTTTTGGCAGATTTCTAGTACACAATGCAGTATTATTACCTATAGTCACTGTGCTGTGCATTAGATCTCTATATTCCTTCATCCTACACAACTGCAGCTTCTCTCCCCAGTATCTCCCCCTTCCCCTCACCTCCCTGCCCTTGGTAACCACCATTCTACTCTCCGCTTCCATGTATTCAACTTTTTTATGTTCCACATATAAGTGAGATCATGAAGTATTTTTCTTTTGGGGTCTGGCTTATTTCATGTAGCAAAATGTCTTCCAGGTGTATTCAGATTGTTGCGATTGGCAAGACCTCCTTTTTAAAGGCTGGATAATATTCCAGGGGCTCTATATACCACAATTTCTTTATCCGTTCATCTGTTGATGGACATTTGGGATGTTTCCATATTTTGGCGTTGCAAATAATGCTGCCATGAACGTGAGCGTACAGATATTCTCTTTTTTCTTTTAAAGATTTTATTTATTTATTTGAGAGAGAGAGAATGAGAGATAGAGAGCACGAGAGGGAAGAGGGTCAGAGGGAGAAGCAGACTCCCTGCCGAGCAGGGAGCCCGATGCGGGACTTGATCCCGGGACTCCAGGATCATGACCTGAGCCGAAGGCAGTCGCTTAACCAACTGAGCCACCCAGGCACCCCAGATATTCTCTTGAGGTGCTGATTTCAGTTCCTCTTGGAAGATACTGGAAGTGGGATTGCTGAACCATATGGTGGTTCTCTTTTTCATTTTTTTGAGGAACCTCCATTCTGCTCTCCATGACAGCTGCACCAGTTTGCATGCCCACCAGTGTACAAGGCTTCCCTTTTCTTCATATCCTCCCCAGCACTAACCTTTTGTCTTTTTGATACTAGCTGTCCTAACAGGTGTGAGGTGATGTCTCACAGTGGTTTTCATTTGCATTTCCCTGATGATGAGTGATGTTGAGCATCTTTTCATGTACCTGTTGGCCACTAAGCATCTTTTCATGTACCTGTTGGCCACTTGTATGCTTCCAAGTTGTCTTCATACTTTTAAAAGAATGTGGCTACTAGAAAAACTTAAAATTTCATATGTGACTCACATTTATTTCAGGCTTTGCAAGCCACATGGTCTCTGTTACAACTATTCAACTGCTACTGTAAGCACCATGATGGATGAGGAGTGCTGGGTGGGAAACTGAGTCAGAAGTCCAGTTCTCTGGCACAGAAATGCCAGGCAGCAACCTTGGGCAGTGACTGCAGAGAGAGTTCCACTCACTGCTGGGTCTGGGTGTTGGTCAGTACCACTCTGGGGCTGGTGAGCAGAGAGAGGGCATGAGTGGTCCCAGGTGTCAGGGATGGGGAAAGGCAGGTATGGCAGAGGCTGTGGATGGCCTCTAATGCCATTCTTCCCTTCTGCCTGGTTACTAGAACTCCCAAGCTTTCACCGGACACATGGTCACCAAACCAGACTCCCTTGCATATCAGTGTGGCCATGCCCTTCCTCTCCTGCCCTCCTTCCTGTGGTGCAAATGCAAGGGCTGGAGCTCAAGCAGCCATCTAAGACCATGAGGTGGACCCATTTTTGAGATGGGTGGAACAAGAATACAGGTAGAGACAAATGTCCCTGATAGTTGCAAAACTCTGATCTGCTCACTTCCAGACTTGGTTTCTCTTAGACATTTCAATACATACATGTAATATCAATACATATATGCGATATCTCAGTACATTTCTATCTTGGCTAATTTATTATTATTTGGGGTTTGCTATCATTCTGAATTAAGCTGAAGTTAATTTTAACTAATTTAACAAGGACTGATGTATAAATAATGCTGGCCTCAGAAAGCCGGCTCCCCCTCCTAATCCTCTCTCTATAGCATAGATTCTATATAGACCAATTCTAATTTTAATTAATAGGTACTTAATTAAATCACTTTAAGCGAATGGCAGCAAACCCACTCGCTGGTGTGATTGCTCCCTAACTGCTGTGATTCCTGCTGTGCTTTCAGTTCAGAGCCACGCCCACCCCCATCCTCCCTACCCCCCACCCTTGCCAGCATCTCTGATAAAGGCACAATAGAAGGAAAAGCTGAACTTAGAAATAAAGTGCTCTTGATCCGCAAGCAAATTCAGAGGCACAACCATCCTTACCGCTTTCTCAGCCTCCTCCCCCATTCCAGTTCCCATGGTCATCAACTGCACCTCACTGTTCTCCCTTCTTCCTTTCTCTGACCAAGCTCAGTTCCTGCTTCTGTCCCCTGATGTCCTGGATCCCAGGCCCTCCTGCCCAGAAAACAAACCCCTCCCACAATAATCCGTTATCCCCTGTAAGAAATTCACCTTTTCATTTGTTACAGTTCTGGGTATGATGGAAAAGTAGGGTTGTAGGTACAGTTCCTCAGGAAACAGACTTTGAGCCATATTTATTCGGGAGTGTGGGAATAATACCTGTCAGATGGTGAAGGAAACACAGGACAGAGAACAAAGTGGAAGTTAAAACAGTTGCAAAAGAAGCCTCGCTCATCCCATGGGGCACTCTGAAGATGAGATGGCCCTTCAGAGATGTTTCCAATTGAGGCAAGGGGCTGAGTGCCTTCCTCCTTTGGGCGTCTTGGCAACACATTACAGTATCCACTCCAGATGCACTGAAGGATTCTGGCTGACCATGGTCAGACTCTTGGGGTGGTTGACTGAGACCCAGACCCTGACGTTCTTTATATGTCCATAGATAATTAGTGTCTCCATGACAAAGTCACACCAACTAAATTCAGACAAGACTAATGAAAACATGGCAACTGGGTTTGTTTGCACTGAGATCGTCCTTTAGCTGTGATTAAAATGTATTCTTTACCTCTCACGCCCCTTCCTCCGGGTCCAAGTTAAAACAGGAAGTGAGTGGGCTCCAAGAAATCTGTAAGAAGAAAACATGAAGGCATTTTGCATTAGATGGAATGAGTAAGAAGGTGGGAATGTTTGGTGAAGACAAAATATGTTTCTTCTCTCAACAACAAAAAAGATAAGTCTTAGGAGAAACTCAAAAAGGTGCAAGAAAATCATGGTCCAAATAGAGGCAAACTAAAATGACCCATGATTTTGAATAATTAATAGAGTGTAATAAAAGAGAACCAGTCTGACCATGCGACAGAGTATTCCCTGTGGAATACTCCTTTGAATCACTCAAAAGTTGAGATGTTGGACCCAGGAGGAAGTAATGTGGTCCTAACACAATCCTTGGCTCTCCAGGAAGCAAGAGCTATTTACTCAAAAGAACTCAAATGCAGTTTATTGGTTTTCAACCCTTGGACTTAAGCAGTAGACCAAGGGGAGAGGACTTCTGGCCGAAGACCACAAGGTACTGCTGTCGGACAGAACAACAGAAAAGCACAGGTCAAGCTGACAAGAGTTGAAGGGGGTCCGTGGGGAAGCTGATCTCTTCATCTCACTCTGTGTGGAGTTGGGAAATTTTGTCTCGAGTTCGTGGAATGAAACACGGAATTTCAATCCATTAGTTGAAGTAATGAATGTAACCACCAGAAGAATGAAAAATAATACTGTGACTACCAAACTTTGGAAGGAAGAAGGGGAAGTGAAGGCAGAGTAAATAAACTTTCATCTTCCAATACTGGCCAACAACGATAATGATAAATGATGAAAGGGACAAGTAAGTGTATTATCTATGGGGACAGGAGAACCACCAGAAGACACAAAAATAGAAATAGTCAAGCAGTTGCCTTTGGGATGTGGGATGTGCAGGTGGAGGGTTTGAGGGCGACAATGTTGCTTCTGTAGTATTTACATTTTTTTATCCTCTATATGATTCCTTCCAAATTTTGAAAAATATGTAAAATTTTAAAATCACCAGGCAAATTTTAATTATTAATCAGAAGGATATTTGGCAAGTATAGACTCCGTGTGATTTATGGGACAAGTCTCTTACATTGTGGGAAAGCCCAGTGAAATTCCCCTCCCCAGCAATGGAGAACACATCCTTGGTGTTCCCCCAATTTCCGGGCCTGTCACCCCCAAAAGGAATGGGCTCCACATGGATACATTTTTTGATTTGCTGGTCTCCATTTTCTGTACTTAACCACTCCTCTGTGTCCTGACAACATGGACTGACATGAGAGTCATCAGACTTCTCCTAGAAGTAACACATTTCAATCTTGTGTTGCTCAAAATAGGGAATAACATAACTGGAACAGTGGTTCCCAACTGTGGCCACATGCGAGACTCTCTCTTGGACCTTTAAAAACATACCCCTGCCCAGGCCCCACTCCAGACCGATGACATCGATGGCCTAGGCTTTGATATTAACAACGACCACCACCAAAGTTCCCCAGGTGTTTCTATCCTGCAGGTAAAGTTGAGAATCTCTGGCCCAGTCTCCCCTGTTTTGTTCATCAGAGGATTGAAGCAGGTCCACATCAAGGTAGTGCATGCTTCCTTCATCATCACAGTCCTTGCAAGCAGTCAAAGTTCTGCTTCTCAGCGCAGAATCTGAACCTCTTGACAGCTCCTCCTACCCTGAAATTCTCTCCCTCAGTTTCTTTGATCCCCTCTCTTCCTGATGCTCTTCCTCTCAGTCTGTTCATGGGGTACCCCTCCCCTGTCTTCTTGGGACTCTTCTTCCTGATCACATTCCCTGGAATTTCAACTACCTTCTTGACCACCACTGTCATCATACTGAGGATGGCTTCCAAATCTTCATCTCCACCCCAGATCTCTCTCCAGAGGTCCAATTGTCTACTGGACATTTCCACTTTGATATCTCACAAGTTTTGGTTCTTCATCCAAAACTTGGCCCCAAATGGCACTCCTTCCTCTGTTGCCCAAAATCCTTTCTCCCATCTTCCCTGCTGTGTCAAATGGCACCAGTTATCCAATCTCCTTTAACCAAACAAACCCAAACTCCAGGAATCCCCTAGACAGTACCTTTTCCCTCCTCTAACCAGCATTCAATTCATTCTGTCTTAGTTAATCCCCTTCTGCTTCATCTCTATGGCCTGGCTATAGTCAGTCTATCATCATCTCTTTTTTGGATGTCTGCAACAATCTCCTATCCAGTTTCCCAGCCTTAATCACGTCCCTTTGTGATGCCCACTTTGGTCAGAGTGATCGTTCCAAAGCACAAATATGACTGTGTCAATCTCCTACTTAAAACCCTTCTATCACTTCCTCGTGGTCTTCCAAGTCCAAACTTAGAAAGGTCCTCAAGGCACGCAGTAACTCACTCCTCCCTGCATCTCCAGTTTCAGCACCTGCTGCCGCTAACAGATGCCCCATGCATCTCGCCACACTGAGCACCCCCACCCCACCCGCAGGCCCCCTAATCTGCCAGTCGGCTTCCTCCATGCTTTTCCCTGTGGATTCTGGGCCTGGACCGGCCTTCTTGACTTTCAGCTATCTCCTACTTGTGCTTGAAAACTTTGCTCAGACCTCACCATCTCCAAGCCCCTTCCTCTTCCTTGGTGCCTATCCTAGGGCCTGGAAAACATTCAAGAACTGTTTACAGAATGAGTGAATACATATGTTTTTAATTTCAGAGAAGGAATGGAATTAGTACATGAAGAAAGTGAAAAAGATTATTATAATTTATCTCTACCTCTCAAATGCATTGATTTTTAAAAGAAAGTTATCAGTGTATTCTAAAGAGTCCTGGGGGTCCCACAGAGCCCCCTCAAAGGCTCCCAGGGGAGCTCTTCATTTTAAATGAAAATACTTTCATTTCATCTATTTTTATATGTTGGTCTTCCGAGAAAGGTCTAGTTTGAACAATGTTTTGTGGCCAAGAAATATTTGAAAACCAACGGTCTAAATTATTCAAATAATTAAAATGAAGTGCAATTTCTGTTTGAATTACTCCCCCCCCCCAAAAGTTCTCATCTCTGTGTCTCTTTAAAGCAGCATAACACAAGGATGTTTTCTCCTGGTTTAATTTAGTGTCCTAGTGACATATTGCCTTTTTTTTTTTTTTTTGCTTTAAAAAGAAATTGTTATTTTGAATTGATAGTATAATGCATGTGGTCACAAAAAGGAATTCAGTGAAAAATCAGCCTCCCACAAATACTCATCCTCCATCTTTGAGAGACAAACTGTAGCCAACTTCAGCACCTCATTCCAGAGACTTCCATGCAGGGATCACTGCTCTGGTGGACAGGGCGCCCATCCCCTTGCTAGGGACAATGGAAGAACAAGCCTGCTACACACCCCTGATGGTTTAATCATTAAGAACTTGGAGTGGCCTTGGAAAGACACCTGGCCTCGCTATCCAATGACTGTCAGGAAGAAGGGCTTAACATCAACTCTCCCAATATCAAAACCACTTTTTGACAGACAACCTCTAGCATTTGCTTGGCTCATATCCAAATACCCATTTCAGTCAGCTTATTAACTTACCTAGGGATACATTTTCTCCTAATATATTTTGGAAGTGTTATCAGGAAATTACACTTCTTAAAATGAGACGGTCTGTGGGTGCTTTACTGAGTTTTTTTTTTTTTTTTAACTGATTAGAGTATTTGACATTTCAATAGATAGTGTTGGGACATTTGATTCTCACACGGGAAAGAAAAGGAAAAAAAAAAATCCTACTTCATGCCCATCACAGAAATGAATTAAAGATCTGCTGTAGATCAAGGTGCCTGGCTGGCTCAGTTGGCAGAGTGTGCAACTCTGGATCTTGGGGTTGCAAGTTTGAATCCCATGTTTGGTGTAGAGATGACTCAAAAATAAAATCTTTAAAAAGATGTACTGAAGATCTAAGCATGGGGAAAAAATACTCTAAAACTATTAGGAAGAAAATAGAACACCTCTCAAAATTTTGGAGAAGGAAAGTTGCAGGTTTTTTTTTTTAAGATGACACACAAAAAAGCAAACTGTGAATAGAAGAACATCTGATTACACCTAATTAAAAACCTTTTGTCAAAATAACACCATGAACAAGATTAAAAGACAAGTGGTAGCCTGTAAGGAGTTCAGAACAGCCAGCAGACATCTATCATTCTCTACAGTGTATATGATTCCCACCAATAAGGCAGAACAAGACATACAATGAATGGAAAAGCAGGCAAAGAATACGAACTGAGAATGTAGAGATGAGGAAATAAGAATGGATGATGCATGGGGAGCTTGGGTCGCTCGTGAGATCAGGCCCCGCATCAGGCTCCACACTCAGCAGGGAGTCTGCTTGAGGATTCTCCCTCTCCCTCTCCCCCTGCTCATGCTCTCTCTTTCAAATAAATAAATAAATCTTGAAAAGAATGGAAAATGCAAGTATGAAAAGCTATCCAACTTCATATGTAATGAGGGAAGTGCAAATGAAACAATGAGATCTTTTTGTGCCAATCATATTGGCACACATCTTAAAGTTGGAGAATATGAAATGTTGGCTAGGATGTGGGGAAACTGGCGCTCTCATTTGCTATTGTCGAGAGTATAGACAGATAAAGACGCGTTAGAAGGCCATTTGGCAACATCTTGCAAATTTGAAAATGTGCCTCCCCACTAATGCAGTGATTCCATTTTCTAGGTATTGCCCTAGAGACACTCCCACACATGTGCATGAGGAGCCACGTGCTTAGTTTCCATCTAAATGGCCACCAGTAGGGGAACAGCTGAAAATACTGTGGCATTTGTGTTCCAGGCTGCCCATATCCATCTGCCAGGACTGCCAGAGCAAAGTGCCAGAGACCAGGTGGCTTAAACAACAGAAATTTGTTATCTCACAGATCTGGAGACTTGAAGTCCAAGATCACTGGCTTCCTCTGAGGCCTCTCTCCTTGGTTTAAAGATGACCACCTTCTCTCTGTATCTTCTCATGGTCTTCCCTCTGTTATGTGCCTGTGTCCTAATCTCTTCTGATAGGTGCAGCAGTTATATTGGGTTCGGGCCCATACTAATGACCTCATTTTCACCTAATTGTCTATTCAAATAGGTAGTCTCCAGCTATAGTCACATTCCGAGGTCCTGGGGTGAGGACATCTACATACAGATTTTAGGGGGACAAAATTCATCCCGTACCACCGTCCCTACAAGAAACTAGCAAGATGCACATGTGACAACGCAGCTTCATCTCAGAAAACAATGTCAAGTTGAAAGAGTGTGATGCATAACGGTGCCTACCATATGATAGCACTCCCCACTTACAAAACACACACATGAGCCTACACAAATACCTAATGCATGTATATCAGCATTTAATGTTCTGGAAGGATCATTCAGATGCATTAGAAGTTGCTTCTCTGTTGGTTAGTCAAACATGACTTTAGTCATAGTATTTTATTTCCTTAAAAAATATTGCAAACAAATACAGTGAAATGTGAATGCTTTCTAATTCTGAGTAGCAGAATATGAGAGCTTGGATACAATATTCTTTGTAATTTTCTGTATCTCTTATATATTTTTTAAAGATCTATTTATTTGAGAGTTGGGGGAGGGGCAGAGGGAGAGAGAGAATCCCAAGCAGGCTCCCCGCTGAGCATGGAGCCCAACACAGGAATAAATCTCATGACCTTGAGATCAGGACCTGAACGAAAACCAAGAATCAGACGCTTAACTGACTGTGCCACCCAGGCGCCCCTTTTATCTCTTGTATTTTTAAAGAAGTTTAAAAAGGCCAAAAGGATGACCAACTCATCCATTCCTCAAGATATTTTAAATGTATTTTTGCGTGAAGTCAGAAACCATGAAGGAGCTGCCCACTAGACTTCATTTCACCTCTGCCTCTCTAGAAAAACATTGCTCTTTCTTACTGCATTTTGAGGCCATGCAAGTGCAGGATGCCTTAGGGATCAGCCCTGTGAGCTTCCTTTTGAGTTTGTTATAGGAAGGTGGTCGATGATCATGTCTACTACTTCCCACTATTTATCCCTTATGAGGACTAATTTATTCTGGAGATATTTTTATGAGCGGACTAACATCCTTTTAGATTGAAGAGGGGTATAAATAAATCAATGAGTATAATATCAAACACAATAAATGCAATAAACACTTCTCTGCTGGTGAATAACAGGCTCATGCCTTCAGAAGGATGAAAGCAAACTTTTCTGAACTCCTACCATGTGCCAAGCACTCTGCTAGAGGCTCTAAATAATTGTCATTTAAATATTAATTTTTATGACCTTAGGAAGCAGGTTATGAGGGACAGTGAGTTTAAATAACTTGTCCAAAGTCACAGTGAGTGACTAACCCAGACTGACTTCAAACCATAATAGAATATTTGGGAAGTCATAGCGTTTCCTGATTATAGAGGGGGGTGAAAGAGGCAAAGGAGAGAAGTTCGTGTTAACTTATTCAGAATCTATGTCCAGTGCAAGAGTCCCGTGAACCAAAGATTTTTCATTCCAATTGTGAAATGAGGAGACTAAAACTCAAGAGAAGTTTTATATATATATATATATGCTCAAGATGAGGGCACCTGGGTGGCTCAGTTGTTAAACATCTGCCTTCGGCTCAGTCATGATCCCAGGGTCCTGGGACCGAGCCCCGCATTGGGTTCCCTGCTCAGGGGGAAGCCTGCTTCTCCCTCTGCCCCTCACCCCACTCTTGTGCTCTCTCTCTCTCAAATAAATAGAATCTTAAAAAAAAAAAAAAGATGTTCAAGATGACATAATAAATCAATCTATGAGGTAGGTCTATTTCTAGAATAACAGGGAAGGTTCAAGGTGAGGCTCTTCCATGGAAAATTCATATGCTGGCCTTACTTCCTTTGTCCCCTTGATCTGCCATAGCAAAGTGACACAGGCTGGGGGCCTTCAGCAGCAGCAATTTATTGTCTCACAGATCTGGACAGTAGAAGTCTGAAGTCAAAGCGTTGGCACGACAAGTTTCTTCCTCTCTCCTTGACTTGTAGATGGCCGGCCTCTCCCTGTGTCTTCACATGCTCTTCCCTCTGTGTGTGCCTATGTCCTAATCTGTTCTTCTTATAAGGGCACCAATTATATAGGGGTAGGACCCATACTTATGACCCCTTTCTAACGTAATTACCTCTTTAAAGACCCTATCTCCATTATGTGAGGGTGATCTGGCTAAGACATTTGTCACCTCATTGATCGCCAAGATTTATTCGGCGGATCTGGCTGGCTAGACAAGCGTCCCCTTCCTCCCTCACCACTCCATGTGTGTCCCTCCCGAAGCTAAGCACTCGGTTGAAGAGGACGACCTTCCCTGATAGAAGAGGGCCATTCTTTGGTCAAGAGTATACGAGTAACTGCAGTCCCCTGCTAGAACTTCCAAACAAGCTCTCGAGGCCCACTTGTAGGAGAATGTAGGATAGTCAAGCTTCCAAGACTCCTGACACATCCAAATGAGGTCCTGCACATGGCAGTCTGCCTTTCTAAAAAACAATAAACAAAAACAAAAACCAGACCCTGTCTCCAAATACAGTCACATTCTTAAGCACTGGGGTTTAGGACTTCCGTATATGAATGCAAGGGGGACACAATTCAGCTCATAACACCTATCATTCGTGGTTAGGCTCACTCCATGTTACTGAAGAATAGGATGCAGGATGTTTTTAGGAAGCTTCTATGGTCTGGAGAGCTGGTAGTCAAAAAAAAGGAAAGAAAAAAAGAAGAGCCCTAAGTTTAGATCTCTAGAGGGATGATTAGGGCAAAAGCTGCCCTTTTGGTAATGAATAATTCCTTATGAACCAGTCTAATTTCATTTGATTCACGGTGCATCTTGCTTTAGTTATGCTTCTATTAAAGTGTTCAAACACAGCTAAGAAGAGAGAAACTATTTCTTCTCTGCGTGAACAAAGTCCTTGGACACCCAGATGAAAGTACCTTGTGTTTCCCACCCAAATTTACCACCAGACTTGAAAAGGACAACAAATGTCAGCTCTGGTGGGTGATTCTCTTTGTTATGATTTCCTAAACGGTCTGTTTGGGGAGGGGGAGTGGTCTTCCCAGACCCCATGAACTGACTTATTTTCCTTGGAATAGAAGTCTTCCAGGAAATCTCCTCTACTTTGCCCAAACATCAAGTGATTCAGTTATTATCTGCAGAGGGTAAGGGTTTTTCTGACGAGTGATCTGTATCTGTTTTGAGATCATTCAGGAGGAGAGGAAATCTTGCCCCCACCCATTTTATTTAAAAAAAAAAAATCTTCATTTCCGAGGTGCCACGTGGCTCGGGACACTGTTGTTCCTCATTTTTATTGACTTTCTCTCTTGGTGCGTACTGAGCCTCACAGCTTTAATTATCACTTATATACAGATGATATTCAAATTTACACTTCATTTCCAGCCCTTTCAGATGATGTCACCCTTCGCCTCGCCCCAGACTTGGCTCACGTCCTGTCTTGGATGAGCCACAATTTTCTCTGATTGAATATGGATGAGACGGAGGCTTTGCAGTTTAGTTGTAAATAAACTCTACATGCATTGAAGTTAATTTACCTCATTGATATCCCGGTCTTCCAGTTAAGAGCAAGGGTGCTCAGTGACTGACTCCGAATTATCCTCCTTCATTCATCAGAGAACTACCTGGCCAAGGGACTAATCTCCACCAAATATCCCAAAGACATGGGACAGCTTCCATCACTCCTAATTTTGGCCAGAATTCTGGTTATCTCACAGCTGAAATTCTGCCATGGTCTTTCGAAAGGCCTCCGCTAAAACCTCCTGTTTACGGTCTACTTGGAATATGGCTGCCCTTTGGCCTTGCTCTGTGTACACAATCCCAGGATACATTTTCCTTCAGGCAGCTGCGTTAGTTTCTTGTGCACTGAATAAAATGTAATTTGTCAAGATCTTGGCCAGATTGTCTGCCTTCACATAAACTAGCTTTTGAAAGGACTTAAAATTACAGGCTCATTTTTTCCAGAGTCGCTTGCTGTTTTGTTTCATGGTGTGGTTGGAGATGTACCATGCATAGCACCTCAACATCCTATAGAACATGCCATCTTGAACAAAAATGTGTATTTGAAAATACCAGGAGTAAGTATTAGCCTATGAGAGCCTGGCACATAATGAGCAATAAGCACTCAATAAATACTCAATGGAATAAAGACTGGGTAAATGAATTTGTAATCCTTTGAACCATTTGTGGTTCTTGCTGCTGTAGTTATTTATAATATATTTTTATCTACCTCTTAGATTATGATGTAACTGCGACGGTGTAATTATTATTTCAACTAGAACATATTAGAAATCTCCATTAACCTAAGTGAAGGGTATAAAATAGAATGTTTGGAGTTGTCAATTAGCTGATTTGTCTTGTGTTGTTTTTCTTCATTACTTCAGTGCAGCTAACGGTTCATTCAGCACATTTTAATTAAAAACAAACATATGTGGGTCTGCTAAGAATGCGAGTGTCTAGTAGTGCAGTTAGACAGGGATGGCCAATATTTCTAGCAGTGACCATATGATATCTTCCATTCATCTCGGCAATAATCCTCCAAATCTAATTATTGGGAGGACGGCAGCTGGACTCGGTTAGGCTTTTCTTTATTTTTACAGAGATGTGGGTTTTTTCAGCCCGTTGTGTTGTAGAAAATAAGCTGCTGCCTGAGTCCCTTCCAATGCTGAAATCCCTGCATCCACAAGACTTTCCTCCAGTTGCTTCCATTGAGACACCACCCATTTGTTCCTGTCCATGTGCCTTCTGGCCTGAAGATGTTCCAAGGAAACATATAGCCTTCTGACAAGATCTCTTTCTCTGTTTGTACAAATCTGTTAGGTATATTTTTGTGACCTGAAGGTATAACCATGGAGCATGTGTCTCCAGGGGAAGCCTCAGTAACAGATGTGGCATCACCTGCATGAAGCTGCCATGTTCCTCGGTCCCGTCTTTAGCTTTGCAGACTCAGGCAGGATTCTATCAGCTTTGCCTCTTTCTGAGGATGCAGAGGAGAATGTACTCATTTAAAATGAGAATTATAGCAATTAAAAAAATAATTCACTCATATGGAGTGTCCCTCTGGTGTAATAATTGAGAACAAGGATTCTGGAGTCAGACTGCTTGGGGACCAATCCTGTTTGTGCTGCTCACTAGCTATGTGACCTGCACCTCACTATATGTGGCAGGCAGACTTTAGGGTGGCCCCCATGATCTCTGCTCCTGAGAGTCATAACCCTGTGTCATTCCCTGCCCTACAAGTGGGGGTAGGACCTGTGATACACTTCTAACCAATGGAAGCTGGCAAAGGTAATAGGATGTACATGATTATGAACGCACGATTATGTAAGAGTGCAGCGCCCGTCCTGCTAGAGTTTCTCTCTCTCTCCCTCTCTCCCCCTCTCTCTGTCCTTGGACTTGTGCTATTGGAGTGCTGAGCTGCCTTTTAAAAAGTCCAGCTACATTGAAGCCACCGTACTGGAACGACCACGTAGAGAGACCAAATAGAAAGAGAGATTGCCCAAGGAGCTATCTGTCTTCCAGCCCTAGCTTCCAGCTATCTGGTTGTTTCCAGGCTCTAAACGAGTGTGTGTGTGTGTGTGTGTGTGTGTGAAGAGGACTTTGAGATGATTCCAGCCCCACCCCCATGCTAATGGCAACGGTGAAGAGGTCCCTGGGAGGACCACCCAGCTGAGCTCAGCCAACTTCTAGAACTGTGGCAGAGAAGAAGAAATGAGGGTTATTGTTTTCAGCCACTGTTTCAAGGTCGCTGGTTGCAGAACAATGGAGAACTTGAAAAGATGCGCATACCGAAACTCACATTTGTGTGTGTGTGTGTGTGTGTGTGTGTGTGTGATGCAGACATATATTCCTTTTGACATACGTGTCACACAGCTTGGTAACCAGTGCTAGCAATCCTATTGTCACAGTCACTGTTCTATCACAGACACTTGCCATCCTAGGGTCAGCACACATGGTCTTGGTGATTTTGCAAATCCCAGATCCGTGATGTGTGGTCATTTGTAATTTGCTGAGCCATGAATTTGCATCCCAGGCTTGTGGGCGAGAGCGAGTTTCTCACTGGTGAATGATCCTAGCTGACTACCAGCACAAACAGAGTTTTGTTTTCTGCTAGTCGTGCCTCATGCAATTAATTTTATGATGTAAGTTTTAAAAAAAATGCTTTGCTCCCTTGTTAAAACAAAAGGCTCTAAAAAATATCTTAGTGATAAAAATGAGAAAATAAAGAGGCCTGAAAGATCCTCCCCCCACCCCAGTAACAGGAATTTGAAAGCCTGGAGTGTCAAACGCTTGGCTTATATGACAGCAGTTGGAGGGGGGGCAGTCCCCAAACCAGGGAGCGCAAGTGATTGAGCCATTTTGGTGAGAACTCTGATCAGAACAGAGTAGTTTACAAAGTCTTTAGAAGCCTCAAGGCGTCATTCATATTTTTCTATTAAGATAGACTGCATTTGGGGAGGAAATTATATGCTATTTCTATTCACCAATTTATGGGATACTTGAAGGTGTAGGGACATATATGTCTTGAATTTCAGCAGAATGTAGTCCCCAAACTTCATAAGTGAGAGGCTTGTGCAGCCTTAAGAAAAGTTTAAGTCATGGTCCTTGCCCTTGAGATGCATACAGTTTATCCAGGTGATGGATGTGGAGGGAAGAGGGGAAAAAAGAAGCCAACAAATGACAAGTTAAAGATTATCACTCTCATGCATGGTGGCGAATGTCACCTGTGATAAGGTGGCATAGAGAATAAGGGCTGTTAGTTCAGAGGAGAAAGACCAAGAACTTGAGATCTCGCATAGGATAAAGTCTAAGGTCCTTGGCCTGGCATTCAAAGCCTTCCATAATCTCTGCCCAACCTTATCTCCAACCTTCTCTCTTAATATCCACCGCATAAAACAGCCCTTCCAGTCAAGTTGGCTGATTCATTAAGAAATACACCTGCCTCTAATTTACATCCTCTTAATTTAAAGAGTTTGAAATAAAATGAAAGAGAAATGAGCAACACACACATACACATAAAATAATTTCAGAATAGCAGGGATTTATGTTGCTTGTCAATATTTTTTAAACAGAAAACTCCTTAGCAATAGGGAGTGAGAAACCTCTCATCCATGATCTACCCTGCCCCTTCCCCTTCTGGCTGGCTGGCTGGAGCGGAGTCAGGCCCCAAGGTCACCTTGGAAGCTACACATTGAAGATGGCAGAGCCTCTAGCAGCTGAGTCCTGAATGAGTGTGTGGAGGAAGGTCACCTAGCAGCCAGGAAGGCCCCTGTCAACTCACACATAAGTAAGAAGTACACCTATTGTGGTTGACCTTTGAAATTTTGGGCTTGTTTATTACAGCAGCTAACTTCTTGGGCAGTTTGCATCATCTTAACTAATATGGTCAGGTAATATGAAGAAGTAGGAAAAAGCTATCACTACCGGCATCAAAATAGAGGTTACCCACTGCACTGATAAAGGCTAACAGGACAGTTCCCATCAAGAGTATGGATTCTGGCACCAGACTGCAGGACTGGAAGCCGTTTCTACTATTTATTGGGTATATAACCTTAGACAAGTGCCTTAGGTGGGGATGTGGGGTTCTCCAGAGAAACAGAACCAATAGGATGTGATATAGAGAAAGAGATTTATTTTAAGCAATCGGCTTATGTGATTGTGGAGGTTTGGCAAGTCCAAAATCTGATGGTGGAGGCTGGCAGGCTGCAGACACAGGAAAGAATTGCAGTTCAAGTTCAAAGGCAGTCTGTTAGTGAATTAGGAAGAGCTGATGCTGCAGATGGAGTCCAAAGGCGGGCTGCTGGCAGAATTTCTTCTTGTTAATGGCGAGGTCAGCCTTTTGTTCTCTTCAGTCTTTCAACTGATTGGATGAGGCCTCCCCAACAGTATGGAGGGCAATGTGCAATCTGCTTTACTCAAAGTCCACTGATTTAAATACAAATCTCATCCAGAAATACCCTCAAAGAAACATCCAGAATAGTGTTTGACCAACTCTCTGGGCCCTGTGGCCCAGCCAAGTTGACACATAAAGGTAACCATTACAGGAAGCTATTCACCCTCTCAGTGCCTCAGTTAACCTCATCTGTGAAATGGAGATGATAAAAGAATCGATCCTACTGGACGAATATGAAGACCAAATGAATAAGTGCATGTATTTAGAATAGTGCCTGCCCATAGCGCTCTTGACTATTATTATTAATAATAATAATCATTATTATTAATTACTATTTTCACGGGCTTCAGCTATATGCTTCACTCTGATGAAAGAGCTAAGAAAATGGTTAAGCAGGACCGCCAAGTGTAATGGGTATTCAGTAGGGAACACCACTAACATGAAGAGAGTCTTCATACATGAGAATTCTTCTAGTGTAGAAGCTGGAGACTTGCCTACCGGCCTCTGCAGACTATGTTGGCCAGTGCTTCCTTAGTAAGGAGCTATCTTCTTTCTTGTTGTTATTCCATGAATAAATTTTAATATATTCAAGTTTCCCCATGAACTGTTTATTTACTGTTCATATTAATGCAATCTGATGAAAACATTTACATGACTGGAATCCTTTGCAATCTACTGGAGCATCTCTCCTGCTTTGCTTTTCCTTCATTTCTGGCAAGAAACTTCATTTTTGCTTTACATGTTTTTGAATTAACTGTTTTTGAATGAACTTCTCAGGAATGCAACATCAGCATAAATCAAAAGGCTGAGGTAGAGTAGAATGATTAAGAATCTGGCTCAGGGTTAGCCAGAATTGGGTGTAAAGAAGCCCCAGCTTCTTCACAAAGGATTATTGTGGGGATCAAATGGGGAGTCTCAACACTGTTCTTGGCACAAGAAACACTCGGCAAACGGGAACTAGGAGGACTCCTTCCATTAGTAATTCTCTACGTTGTTGTTAAACTGTTCCTCCTTGTGCTGGGAGACGTAGCATCCTGGGACCTGAATGACTGTGGAAGAAGTCACCTAGCAGCCAGGATTAACCCCATCAATCTATTACATATGCAGAGTAAACTCCTGTTTTCATTACTCTTTTAAATTTGGGGTTTCCTTATTATTGCACCTAGTTTGTTAGGTGCTATGCATCACCCTAACCACTATGGTCAGTTAATATTGGAAGAAGGCTACCAGTCATTCATGATGCTCTCTTCACCTCTACGGGCTGCAGAGGCCTTGAACTTCTGTAGAAAGTGGCTGCAATACAACAGCTTATTTACTCCTCCTATCCACTACCCAGTGACAGTACCTCTCTTTTTATGAAAATGTCCTGCTTCCCCAGTTAGACAATACTGCAGATATTGATTTCAGGGTGCAAGAGATGTGACTTTTATTTATTTTTTTTAAGATTTTATTTATTTATTTGAGAGAGAGAGTGAGAGAGAGAGAGCACATGAGAGGGAAGAGGGTCAGAGGGAGAAGCAGACTCCCTGCTGAGCAGGGAGCCCGATGTGGGACTCGATCCCGGGACTCCAGGATCATGACCTGAGCCGAAGGCAGTCGCTTAACCAACTGAGCCACCCAGGCGCCCAAGAAATGTGACTTTTAAAATTTAATTTTGGGGTGCCTGGGTGGTTCAGTTGGTTAAGTGTCTGGCTCTTGATTTTGGCTGAGGTCATGATCTCAGGGTTGTAGGGTTGAGCCCCGAGTCAGGCTCCATGCTGAACATGGAGTCTGCTTGAGATTTCCTCTCCGTTTACCTCTGCCCCTCCCCCCATTTGTGCTCTCTCTCAACTAAATAAAGAATAAATCTTTAATAAAATAAAATAAAATGTATTTCTTGAGTTTCCATGCTACTGGCACAGCCCAATAGGAATTCTAGTTAATTTGAGGTTTTTCTGATTTCTTTTGGAGTTGCATCTAAGTTCTGGGCTGTGGAGCTGGGCATCTGGTCTTCAATATCATCATCCATGCAGACATCCTCATTTCTGCTGGGTACTTCATTGTCAGTTAGTGTGTAGTTTTCTCTCATTCTTGACTATAAGGCTGCCAACCATTGGTTGGTCCCAGTCTCAGCATTTTCATGCTGCTTATACGTATGTGAGAATAAAGAGGCTTGTGTGAGCATCCAAGGTGTATAGAAATCTGTCTGTGGGGCAATGGGTAGAAGAAGGGACTCTAGACCAAAAAAAATCAGTTACTATTTTAAAGATTTATTTATTTATTTGAGAGACAGAGATAGTGTTTGTATATGGGGGGGAGGGGCAGTGGGAGTAGGTGAGAGAGAATCTCAAGCAGACTCCCCCTTGAGCACAGAGCCCATCACAGGGCTCCATCTCATGACCCTGCAATCATGACCTGAGCCTAAACCAAGAGTCAGATGCTTAACCGACTAAACCACCCAGGTGCTCCAGTTAATATTTTAATATCAAAAATATAATTCCACCACAAAAAGAAAGGCCCTTGAGGATAGGAAATGTATCCTGACCATATTCTGGCACACTATCCAGCAAATCAAATTTACCCCATTACATTTTTCACCACCGCCATTCAGTGACAGAGAATGGCCAATGGGCCATAGAAACAGAAGGAGAAAAGGATCCCAATCTTTTTTGAAACAGTAACTTCAGTAGGGAAAAGCACTGGCAGGAGCTGAATTCTGTGTCCCCACCCACTCCCCCATGTCTAGTCCTGGTGGAATAACCAATACTACTTGTTTTCTTCCTGCCATAAAGAACTAGACAACCTCACAAAACATATGATACAATTACTTCAGACATTGGACAGCAGGACTATAATCCCTGAGAGAAAGGGAACAAAGCAAGGTGAAAGAACTCCCAGGGAGCTATAAACTGTAAGTTTCTCAGCATCCATAGCTCTCTAGGAGACAACTGAGTGCCACCTAGTCAATGTGGAGAAACCTTGTTTTCTATGGCTACTGTAACAAATTGTTATAAATGTAGTGATTTAAAACAACCTAAGTTTATTATCTTACAATTCTGTAAGTCAGAAATCTGATACAGATCTCACTGGCTAAAATCAAAGTGTTGGCATGGTGCATTCCTTTCTAGAAGACCTAGGGAAGAATTCACATCTTTGTGTCTTTCACCTTGGTGAGGCCCCCCACTTTCCTTGATTCACGGCCCCCTTTTTCCATCTCCAAAGTCAACAACACTGAGCTGAATCCTCACCCTCTATCTCTCTGGTTCTCTCTTCTGCTTCCCTCTTTAGTTTTTAAAAACTGTTGGATAAGCCAGTATCATCTTCCTATTTCAAAGTCTGCTGATCAGTAAACTTAATTCCAGCTGCTATTTCAATTCCCCTCTGGCATGTATCCTAACATATTTCCAGGTTCCAGGGATTGAGATGTAGGCAATTCAGGAGGCCTTTATTCAGCATACTACAACCTCTAAGGCCTTTACTAAAGACCTCAGAAGTTGTGCCATAGTTGTGGAGGTAAGCTAGCTCTAAGGTAATGGATACTCTACATCCAACCTAACAAAGCTGTAAAATAAGCTCAAAAGAATTAAGCTAATCCACAAGTACATTAATACGTGCCAAACCAAATTTCAAAACTCTTTAAAGAAAGACAACACAATCCAGACACAAAACAGTGTGATGTTCATAATTGCAACCAAAAATTACTAGACATTCAAAGAAGCAGGAAGACATGAGTCACAACCAGAAGAAAAATTAATCAATAGGAACAGACCCAGAAATGACAGCAATAATAGAATTATCAAACAAGGACTTTAAAATAGTTCTCATAAATATGTTCAAGAGGAAATGACATGAGGAAAGAAATTCCTCCAAACTATTATTCCAAACTATTATAAAGAAATGAATAAAATTTCAATGGAACCAAAGGAAATAAAAAAAAAAGTCAATGGGTAGGCATAACAAGAGATTGGACACTGCAGAAGAAAAGATCAGTGAACTTGAAGAAATAACAAAAGAAATACATGGAGAAAAAAAAAGTCTGAAAAAAATGAAAGAACTTTAGTGACCTGCGGGACAAGATCAAGTAGTCAACTATATATGAAAGGGGAGCCCTAGAAAAGGGAGAACAGAAAATCTATTAGAAGAAATAATGGCCAAAATGTCCCCAAATTTAATAACTAAAAACATAGGTCCAAGACACTCAATGAAGACCAAGCAGAAAAAATACAAATAAAAGCACATCACAATACATATAATCAAAATTGCTGAAAACCAGTGATGAAAAAGTTCTTTTTTTTTAAATGAAACAGCCAAATTTATTCAAATTCCCCAAAATTTATACTCAATATGTTAATTGTTCCTAAAATGCAGGTCACCCTTTATATAATGGTTTTATTATTTCATCTTTATTTTATAGTTTTTTCATCTTGTCTTCATACAGTTCTTCAGTAGAAGCCAGAGTCCTGAGTTGCCCAGTTAGGAGCTAATTTGGAATCAATCTTGGCATCCAGCCTTGCATTTCTAATCAAATTTACAATCCACCTTTCAGCTTCTTCTGGAGTCATGTTCAGTTTGTCTGCCAACATGTTAATGCTAATACACAGGCGGATGCAACAAAAAGTCTCATTTATGGGGCGCCTGGGTGGCTCAGTTGGTTAAGCGACTGCCTTCGGCTCAGGTCATGATCCCGGAGTCCCGGGATCGAGTCCCACATCGGGCTTCCTGCTCAGTAAGGGAGCCTGCTTCTCCCTCTGACCCTCCCCCCTCTCATGTACTCTCTCTCTCTCATTCTCTCTCTCTCAAATAAATAAATACATCTTTAAAAAAAAAAGTCTCATTTATGAAGAGACGAGCATTTTCAATGAAATCCTCAAGACAAGCCACCAAGAAGAAGTCATTCACAAGTACTGATTCACAGTCCCTTAGCTTTTTCTGAGCCCCATCAAAGTCAGAGTTCACATATAAGCATTCGACAAATTCTGTAATTGGGTCTTTATATGTGTAAGACTCCTGTTGAATAACTTTAACAAGATCTTTTAGCACCTGTCGGCATTTCTGAACATCTTTGTTATGACGGCTGTAGTCAAATAGCGCAGAATATGTGGACACATTGTCTGAATTGCATTAAGATACTGTGGCTGGTAAAGGAAGAGATCAATTATGTTATCACGCCCTTTGGAGTGGCTGAAGAAAACGAACAGAGACCAATGGATGAGCCATGTTCGCTGCTGAAGAGACTGAAGTGGAGAACTCACAGAATTATTATCTATGATCTCTTTTAACCATGTAAGGTCTTCCATAGCTGCATCCCAATTCTGCATTAAGATTTCAGAGGCCAATTTTCCCCAGAGTGAACTCAAAGCATTTCTGTCTGTTGCTGGAACCAACACTCTAAAGAAGTAAATATACTCTGCGGCTCCAGAGTAACTCCCACATTCATATTGAAATTCCACATACCTGTAGAGTGTATCTAAATATTCCTGCCTAAAACCATGCTTGTCCACCAGGTAGTCAAACAGCATCCAACCAACTCTGGTTGACTGCAACTGCCCTGTAGTTTGTGGATCTTCAAATATCTTCACAATTGGTTCTGTTTCTGCCTGAAGCTGTTTCAGTTGTGCAACAACTGTGGTTCTTTTTTCTCTCAAAGCATGGGGAATATCATCAGAATAAAGGTTTTTGTATACATCTATAGCAAAGTCTACCATGTTGGTGTCACTAAGGAGATCCAATTTCCCTTGTAATAATTCTTTTTCATTATATATCTCTTTTACAGAGAGAAACTCAAGCAACGGAAAGACTAGATGCCGATCCAAAAAGTGTGCGATGCGAGTGGTCAAGTCGTACTCCACCATCTTGCCAAGTAAAAAGGGTTGAAAAAGTTCTTAGAAGAAGCCAGAGAAAGAAAGACACTTTATAAACAGGGGACAGAGACAAGGATAGTCGGACTTCTTGTCAGGGACAATGCAAGTCAGAAGAAAAGGAGAATGCATTGTCACGGTGCTGGAAGGGAAAAAAATGTCAAAGTAGAATTCTATATCTAGAAAAAATATCCTTCAAAAATGAAAGCAAAATAAGACTTTTCATCTAGGAGACCTATACCATAAGAAATGTTTAAGTAAGCCTTTCAGGTGGAGGCAAATGATACCAGTTGGAAACCTGGATCTATGTAAAAGGGAAGAAGAACATCGACATGGTGAATGTGTGTGTAAGGATAAAATATATGTTTCCCTAACCTAAAATTTTCTTTTAAAGAGAATGGAATGTTTAAGGCAAAAATAATAACAATGTATTATGGGGTTTATTATGCATGTAGAAGTAAGATGTATGGCACAAAGTGCATTAAGGACCCAAAGGGAGAAATGGAAGCATACTATTATAAGGTTCTTAGGTTATACATTACAAGATATATCATGATTTGAAAGTAGACTGTGATGTTAAAGGTGCATATTGAGAACTCTATACCCCACTCCATCAAAAAAATAAAGCAGCAGCTATTGATAATAAGCTAATAGAGAGAAAATAGAATGTAAAAATACTAAATCCAAAAGAAAGCCATGAAAGAGGGGGAAAATAGCAGATAACCCAGTAAAAAACAAAATAGTTAAGATAGTAGACTTAAATCCAACCATATCAGTAACTACATTAAATAAAAACACTTTAATTAAAAGTCAGAGATTGTCAGACAGGATAAGAAAGCAAGACCCAATTAAACATTGCCTCAAAGAGATCTAATTTAAATATAAAAAAGGTTAAAATAAAGGGATGGAAAAAGATATAGTATACAATATTAATAATAGGAAATCTGAAGTGGCTCTATTAATATCAGACAAGGGGAACTTCAGGATAAATATAACCAAAGAAAAAGAGGGACACTTCACAATGATGCAAGATCAATTCATTAAGACATCACGGTTGTGTATTCGACTAAATGTGTATTCACAGAGCTTCAAAATACACAGAGCAAACACTGAAAAAGCTGAGAAAGGTTTCAAACTCTACAGTTATGTGTGATTTTGAAACTAAACATGGTGGGGTGTTTTTTGTTTGTTTTTTGTCAACAAATGGTGATGGGAAAACTGGATAGCCACATGCAAAAGAATGGAGTTGGACCTGACACCACATACAAAAATTAACTTGAAATGGGATCAAAGACCTAAATATGAGTTAAAGTTATAGAACTTTAAAGGACAGAGAAAAAACTTCATGACACTAGATTTGCATTGGTTTTATGGATATGACACCTAGAGCACAGGTAACCAAAGAAAATTAGATAAAGTGGTCTACATCAAAATGTAAAACTTCTGTGCATGAAAGGATACTATCAACAGAGCAAAAAGGCAACCTACAAAATGGGAGAAAATACTTGTAAATTATACATCTGATCAGGTACTGATAACCAGAATATATAAAGAAGTCTTATAGCTCAACAGTAAAAAAACAAACAACCCAATTAAAAATGAGCCAAGAACTTAGATAAACATTCCTCCAAAGAACATATACAAATGGTCAATAATCCATGAAAAGATGCTCAACATCACTAATTATCAGGGAAATCCAAGTCAAAACCACAATGAGATACCACTTCACACCCATCAGCATGGCCATTTAAGCAACAACAACAACAACAAAAGCAGAAAATAACAGATATTGGTGAAGATGTGGAGAAATTGAAACCACCATGCATTGCCGGAGGGAACATAAAATGGTATAGCTGCAGCGGAAAACATATGATGATTCCTCCAGTAATTAAACACAGAATTACCCTGTGATCCAGCAATTTCACCGGAGAATGGAAAGCTGGGACTTGCATAGATATTTGTACACCCGTGTTCATAGGAGCGTTATTCACGAAAGCCAAAAGGTAGAAGCAACCTCAACGTCCATCGCTAGATCTGAGTAAAGAAAATGTGGTAAATGTAGTACATACAGCAGAATAGTATCGAATCTTTTTAAAGAGGGAAATTCTGACATATGCTCCAATGTGAACAAGCCTTGAAGATATCATGGTGAGCGACATAAGCCCGTGTGGAAGGAACACAACCTCTGATTCCACTAATGGGAGGACTAATCACGTTCACGGAATCAGGAAGTAGAATGGTGGTTTTCAGGGACCAGGAAGTGGAATGGTGGTTTTCAGGGACCAGGAAGTAGAATGGTGGTTTTCAGGGACCAGGAAGTAGAATGGTGGTTTTTCAGGGACCAGGAAGTAGAATGGTGGTTTTCAGGGGCCGGGAGGAAGGGCAGGGGGGCATGGGGAGTTAAGTTAGTGTTTCATGGGTACGGAGTTTCAGTTTGGGAAGATGAAAAAGTTCTGGAGAGGGATGGTGGTGCTGATTGCACAACACTATGACTCTACTAATGCCCATTGAAGCGTAGGCTCTCAAATGTTTAAGATGGGAAATTTTATACTCCGGGTGTGTGTGTGTGTGTGTGTGTGTGTGTGTTACTACAATAAACAAAGAAGAGAAGGGAGGAGGAGAAGGAGAGAATTAAAGCATTTGAAAAGAAAGCCTCCATATGTTTTTGACTGAGATGATTAAATTTCTTTCTTTCTTTCTTTCTTCTTTTTTCTGTTTTTCCACATCAGAGGGAAATTCTTATATTGCAGTCTGGCCCAGTTCCCCAGCTCTGCTCTAGGAGAACTCCCATGTGCTAGAAAGCTCTGGCCAAGTGGGCCTGTGGGTCCATATGCTGGCATGGGAACACGTTTTTTCCTGACTTCCCCGTTTAATTTAGGGGACGGCACTTCACAAAGTGCTTAAACAGGAAGGAGAAATCACCGACACTGTTATTTTCTTTTACAACAGCTTCAAGATGCAAGCTAAAGCTCCCATTATCCTATGGAGATTATCCTATGGAGATATCCCATGGAGATTCCTCTAAAAAAATACTCATTTCCCCATTGGATTCAATGGAGAAGGGAACTTGGGCTGGTTCTGCAGGTGCCGATGGAGACCTGGGTTCCTGGTCCTCATGGGCTCTTGCAGTGATAAGTCACCCTGTCCTCCAGGGGCCTCTTGTTCAGCCATGGGTGCTCCTAGTGGATTCAAGTGTTAGGTAAACCCCAGACTTGAATATGGGCTTCCTTTCTGAATAACTGGATAAAGGGCTATTTTATCCAATAATTAGTAGACCCTGTGGATATTTAATTCAACTTGGTAACAGTTCAAAGCTGATGCCAAAACGGTGCCTTTAATAGAGCAAGAGAACACAGGCATTGAGATAATAGTTTTTTTTTTTTTAAAGATTTTTTATTTATTTATTTGAGAGAGAGAGTGAGACAGAGCACATGAGAGGGGGGAGGGTCAGAGGGAGAAGCAGACTCCCTGCTGAGCAAGGAGCCCGATGCGGGACTCGATCCCAGGACTCCAGGATCATGACCTGAGCCGAAGGCAGTCGCCCAACCAACTGAGCCATCCAGGCGCCCCTGAGATAATAGTTTTTTAAAACGGGAATAACAGGGGCACCTGGGTGGCTCAGTCCGTTAAGCGTCTGACTTCAGCTCAGGTCATGATCTCAGATTCCCGGGATCAAGCCCCCTGTGGGGCTCCCCGCTCAACAGGGAGTCTGCTTCTCCCTCTCCCTCTGCCCCTCCCCCATGCACACACACACATGCTCGCTCGCTCTCAAATAAATGAAATCTTTTTTTAAAAATAGGAATAACATTTAAATAAAATATTAAAAAATTTAAAAATGGGAATAATCTTAATAACAACAACATTGGCTAACATTTGGAGTACTTTTCATATACTGATTTACTTAGTCCTCACAATAAGGCAGGTTTTATGACTGTCCCATTTCACAGATGAGGAAACTCAGCCACAGAGCAGCAAGGTAACTTTCCCCATCCTTAAATTTGAATCCCTATCTCTTGACACCTGCTTTCACCACGGGATGTCTCACTGAAAGGCAGAGTAGTTTGAGGCTTGCTCTGTGTTGCTGTATTTATTAATCAAGTCATTTTGCTAGCAAGCCATGGGAAACCAACTCAAATTTGCTGAAGTGAGTATGCGCATTTGTGGGTGGTATAACCAAGACCATAGGGTATAGCCAGTTTCAGGCACAGCTGTATCCAAGTGACCAAAGGGCAGTTATCTGTCTCTCTCTCTCTCTCTCTCTCTCTCTCTCTCTCACACACACACACACACACACACACACACTTTTTCCACCTCTAGAGTCTGTTTACCCCTCTGCTGACAGAGTTAAAATGACTAGCATCACGCCTACATCCAAAAGTTTAAATTCTTGTAGAAAGAAAGAGCTTTTTTTCCCCCTCAGAAGACCCAGCATGAATCCTGGGATTGCGTCTTAGAGGCCTATCTTGAGTCACCTAATATCCCTAAACCAATCACTGTGGTCAAGTGGAAGGAAAACTTGCATTGGCCTGACCTGATCCAATTGCCCATCTTCATGTCTGGGGGTTAGGGAGGGGCTTGGCTCCACCTTAAACTGTGTGAACCAAGAGTGAGAAAGGCCAATTATCCAAAGAAAGAGGGTGTGCACGGAGGGCAGACAAAAGTAGCATTCACTCTTGCTGTCAGGAGGGCAGTCAACGACAGACCCAGACTATTAATTGGATTTCAAGCTGGAGTGTAGGGAATCCCCGTTTCATTGGATTGGATGTCCAGGAGCCTGTTTTTTCCCTACACAGCTTGCTGACTAAAGTTCTTTCAGAGATTCTAACAGCTTTGAATTCATGACTCATGGATCACTTAAGAAATTGAGTCACTGCCATATTTCTCTTTCCATTTTGGACACTCATTCAACAGATATTGATGGAGCCCTAGCTGTATGGAAGGATCTTGAGATACAAAAGTGGATGGTGTCAGGGCCCTCCCTTCCATTCCAGCCAGGGCTGATGTCCGTGGCCATTTGCCGTGGGTTTGCTTGACTTTGTAAATCACATGAAGCTTTTGCATTTAACGTTGGATTTTCCTATAACACCATGGGTAGAATTTCAAGTAGTAGCAGGTAGTCAATACATGTTTGCTGATTGATTATATGACAGTGAAGATCTATCCTTCTGTATTTATTATTTTTTTCTCTATTGTTTATCTGCTCCTAGACCGATGGATCACGAGTGTTGGAAACCTCCCACTATTTTTCCAAGAACAGTGATGTAATGCTATTCCTTACAGGTGGTGGACATGGAAATTATTTGCTGTGGGAACCCCACGTTTATTAATCATTTGTGTGGTGGTAAATGTTTGGGACTGGGAAGTCTCACAACTGCCTTTCTTCCCTTTCTGTGTTTTTGCTAACTTTGATCTGGAATTTTAATCTTATTGGATTATTTCTGGTGAGGTGTTCAAAGACTTTCAAGTATCTCTGCATTTTTGAGCATTAGCTTCTTTCTGGTGTGTTTTTTCCTAATTTTTCCAAATAGAGGACAATGACCATGAAAGCAGGAAAAAACCACCATTTTCCGTTCTTGAATTTGATTGCATATTCACAACTTCCACTTAGTACCTCTCTAGTTACTAGGTTCATTTCAATGTCATTTTCAAGGTGCCTGCCAAAATTATAATCATTTCAATCTAAGTTAATATACATTTAGGGAACAAGTTGGTTCATTTGACTTAAACACCGGACCTCAATATCTGTGCTGACACATGGCTCAAAGCTCCTAGTACAGTTATTGTAGAGCTAGGCTACTGCATATCATTTAATATATTTATTAATTCATTCATCAAATATTTACTGAACACCTACCATACGTGAAGGTGGTCAAAGGCACAGACTTCCAGGTATAAAAGAAACAAGTCCTGGGGATATAATATACAGCATGATGACTATAATTAATAATATGTACTGTCTATTTGAAAGTTTCTAAGAGAGTAGGTCTTAAAGGTTCTCACCACAAGAAAAAAAAATTGTAACGATGTGTGGTATGGATGTTAACTAGACTTCTCGCGGTGCTCATTTCACAATACACATACGAATCAAATCGTTATGTTGTACACCTGAAACTAGTGTAGCATTATATACCAATTATATCTCAATTTTAAAATAGATATAAGTAAATAAATAGGTTCATACTTCATTTGCTAGGAAGAGATGTAAAGCAGGCTTTGGGGGAGAGTCATGGGAGGGCTTTAGCTTGGGGGATGTATTAGTCAGCTTGGGCCACCATAACAAAAATATCACAGCCTGGGGGCCATCAACCACAGAAATGTACTTTCTTATAGCTCTGGAGGCTAGAAATCCAAGATCAAGGTATAGGCAGGTTTGGTTTCTCCTGAAGCATCTCTTTAGCTGACAGGTGGCCATTTTCTTGCTGTGCACGTGCATGTGTGGTGTGTCTCTACGCCCATCTCCTATTCTTAAAAAGGCACCAATCACACTGGATGAGTGTTACCCCTACAAACCCATGTTAACTCAAGCACACCTTTAAAGGCCTTGTCACCAGATGAAGTCACATTCTGAGACATTGAAGATTAGGGCTTCCACATATGAATTTGGGGAGGACACCACTCAGCCCATAGCAGAGGGGTTCTGGAAAACCTCTCCGAGAAGAGGAGACATCTGAGCAGAGACCTGAAGAAGGAAGAAGTCATGGCTGTAGGGAGAGTCACCCAGGAGGGGAGCACCTCTGGCAGGGGGAGAAAATGAGTGCACAGATTCAAGGCTGGAATATCAAGGGGGGATGGTAGCTGGAGCCCAGTGAGGGAGGCCGGCTCATGAGGAACCTTGGAGGCAGGGTGAGGACTTAATGCTTTTTCTTCTGAATGTCATTGGAAGTCACAGGAGTGTTTTGAGCAAGTCCGAGACATAATCTCACATATGTTTTTAAAGGATTATTTTAAAATTTACAACAGATTTTCTGCAGGCTCCCAAGCATTCAGTGGGAAAGATCACACTGATCATGAAGCCTGGAAGAATTTCTTAGAATAGTTAAGAGGTTACTCTTCACTGATTTTTTAGCAATGTCTTCCCCCTCAAGGGTTAAGGTATCAGCTAAGAATTATTTGGAATACTGGACTGCTGCCAAGGCTTCTCCTGCCACATTCACTGATGCTGAGTTTATAACAAGGAAATATCCGGCCCCATGTGTACATACCCTTTTCTTGAAGGAAAACTTGGGTTATGATGATCTGGTTTGCATTAATTTATAAGGAGTGATGTTAAATTGACATCACTTGGAACAACTCAAGTCAGGGCAAGCTCTGAGGTGTCTTTTCCCTCTTTGACAGATGCCATCTCTAGACGTACATGAAGAAACAAGAGAGTGAAAATGGTTACTTTGGAAATTCTGAGCAACTTCTTGCCAAAAAAATAAGGGATCTGCCCAAAGCAGCTCCCACACATCACACCTAGACCCTATTCTGAATTAACCAGACAGGGCGAGCTAAAGCCCCACATACAGGAAGCCTGCATGACACTGGATTATATATAGACCACAAACCAGCAAGGTATTTCTTAAGGTACTTTAAATGGCCATATCCATTTTTACAGCACAGTTATGTTGTACTCTGATGCAAGCACAACGCTCAATAGAAAACATATTCATTGAATACATTAGGAGTCATTTTCATGGGAACTTGTAAACACCAACCATCAATTTTCCCTCTTATGCCTCCATTAAACTTTGTTACTGAGGGCTGCCTTCCAGGATCTGTAAAAAGTTTCCTCATATAAAAGACTACAAAAATATTAGATATGCACATGCATATACACACAGAAACTTCCTACTGAAATCTCCTGATTAGAGTTAGTAAAATTTTAGCTGAGATAGGTGACATGTCAAAAATAACACTCGGTCACTTTTTCAGTCTCTCTTCTTCTTTTTTAAGATTTATTTATTTATTCTGAGAGAGAGAGTGAGAGGCAGGGGCAGAGGGAGAGAGAATCCTAAGCAGACTCCACGCTAAGCCTGATGCAGGGCTCCATCTCACGACCCTGAGATCACAACCTCATCTGAAACCAAGAGTCGGATGCTTAACCAACGATGCCACCCGGGGCGCACCTGTCTTTCTTCTTTTTGAAACACAGTATCTGTTTTATGAAGGGGGATATGGTAAGTAGAAACAAATTTAACCTGTTTATGCCCTGAAAATCATTTAGAGATCGTTGGAAACAACTTTAATATGAATATGAAAGCTTCCCTCACCCCCACAGGGAGAGAAAATGGACTAACCTGTTTTGGCCAAACAATTAGAATTACATATGTGTGAATAAAGTCCTTAGTAAAACAAATCATCTGTTATGGAGTTTGGATTTCTGTATCTAAAGTGTGTTTGAACATTCCCCTAAAGACTGTCTTTGGACACCCGAAGAGACCCAAGGCACGACACAAACCAGAGGACATTTTCCACAGTCTTGGTACCGAAGGACACAAGGCAGAGCAGAAGCTAGCTTGCCTCAACTGGGTTCTCAGTCAAGTATTTGGAGGCTATCCTCGACAGCTGAATTAAAAGACCAGGGCAGTAATAAAATAATCTTGTTTCATTGGCTTTAATAAGCAAAGGTAGAGATAGTTAGAGATCATTTATGCTAACTCCATCATCAGCGGAATGTGCTCCGTGCATTCTGAAAACAGGAAGCCTCGCTTTGAGTCTTACTATTAAGTCCTTGCTGTGCAGGGGTGGCAAGTGTTATTAAGTTGTTAGATTAGCAAGGTTCTACTGCATTTTCGCTTTAAGCTAGAGTGCTTTCACAGCTGAGCTGTAATGCTCTGAAAATGCCTACATAACAAGATCCAGACATGGAGCTGAATCCCAAACGGTAAACGGCCAACGGCATTTATACACTATTACCTTGCTTGAAGCCATAAAAAGTCAGCACGTCTGAAAAGACACTATGCCTAAATCCAAAAACATAGAGGAAGCCAACACAGAAAATAGGTGGCTCTTTCCATAATAACATACCTTTACAGGGCGGGAAGGTAGTTCCGTTTGCTAGAGAATACCAGCGTGAATTCCAGTCCCTTCTTAAGAAGGCAAGTAGAAAGAATGAACCTCAAGTATCCTACTGATGACTAAATGTTACATTTAGCTCCCAGGAGTCCATGGAACAGAATTTCAAGGAATTGCATTTAGCCTGCTGGCCAAGTGGGACTTGTCCCATACTTGAGTAAACACGAGGTTTCCTAATAAACTGCCTTTCTGAGAAATCTGAAGTACTAAATCCCTAAGTTCACGCAAACCTGAATTTCTCCGGCAGGAAAAGGAATCAAATCGTAGAACGACAGAGCTAGAAAGAAAACCTAAATGTACCTGACGGCAGATAGCTAATGGAGTTTGAGGAATCACATTTCAGAAAAGTACATTTCAGGTGCCAGTTGAGGTGCTCGTTGGCCGAGGTGCCTGGATCCATGAACCGGTTGAATCTTGTACAAACCCAATTTGCCTTGGCTTGACTCAAAGTAGTCTGACTTTCGTTTCTCATGTGATTGATGCAGTTGAGAGGTGTGCTCCTGGACCCATGCTGGGGAACAAAGAAGAAGACCTGGCCTTGGGCTTGGGAGGTTGACGTGAACACACACACCTGCAGCAAAGCTGAGAAACAGTGGTGGGATTTTAGGGGTGGGTTTAAATAAAGTTAGGAAGAGTTCAGTGACTTGTGCCCTAGGACAGAAAGGTAATTTGTTTCTTTGCTTCAGTGCTTGAGGTAGCTTCTCAGAAAACTTTAGGGCAGGGCCAGTGACGCAGAAGCATTTCTGAGTCACAATATCAAGAATGTAGGATCCAAAAAGATGCGTGGAATCTATCAGTGACTACCTTGGCAGCATCCAGTGTTATTTAGGGGGAAGCTACGACTGTTTCCTAGGAGGATGAATGATGACATTTCACTGGCTAGCTTTGCAAACTTGGGGATGTTAAAATGAAATGAAACCTTTGCATATGACCCAAAGCCACAGTCATTGTTTTAATAACACAGACAAGCTCCGAGAATCCTTTTTGGTGCTAATGATTCCACTATTCACAAACCAACACTGATGTTCTTAATTGTATTACATAGAATTTTTTTTTAAATGAGGAAAGCCTGAAAAAATAAGAAAAATGTTATCTTCTAAAGGGAACACATAAAAATAAGTTTCTGACTGTATCTGTTATCCCATTACCAAGGAATGACTGGGTAGATTTTCACTGTATCAGACGACATGTATGGAATGATCGGACTTGAAATATGGGCTCCCCTGACTTGCACAAAATTTACTTGGAGTTAGGTCCTGGAGGGCTACCTCAAAGAGAATGTCAACCATCACTCAAAAAAAGTGGAAACTCCTAGAGTGTGTGGGTAGGGGTGGGGGGAGGTGACTGCCAGTGACCGATGAAGAGATGCACCATATGTATCATCTTAGGTCAGGTTCTCCCAGAAATGGACTTGGAAATGAATATTCATGGGCAAAGATTTTCTAAGGAACTATTCCCCGAGGCAAATCAGTTGGGGGCGGGGGGAGTTGGGGGAGGACAGATAAGCAGCATAGAGAACCAGAAGAAGCCAAGCCCGGAGCCATTTCAGGCCAAGTCCCAGCCTTAACCTGCCCCTGGGAGAGCTGTGGAATAGAAGTCATGCCTCAGTCTCTGTCTTAACTCTGGACAAAAAACTGGGCTTTCTTTTTTTTTTTTTAATATTTTATTTATTTGACAGAGAGAGACACAGCGAGAGAGGGAACACAAGCAGGGGGAGTGGGAGAGGGAGAAGCAGGCTTCCCGCGGAGCAGGGAGCCCGATGCGGGTCTCGATCCCAGGACCCTGGGATCATGACCTGAGCCGAAGGCAGACGCTTAACAACCGAGCCACCCAGGCACCCCCCCTTTTTTTTAAATAAGAACTGGGCTTTCATATTGGGCACCAGCCAGTCATCGACCAAGCCCCCCCCCCCCCCCACAAGGAGCATACCAGTTTCCAGGTACTTCTGATTTGAGTCTTCCGAAGAGTCACTGGAGCCGGCTGTTGGAAGCAACCATACAAGCCCAGAGCAGACCACCTAAGAATGGAAAAAGGATTTTGAGGGGATCAGGTAGAGCCTCAACAGTATTCACCCCGTGTATTAAAACCTGTGGACAGGACGAGAAATAGATATTTCAGAGAAGAAATAGATATTTCAGATATGAGTCCAAAATTCCCAGGGCCCAGGACACCAAATTGCAGAAGCAACTCTATGCAGCTTGTCCTTCTTCTCATGCTGCTCTTGGGGGGCCCAGGGCATGGGACTGCTCCGAAGGCGAAGACACACGTCTGACCCAAAGCAGCTAAGAAGCCTCTTTCTTACTCCACCTTGTGTCTGGCCGAACCCCTTTTCTCTTTGATGACGGGAGAGTCGTCGAGAAGACTACATCATCACGGGGGAGACTCTGTGATGCAAACAGGGTAAGGGTGTCATGAAAATGGCAGTTAATTAGGACTGGAGGAGCCATGGAAGGCTTTGGGGGCAGGGAGATGAACTTTCCTTTTGGCCTGGAAAGTCCCCAGAAGTCTGGTAGGTAGAAGAGAGCAGGAAGGGCGTCCTGGAGGAAGAGGACAGATTGGGCAAAGGCACAGAGGTGAGACCTGGCGAGCACCGTTACCCACAAGGCAAAGGCCAGCTGAGGAAGCTGCAGTGAAGATCACAGCGCAGAAGGTGGCTCACCGGCCGCCCGGGGCCTGAAAACTGGGTCATGGTCTTACGCCGTCTCCCAGACTCCTGCTTGCCCCAGCTTCCTTCTGATTCTCTGCCCAATTCCCCACTCAGACTTGCTTTCCATCAAGCTGTGTCGTGCACTGGACCATCCTCCTAATTAGTACGTGCCAGGTTCCAGCAGCTGACAAGCTTTCAATACAAAGAAACAAATGATACAAGCCAGGACAAAAAGCAGAACAAAATAAAGACAGCAGGGGGTGTTTTGAGTGAGCGGCATCACGGAACAGGCAAATTTCAGAGACTTTTTGGAACAGGGGAAACCTGATGTGTTAATTAGGAGTCTACTTCAGTAATAAGACCCCTCAGGAAGGGCGATGAAAGAAATGGAAGGGGCCGCAGAGGGAAAGGCTCAGGCAGAACAGGGCGACGGTGTACGACGGGAGGGAGCTGATAATCCTCTGCTGTCTTCTGTACGTCTGTGGTCTGTCGGGCTCCGAAGACAGACAACTTGGACTTTGGTGTTTTGTAAAGCACCACAAATAAAGAGCTTCAGGTATAAACAACAATGCAGTGAATGCCCCCGGGTCCCAATTCAACAGGAAGTATTGCAGCCTTACCAGTTCCCGCTGGTGGTGGATTTGGGCTTTCCAGAGCCGACTGGACTCAGAGGAACCGTTTGCCGCTGAGATGGGCCAATAGAAGGGTTCAAAACGACAGGAAGTATAGCAAAGGAGGGAGGCACCAAAGCGGCCACAATGAGGAAAGGGGGGGGGGGCTTGCAGAGCCAAAAGCCTTCATCCACTGGAGCCCCAGCCCAGGAATCAGCCTGGAGTGGTTCTCACCCCAGCTATGCACTTGCCTGCTCTATGGTTAGACCTTCCAGCTGGTGCTGCTGAGCCAAGAAGAGGCAGTCTATCGTCTACACTGCTGCCTCATTGATTTCCCAAAAGCGCAGCTTCGAACGTATCTTTCTGCTCTTCAGAACCAGCCGTGGCTCCCAACGGCTTAGCAGAGTCGGTGCACTGGAGGTTTTCGGGACGGAGTGAGCGAGTGAAACTTCCTGTGCCTCACTCTCTTCTTCGGGGAGGACAGCATGATAATAGTCACTGCATTGTTGGGCCGCCGTCAACATTAAGGACGATGATCCATATACAGCACTGGGGACGTAATAAGTGCTCAATTAACATTAATTTTCATTGTCAGTCAAGGGATTGCTTGAGTGCACAGCCCAGCTCTCCACTCCCTAGACAGATGATCTTGGGCCAATTTCTTAATTTCTCTATGCCTCTGTTCATTTTTTTTAAAGATTTTATTTATTTATTTAAGAGCGAGAGAGCGAGAGAGTGAGAGAGAGAGAGAGAGAACACCCGTGAGCAGTGGGGAGGAGCAGAGGGAGAGGGACAAGCAGACTCCGGGCTGAGCCCTGGGCCTGAGGCGGGGCTCATTCTCCGGACCCTGGGGTCATGACCCCGGCTGAAATCAAGAGTCAGACACTCAACCGACTGAGCCATGTGGACACCCCTCTGTGCCTCAGTTCTAATCTTCACAAGTTTGGTTTTTTGTTTTGTTTTGAAGATTTTGTTTATTTATTTGACAGAGAGAGACACAGGGAGAGAGGGAACACAAGCAGGGGGAGTGGGAGAGGCTTCCCGTGGAGCAGGGAGCCCGAGGCGGGGCTCGATCCCAGGACCCTGGGACCATGACCTGAGCCGAAGGCAGACGCTTAACGACTGAGCCAACCAGGCGCCCCTACTCCTCAGAAGTTTGGATGAATTCATGCATCTAAAGCATCTTGACTAATACTTAGTGCTCAATAAATTTTACTTTTATATTATTAAGATATAATGATCACGGCATCATCATCACCATCATCATTTATATCTGGGAGGGAAAAACAGTACATTGGGAATATGCTTATTGAAAAGAATCCCCAAAGTTGCTCTGGGGGTTAAGGAGGGGGGAAAGGGGACCGGCATCTCTCCAACCTTCTCTCCACAGAGACTTCTGACGAGCCCCTGGGTGGCTGGGACATTTACGACCAGGGAGGGAGAGAGAGGGAGAGAAGGAAAGAGAGAGAGAGAAGGAGAGAGAGAGAGAGAGAGATTGATTTTTAAGGGATTGGCTTACACGAATACAAAGCCTGGAGAGTCCAAAATCTGCAGAGTAGGCCAACAGGCTGGAGACCCAGAGAAGAGCTGCAGTTCAAGTCCAAAGGCCAAGTCTGCTGGCAGAACTCCCTCCTCCTCTGGAGAGGTCAGTCTTTCTTTTTCTATTAAGGCCTTCAACTGAACGCATGAGACCCATTCACAATATTGAGAGTAATTTGCTTGATTCAAAGTCTACGGATGTAAATGTTAATCTTATCTTTAAGATGTCTTCAAAGAAACATCTAGAATAATGTTTCACAGAATATCTGGGTACCACGACCTAGGCAAACTGATGCATGAAATTGACTATCACACTTCCTCCAATGGTTTTTAGACCATCAGACTTCCCAAGTGGGCCCTAGTGGGAACATGAGCAGAGCTGCTGTTGAGTGACTACGGACACCACCAGCAAAACCCAAGCCCTCAGGTCCCGGTGCATTGAGACTTCCTAAAATAACCAGCGTGAGGGCGTGGAATTCCCAGGATAGCAGCTGGGTACTTCCATTATGGAGAGTTGGGCCTTTATAGTAAAATGACCCCATCTGCAGGCCTGGGTGGGCCCGGGGACATTTAGATTACAGTTTCTTCTTAACTGGGTAGATCCTGAAGACTTGTCCATCCATCTCTAGACACAGGGGCCAGCATATGCTGGGACAGGATGCCAGTATTCAATAATTATTCAATGAATAAGCCTTCACAAATGCCTATCCAGTAGCAGCATAGATAAGTGGCTTATTCATTAGAAGTAGAACTGGAAATAGACACTATGACTCATGTTAGTCCAGTGGTCTATGCACAAGGCCTTGACAGCACGGGCCCTAGGTAATAGAAGGAGCCCCACGTGGAGTTTCACCTCCACCTCTGTCTGTGGGACCTTGGGAGAGCCTGCCAACCTCTCTGGTCTCTTTTTCATCATTTGTAAAATTAGGATGTTAGACCAGATGGTGTGTGAGGTTTTTTCCAGCTCTCACAGCTACAGTTCAGTAAGATCATCCACGTGGTGACCAAACACCAGGATATTGTGCGTGGAATTCGTAGTGATAAAGAGATTCAGGGAAAGACACTAACGGACTCCTGTTCCACCATCTCTACTCGAGTTTAGAACAATTGCATCTTGGAAAGACCAGAGCAGGTAGATGATCCTTTGCCATCCTGAGATCTCATTATCTTTCAATAAACTATTAGTTCTAATGTTTAAAAAGTTATTTTTTAAATTACCTAAGATTATAAAATGTAAATACACAGAAAGAAGAAGTTTAAGGGGCACCTGGGTGGCTCAGTCGGTTAAGCAACTGCCTTCGGCTCAGGTCATGATCCTGGAGTCCCTGGATCGAGTCCCGCATCGGGCTCCCTGCTCGGCAGGGAGTCTGCTTCTCCCTCTGACCCTCCCCCCATCTCATGCGCTTTCTCTCTCTCTCATTGTCTCTCTCTGTCTCAAATAAATAAATAAAATCTTAAAAAAAAAAAGAAGAAGAAGTTTAAGATCCCATAATCACCGAACCCTCACATAACCTCCTCTGCTACCTTTTTGATATATATCCTTCCAGAAGTTTTCTATGAACATATATGTAATTTTGTTTTGCCAAAACAAGAAAAAATGGGACCATGTTATTTATCAGTTGTTCTCTATTTTGATCCTTTAGGGTTTTTAGAACCAGTCTTCTTTCCTGGTTTGTTTCTTGGTGATTTTTCTCTTTTTCAGGGTCTAAAATTTCCTCACCATGGTCTCTCAGATTCTGGTTTTATTGTAAACACTACAAATAAGAAGCAGGGGTTTGCTTCTGTGGCTGAAGGAGAAAGTCCAGAGGTCAAAATATGGAGAGCTCTTGGGAGGGTCAAAGCAGGAAGGAATTATCGCAGGTGAATTCTCCCTCAGTTGTGGGTTGAATCATGCCCCCCCTGAACATACGTTCAAGTCCGAACCCCTGGTCCATGGAATGTGACCTTATTTGGAAGTAGGCCCTTGCAGATGGAACTGGGTTAAGGGTCTTAAGGTCACCCGGGTAAGACATTTGCATACTGGCAGAAGAGTGGGTCCTAAATCCAATGACTGGTGTGCTTCTAAGAGAAAGGAGAGGGAATCTGAGACCCAGACACAGGAGCACACACAGGGAAAGGCCACGTCTTCAGATAGAGCAGAGATTGCAGTGATGGCTCTACAAGCCAAAAAGCACCAAAGATTGCTGACCACCAGCAAAAGCAAGGAGAAAGGTATGGGATGATTCTCCCTCAGAAATGTGGGAAGGAACCAATCCTGCCGACACCTTGATGTGGAACTTCTGGCCTCCAGAATGGTGAAAGCATAGGTTTCTGTTGTTGGAAGCCACCAAGGCCATCGACAATGACAGCCCTTGGAAGCCAATTTACTCTATCTCAGGCCCTTTTCTTGTGTTTTGTTCTTGTTTCCTGACTTGCCTGGTAAACCACTGAATGCCTTTCCAGCAGACCCACGAAGTCAGTCCTGGTAAGTGGGGTCAGGCTGACTTCAATTTCCTGAACAAGAATATCACTGGAGTTTGCCCCAGGATAAGAACTACATGATCTACAAATAGACCCTGGCTCTAAACATTCACACTGATAGAAGACATTGTAAGACGGTAAGCAAAACTCCAACAGTGATTTAGAGTTTACAAAGTAGATCAAAGCCCATGAAAATCCTCAAAAATAAAGCCACAACTTCATCAACTCCCAGTGCCAGTTTCAAATTCACCTCCATCCAGGAGAGCATTGGGGTCTGATTAGGAACACACCCAAATGATTAAATCTCATCTCCTCTCTTCGGTCAGACTGTTATTACTGCTGATAACAGCTGAGGAGGGACACTGTGCAGTGTACCCTGCACAGAGAAAACGTTGTTCTAAATAAAAATCCTCTTGGCTCGTAAATGTTGTGCATTAGAAGAGTCCTTTAGATCTTCTTAGCCATTTTTCTGTCCTGTATTGGCATGACCAGAAGCAAATCTCAATGTATTTACCCTATTACGCCAGCAGAAAAAAAAAAATGCACGTCACACTTTCTAAGCAAAGTTGAGAGAGAGGGTGAGAGGCAGCATCACTGTGTAGGTCATTCCCATATAATGACAAGGGTCTGTAAGAATTGAAAATCAATTGACTTGGAATGAGTACTAAAGGTCTAAAATCTGAGAAACTGGTTTTCAAATTTTTGCTTTAAATTATCATCATGAAGTTCATGTGGTATCCATTTCAAGAGTTAATTTAATTTAATTTATTTTGAGGAAATTTTCTATTGTGTTAACAGCTTTTATTTTACTTAAACTGTCATTCATCTTGAATGAAATTTACAAACTGAACTAATTGCAATTTAGATCCACCCAAAGTGGAGAAATGAAGGTTAATAGGAGATTAATGAGAACATTCACCCAACGGATTTTTTATTTTATTTTGTGTGTTTCTCATTTCTTCCATGAACCAGGCCCCTGTGCTGGGTCCTGAGCTGCCAGAGAGGACCTGGAGAGTCCCCGCCCTCTCAGAGCTGGCCGTCCAGCAGGAGCAGGCCAGTGCTCCTCAAGTGGACCACTGTAAGGTGTGCACAGGGAACACAGCAGCCCCGAGGAGGGCACCAACCTTAGCTGAAAGAATGCTTGAGACACAGCCAACGACTTCTTAGTGGGTCAGGCCTGAAGAGTTGGATCAGGGCTGGGAGGTAGGAAAGGAAGGCAACGGTTCCCAATACAATAGGAACCACACGCGCAAAGACCAATGGCTTCGGAGATCACAGAAAATTTGAGAAACAGAAGAGTGCAGAAGAGTAGGAATATGGAGGCTGGGGGGGGTGGGGGTTAGGGAAAACCACTGAGTTGAAGTCAATCAGAGGAGTAGGAACTGGATGATAGAAGCCATCCTGGCTATCAGGCCGAGAGATCCTTTTCCTTGAGGGGCCTGAAAGAGGCAGTGAAAAGTTGTAAGCAGGTGCGAGGCCACCAGGTTTGTGTGGCACAGCCAGGATGACAGCAAAACAGAGGGGAAAGGCCACGGAAATAAAGCTCAGTCCTACCAGTCTTCTCAGGAAACGAAAGACACCACCTAAAATGGCGGAGTCCACTTTTATGGAGTAAAGGATGGTCGTGTAGTTAATGGAACTCCCCCACCCACATTTTGTCCGTGGTATTAGAAACCAAAGCAACTTAATCATAGACACTGTTAAAAAAAACTATGACTCTGACTCTTGTACCCAAAAACAATGAAAAATGAGACAAGACTTTAGCCGCTTTCCCTACTTTGAAATCATTGTGTGGCTAAAGAACTTGGCACTGAAAGAAACCATCTTTCATTCCCCATGCTTGTAGTAGGCAGCCTAATGACAGGTGATGTCTGAACATTTCAAACCAAATTCCCTCAGTTGAGGGTGTTAAGCAACTTGTTATTTTAAGCAATTTAGCCATATTTGCATATACAAGCAAGCAAGTACATTCTTTGAACCAACCTCACTTATCCCTGCAGGTAAGAAACTGCCATAAGTGCGGAATGAGATATAATCCAGGGTTCTCTGTGCATGCCTGTGTAGTCAGACCAATAAGAAACAGACGCACTTATTAGGGACAGTAGCTGTCTTCCACTTCACTTACCTCTTGTGAATTATTTCTTCTCTCAATTCCAAGGCAAGAAAAACACATCATATTTCCTAACTCGTGCTATCAAATAAGTACCAGAAGAGCTAACATTGACAGAACTGCACAGAAATGTGTTGTGGGAGACACGTGAGTCTGCTGGTGTGTAATATCTAGAAATAGAGCATTCTATATATTTGCTTTTTTTTTTTTTTTTGGTCTCCACATGCTATTCAAAGACACCTCATCCATTCATTCATTCACTTACTCATTCAACCAACTTTTTAAGGGTCCTATTGTAGCTATGTTTTAAATACGCAAGGTGGGATTTCATGTCAAAGAAGATACATGCTTGCCCTCCAACAGCTGACAAGTGACTGAGGAGTTAGAATGCTTTATGGCACTTCAGAAAAGGATGCTGTTTGCGTGGCACTGAGCTCCAACTCTCCTCGGTTCTAAGAGGCAGTGTGGGCTCTGGAGCCAGACCATCCAAGGCATAAATCCCAACTCTGCCACTCACAGGTGTCACCGCCTTGGCAAATTATGTGTCCTCTCCGAGACTCATTTTTCTCATCTGCAATGGAAATCCTACTAGAGCCTAACTGATAATCACTGTTGTAAGGATTAAATAAATTGAGATTTGTAAAGTGCCTCAAACGAGGCCTGGCACATAGTAAGAACATAGTCAGTTTTTGTTATTATAAATGCCTGGAGCCCCTGCCTGGGAATCATTGACCATGAGCCTACTATGTGCAGGGCAAAGCCTCGCTGCTGGAGAGGGCCCCAAAAGCGGGCCTCGCATTCCAGCAGGTAGATAAAACCTGTCCACGGATAACCATCCTCAGCGCAGATGTGTTCAAGCCTACAGACCAGCTGCAGAGTGCTAGCATTGGTTACCTATTGCTGTGTAACGAATGGCCACAAACTTAGTGGCTTAAACCAGCATACACTTGTTATCGCACAGTTCCCATGGGTCACGGATCTATACATGGCTTAGCTGGGTCCTCTCTTCAGGCTCTCACACAGGCTGCACTCAAGGTATTGGCCAGGGCTGGGTTCTCACGTGAAGGCTCAAGTGGGAAATGATCCTCTTCCAAATGCATGTTGGCATAATTCAGTTCCTTGAGGGTTATTTGACTAAGGGCCTCAGTTCCTTTCTGGCTGTTGGCAGGAGACTCCCTCAGTCCTTTGCCATGAAAGCATGCAATCCAAAGACACGACAGAGAGTCTGCTAGCAAGATGGAAGGCACAATCCTATATAACCTAATCACAGAAGGTAATGATCTGCTCAGGGCAGTGAGGGAAGCAAAACTCTCCATAGCGCCCATCTCTCTGACGCCCTGAGTCAGGCACTATGCCCTCCAACATCATGCTAATGGAAACCCAGCCTCTCTATATCTTTCCAGTGGTTTCTTCAGAGTTCGAGACTGGGAGGAGGCAGAAAGAAGCCCAGTTCAGCTTCTCATCTTGTCAGCAACCAGAAGCTTTAAGTCAGTTGTTCATATATTAATTTTTGTTTCTTTAGCAGTCGTGGGACTCTTGTCTAGATCCCCTCAAACCCTCCCTGTTGGTTCAGTGTTGCCATCCCCCAGTTTCTACAAGCTTTGCTCCAGAAGTTCCTATCTGTAACTTTCTTCGGGAAGCTAATCTGTGGTCCCCGGGAACCACTTCACTCAGATGCCTCTAGAACCAAAAGAGCCTGGGAAGTCACAAATACCCATGGTGGCCTGACTGACTGGTACAGAAGTATAACAACCTGGATCCCTTACTTTTAGGTAGGATAAACTCCACTGGGGAATTTATTCTCAAGGGTTCAGACTGAATCTGGAACTTTACTTGAAATCACAACCTTGCCTGGCTAATTTTTTTCCCTATTCTGTTTTTCCTACTCCCTTACAATTTCTCTGGGGGTAAACTGCTTAATCACTTGCACACAAATTCTCTCCTCGGGGTCTGCATCTGGGGGACCTGCTTGAGACAACTATTACCACAAGTAGTCCCAGGAAGCTGACTTTAAGAATAAGATTCTGGGGGCGCCTGGGTGGCTCAGTTGGTTAAACTGCTGCCTTCGGCTCGGGTCACGATCCCAGGGTCCTGGGATTGAGCCCCACATCGGGCTCCCTGCTCATGCAGGAAGCCTGCTTCTCCCTCTGCCTGCTGCTCCACCTGCTTGTGCTCTCTCTCTCTCTCTCTCTCGCTATCTCTGTGTGTCAAATAAATAAATAAAATCTTTAAAAAAAAAAAGATTAAGATTCTCGATGTAGCTCATTCACCAGCAAGATGAAAATGGGGATCCCATCTCTCATGGGAGGAGGCATTCTGTACTTTTTAAAATTCACTAGAAATTCAGCGTATTTTTATATTAAGTTGCACACAATATCTCATTTTACTGAAATTTAAGGACATATGTACAAATAAAACTCTAATTAGTACTATATGATAAAGCATCAAGAAAGCAAAAAGAAAAACTTTTTTTCATACCTATTATTAATTGTGGCCTCCTGTATCTTTGCACCATTGCAGTGACTAAGACTTTCACTCTTGGTAAACTATGATGGGATCCAGATGTAAGAGGAGGCATGGCTTGCGTGGTATCTCTAGCTTTTGAGAAAGACAGAGGAAAATAAGGACGATGGAATTGGGTGTAACTGGGCTTGGGCAGGTCCACAACATATTAGTAAACCGCACGAAATGGAGACCTAAACCTCTATGTGAGCTACCCACAAATGCATCTCTATTGACTCACACCTATGGGTATCCCCCATGGCCAGCTGATAGAAGAAAGATCCCCAGTTTGTTTCACAGATAGTCCGACTCAGTCCATTGGTACAAACTGAAACTGGACAGTTGCTGAACTATCCCCCCAACCAGAGGGGGCTCTGAAGAGCCCAATGAGGATAAATTGTAATAGGCAGAGCTTTGGGCATTGCACCTGGTGATCCAATTGGTATGAAGGGAGAGGTGGCCCCAGGTAAGGAGATACATAGAGTGAAGATCTTGGTGTTGCATATTGGTGCCTACCAGAGAGCATTTCTTGCAGAAGCAGCTTTAAGCAACCAGGTGGGCAGGATGACCTGTCCGGTAAATGTCAGCCAGCCTTTGTCTGTAGCTCCTGTAGTTCCTGTGCAATAGGCATAGGCCCATGAATGTACCAGCTTCGTGGCAGAGATGGAGGCCATGCATGAGTCAGAAAGCATGGGCTCCTTCTCACCAAAGCTGATTGAGTGCTGCCACTGCGGATGTTTGACCTGTGAGCAATAGAGACTGACTTTGTGTCCCCAGTAGGGTGCCCTTCCTTTAGGACACCAATCAGAGACTTGGTGGCAAGTTAATGATGTAGGATCCTCTCACCCTGGAAGTGACAGCATTTTGTTTGGACTGGGACTGATACAAATCAGTGTATGAATTCACCTTTCCTGCCTGCAGTGCCTTGGCAAGATCCACTATTTGAAGACTCAAAATGTCTGACATACTGATACAGGATCCCATAAAACATTTTCTGCCCAGTTTTTGGCAAAGGAGGTATGATAATAGGCACATTGACTATGAAATCTACTGATCCCACCATCTGCCATTCAGAAGCTTCTAGCGTGATACCACGTTCGAAGGCATAGGTAGGCACTAACTTAGAAATGATGCTCTGTGAGGTTGGACCCCATCCTTCAGAATGCACTATGTGCCTTAAACCAATAGTCATTATTTTGCATTGCATCTCCAGTGAGTTGAATACATGGGTCTGGAAACCAAGGTGTGGAAAGAGGCGTAGTCTGGTTCACTATCACTCCCAGTGACCTTTTTGGGCAATGCATCCTTCCCATCCTCCTAACTCTAGGACACTGGGTCTAGAGGTTCTAGTTCCTGGAAGAAAATACCTCAGCTGATCCACTGGAGTCTCTCTGGCTGCTCCCCGTGCCTAGTGTTAACTGAAAGCAGGCAATTGCAACAGCTACTACCTGATAAAGACACAGTAGTAATGAGCTCAGACCCCTGAAGGATGAAGATGTGGGTCACCCTACAGGCAAGCCACCGAGTCTGGCAGAGGGCTAGTTGAGGATGAGGGGACTCTAGAATGGACAATAGAGAAAAGGGATGATGGATATTCATTACAATCTTGGCACCAGCTACAGTGGCAGGGGCTGTGATTTGTCCTATTAGATCCATGATCAATTAGAATCTTGAATAAGCTGTGACAAAATGGACTAGACTTAATGTGAGAAGCACATGAATCTGAGTGGGGCAAAGGGTGGACTCCAGTGAATGCTTTTGGTACAACTGCCCAGATCCCCTTTACTGGGTCACTGGACCTATCCGAGCCTTTGGGTACTGCTCTCCCGATGGCTCACACCTCCAACCTCCTTCAGAGAACTATCTTCCCTTATTTTACAGGAGCCACTTCACGCAGAGTCATTCAGAACAGGAAGTGCTGGGTGTCACGTCCTCCATCTCCTCCTGGAAAGCCTGCAGCCAGTGACTGATGTGTATGGTGTGTGGGTTTAAAAAACCCAGTTCCCTTCCTGGGGAGCTTGATCAAGCTGAGGCTGGATCTTGAGACTTTAAATTGCTCCCTTGCTTACCTTCTTCTCCTGCCCTATTCTGCTTCCCTTTCTCCCTTACTAGTTTCTCCTGGAAACACTTCCCTAATACATTGCTTGCACACAATCCTTGGCAACCCAAGACAGTTCCTGAACAGAATATAAACTGTGGACAAACACCGTCTAGGGAAAAAATCTTTTAATCTCCCACATACCTAGCCCAGCATGGGACACCTGCTGGGAGTCAGTACCAATTTTGGCAAATCTCCATCTTATATTTTCTTCCTTGAGAAGAATCTGAACTCTTAAGTGGGGATCGTGGTAGTAAGTTACAGACCCGGACATTTGTAAATTATCAGTGATATATGAGGGCATACTGATTGGACATACAAGATTGGACTTCAAATCCTGGCTGCACCCTCAATCAGCTGTATGACCTTGGCCACATTTTCTTCATTTCGTTGAAATGAAGTTCCTAGCCCCTACTTCACAGGATTGAAAATGAGTCAACGTAGGCAAAGTGCTCGGCAACGCGCCTCGACACGTTAAAGCTCCAGAAATGGTTCCTCTCGGAGTGGGGGAGAAGAGCGGGTCAAGAGCCCTCAGTGCAGCCTGGGGACGTTAATGTCCTCGTACAGCCGGTGCGGGGGCGGCCATGCCCAAGTGTTTTCGCACATTCTTCCTCCCAGGGCACAGGACACAGTACTTGCAAGCCAACGGGAAAGGGGACGTCATCTCGGCCGGAAGGGCCTGCAGCGCAGGAGACAGGCCCTGAGGCCCTGGGCCAGCACGTGGCGCCAACCCCGCAGCTCCCGGCCCGCCCCCTCCTCCACCTCGGCGGCGCTGGAGTCCATGGAGGGCGGAAGCCGGGCGAGCGCGACGCGGAGGCGGACTCCCACCGCCCGTTTCCTAGCAACGCCCGCCCCGCCCCATTCCCTCCTGGTGTGGCGCGCCGGCGCCCGGAAGCGGAGACGGGCCGCCGTTGCCATGGCAGCGCGGCCGCCACGCCCGACGCCGGCGGCGACTGCGGGAAGCGCGGGCTCCGGGGCCCGAGTGGGCGGCCGGGAGGCGTCCCCCCCTCGCTCGCGTTCCCTGGCGGCGCGAGTCACTGGCTCTCCGGAAGCCGCGGGGCCCCCAGCTGCTTCCGAGTGTGGCCGGGCCGCAAAGTCGATAGGCTCTGTCTCGCATCCCGGCCGCCTCAGCCGTTCGGCAGCCCGGAGACTTGACAGCTTGTCTCGTGGGGACGGAGTTGGTCACCCCGGTCGGGTCAAGGCTGAGTGAATTGTTCTGGGTTTGGAATCTCGTACCTTTTTTTCTCTCCTACGCAAGAGAGGTATACACACACACAAATAAATACACACAGCCTAAAGTCCCAACCTTTTCCCTCCAGTCTTTCACTTGAAGGATCTTTAATCTTGGAAACAATATGCACAAAAAGGAGCAGCCTCCAAAATCAGCCTGTGAAAACAGCACTAGAAATAAGTATCGTATTTCTCGAGGGCTATTTTAAATTCTAAACGTCCATGCCTGGAAGGGTATTCTGGATTCTGGACTTGAATTTGCATTCTTCTAAATCCCTCTCTGCCATGAGCTGCGTTTGGACAATTCAGTTGTGGGGTATTAAATTTAAACATATATACCCCTCTAGCTAGTATTATGATTGCTCAGCTGAAGGACCCACTCACAAAGACAAAGCCACACGGTTCTCAGTCATTCTCTGGCTTGAGAGTATATTTAACAGAGGCGGAGTCAGTCACGTGTCTGTGAGTTTAATCAAATTGACAAGGGCTCTGAGCAAGAAACGCTTTGCTATCTAATGGTAAGATAGCATTAGGAACATGGAGATGCATTCTCTTCGGACTTACTTGAATCAGAGCTTTTCAGATGGAATCTTCACTTGCATATATTTTTCTCGATCTGCTGCAACTGGAAAATTTAAATCAAAATCCTATTTCTTACATTCATTTCTATGGTAAATGTGTCTAGGTTGAGATTATGCATTTTCTTGATCAACAAGGAAATGTGCAGCAATCACTATGAATTGAGCACCTTGCTGATTGAGCAACACTTGAACCTGGAGGCAAGAACGACCATAATCTTAGAATGAGAATCCTCCACAGTATATTTCACAAGCATTTTCACAGCTAACCTTTTTCCACTCCAAAGGATCACTCACTTGGAACTTCTTCTTTGTCAGAGTATTAAATCTCTTAGAAAATCACTTTCACATACTTTTTAGTTTGAAAATGTGATTGTGGTGGGGCAAGTGCTCATATAATTTATCTCTCTCTCTCTATTCTCTTACTCGTGGATCATTTTTTTCCAGTATCAAAACAGAACCTTTAATTTGCATGTTGGAGAGTAGAGGATAAATTCTGAAAGCTAAATGAAGGCTCTGAAAAATAATAGTTTCATGCTTAGCACTCTTAGGGGAAAAGAACGAACCTATAAAGCTATGTGTACCAAATGACTTTTTTGTGCATCAGGCAAATCACTAAGATTATCTGCTTCAGATCTGGTAGTTTCAATGTTACAATAGCAGAAACAATAACAATGAATTGTATAAGGAAATAGGAGCATTTCCAAAACTTGGGAGTTTTCATAGCATCTGATTATTCATTCACTATCCTAAACTTTTTTACACAGAGCTTATTCATCTGTATGAGCCCAAACCAACTTGATTACAAGATACTGATAAGGGTCCACATATGCCTGGTGTGGCAAATAAAACTGACCAGATGAACTATTTAACTGGTTGGTTGTTCTCTGTAGATAAAGGTTTAGATACACACGAGTTAGCCAAACCTTCACTCTTTAGACTTCATTAACCATTTGGAGGGTTAAATAGACAGCAGAGGAGCCCATAGGATTTATTGCATACCCTACTCTGTTAACAACATTGGAATGTTAAGAACCTCGCTAAATTTTTCCTATTATTTGCTAATGTGGAAATGATCTCCATACAACCATTCCAGTTAGTTTCCAGTTCCACAAGGTTTCTCTCTTCTCTTTTATGGTTATTGTTTCCTCAGGAACCGAATACAGGTTTCCCCTGAAGTAGGGTGTTTGTGTGAAATCTTTTGTAAGCCGAAATGGAGTAAAACAAAGAAGCAATTTCCACTAATTATTATATGGAGACATTTTTTGAGTGTTCCCAGACCCAAAAAATAACCTCTAGTAGGCTTTTCGGATGCCTTAGGACACATCTTCCTAACGGATGCATAAACTAAATGGAGCAAAGCACAAATGCTCAGACACAGGTCAAAATTATGAGGGCTCAATGCTGGGCTGCTGAATGTGATTTCTGGGGAAAGAGGTTGGTGAGGCCCCTCTCACCACTGGGGGTGTCCGCTGCCTATATAACAGTTTGCAGCAAAACACTGAAAGGTATTTTCACTTTTTTTTCCCCCCCTTTGGTAAAAGTGAAAATCATTTTCTGATTTCTTTCAGTTAGCAAAAACAGGTACTAATGTAGATCTTTTGCAAAAGTGAAGGGGCGTGATGTAAACTTTTGAAAAGTGGGGGTACCTGTATTTATCAAACACCAGATCCATTCTGCACGTTCACCTTTTCCTCTTTTCCAAATAATCAGTGACCTTATGCTTTGCACATCTCATCATTATTACCGACTACCAGCCTCTTATCTAATCCTGCATTAAACTCGATTTACTGTTTTATCTACACTATTTTAATCTTTTAGAGGCTTATCATAATATGGACTCCTTAATGAAATATTTTATCATACGAATAAACTAACCTTTCTCCATTTTCCAGATTCCTCTGCTTTTGCTCATTTACCTATATACCTTTATCCTTCTTTAAATATTCATGTTTTCCAGTTTCATTTCTTATGCAACGAAATAAACCAAAATGCTTATCTTGTTACTACAGAAATGACTGTGTTACCACAAAATGTGGAATGTTCTTGTTTAGTGCTTAATGTCTTATGTTTAGCTCTCCTGATCTCAGTAAAATATTCATGCTTCTGTTGCTGGAAGATTTCCCCATCCTGACATCTTAAAATATTTCCTCCCATCAAGCTGCAAGGCCACCTAATATTCTCAGATCATTCCTCTGGATTTAAAGAGGACATGTAGCATAGGAGTTAGTAGATAAGACTCTGGGCGCCTGGGTGGCTCAGTTGGTTAAGCGACTGCCTTCGGCTCAGGTCATGATCCTGGAGTCCCTGGATCGAGTCCCGCATCGGGCTCCCTGCTCAGCAGGGAGTCTGCTTCTCCCTCTGACCCTTCCCCCCTCATGTGCTTTCTCTCTCTCTCATTCTCTCTCTCTCAAATAAATAAATACAATCTTTAAAAAAAAAAAAAAAGTAGATAAGACTCTGAACCGAGGCCGGGACTCAGGTCTTGGTTCTAATGCTTCCAAGCTGTGTGACTTTAATCAAGTTTTTCTTAACCTCTCTGGGCTCAGTTTTCTCATCTGTAAAATGGAGATAACAGCAATTAGCTCGTTAGGTTTGAGGATTTTTAAGGATTAAAGGCATAATTCTTGTAACATGCTTGGCATGTAGTGAATGCTCATGCATGTCTGCAGTGGGCATCACCATCATTATTATTATCAATATTAAAATATTGTTTCCACTGTCACCAAATTAGTTCATTAAACTCTCCATAGATAGACAGTATTCTGACAGGACATAAAACAGACATTCCGGGGGCACCTGGGTGGCTCAGTCGTTAAGCGTCTGCCTTTGGCTCAGGTCATGATCCCAGGGTCCTGAGATCGAGCCCCGCATCGGGCTCCCTGCTCCGCGGGAAGCCTGCTTCTCCCTCTCCCACTCCTCCTGCTTGTGTTCCCTCTCTCGCTGTGTCTCTCTCTGTCAAATAAATAAATAAAATCTTAAAAAACAAAACAAACAAACAAACAAAAAAAACAGACATTCCGATGAAGGAGGGGAAAGGTACAAGGAGAAGGGAAAAGTCCCGAGCGTGCACTAGTGGCTGGAGGGGGGAGCACATCGGTATCCCGGAAAGCTAAGGCACAGCATGGGCTCACTGGGCTCCGAAGGTGATAAAGTAGAATGAAAACTAGAGCTAATAGTTGAATGATATTCATAAGATTAGTCATGACATAGACAACACCATGAAAGAGATGATTTTTAAATATATATAAGATTGTGAGACCTACCATATTGAAAAAAATATGAAAAAGTGGGGAATTCTGACACATGCTAAAGATATAAGACCTAGATGGGAAGATTTCTTTTTTTTTTATCACTCGTGTTTCCCTGGCAGACATCAGAATCCACTGTAGAGAGTCTAGGCAAAAAGAAATTTATTATAGGGTGATAAGTGGCTTCCAGACGTGGTTTTAGGGTTGAGGAAAACACTTGAGGCTGAGCTTCAGGAGCGACTTCCCACACAGAATTGGGCCACGGCAGAAGTTGCAGACTCTTGTGCCCCAGGAAACGCCTGTGCAGTCGTGAAGCTGCCCCCATGGCCGCATGCTTGGGAGCCACACACCTCGGCCACCATCAGAAGTCCGCCACCATCAGGAAGCCCGCCAACAGGAAGTCTCCATGGCCGCTGCACCAGCAAGACAGATGCCCTCCTTTGACACCTACAAGGCTAGTGACCACACACTGACACCTCGGTGAACCCTGTGGAAGAAGCACGTAGTGGCTCCTGGGCCATGCTTGCCAGTAGGAACAGTGGAACCCAGAGGCGAACCCGGAATCATGCAAGCGTCTCATGAGAAGCTAAGTTAGATCCTGAATTTTGCTTCAAAGAAGTCTGAAAAAATGAGTCTGTGGCATTCTCACTTCTGCAGGAGAGGAAGGCATATGAAAAGGTGGATGGAATGGCTACTGAGCCCTAATCCACCTTGTCCTCAGTGGGCCACCCCTTTGGTGGTTAAAGGTCCATATGGTCTCTTCTTCCCAAATGTAAGCTACCAAATGAGAGCAGTAACACCAGGCTTTCCCTAATGTTCAAATGCACTTGCCCTGTCCCTAAAGGGAGAGCGGTACTTCTCTGCATCCATCTCTGGGCAATGCTCATTTTCTCTTCAGCTCAGTCACAATCCGGTCTTGATGTCCCCACTACCTATGGGCTGACTTGTAAAATTAATCATGCCCCACAAAACCCTTCATTCAACATTGAAGGCAAAGCTGAGGGAATAAAAAGAAAAGTGGTTAATATTTGTAAATGATACATGAACAGCAAGGGGGAAAATGACAAGCTACTGCAGTCCTCACAGACACATCACACCCCGGTCCACTGCAGGAGGTCTAGACACATACCTGTTCCCTAGACCTCCATGAAACCAATCACCTGTTCCTTTTTCCAAGGCTCTAAGTGTCTGGTTATATAGACCCATACTTTTGATTTCTCTCTTTCAAAAAAACTGAACAACTAGAGGAATCGTTTCAAGTTCTAACCATTGGGAGAATCGTTGTTCCCCCACCTCTTAGTGAATCTGTAATGCTGGAGAAATCCAATATTGATGGAGCTTGCATATCATGCAGAACCATCCATGAACCAGGCTCAATTGTATTTTGATCTCTTTATCTTTAAAAAAAAAAAAATTCCCCCTGAGGGTCTACATGTGTGTTGAAGGAGACATGTAACAGGAGTAGGTGCTTTGGGAGTGTGAATCACCTACCGGTGCATCTTGGATCATCACAACGTGCTCAGACCCAATACGCTATATAGTGTACTACTTCCACTTAGGCCAGCTTGGTGGATGAATGGATCCATATAACACCCAGTTCCTCATGGGAAGACTGGTGATATGATCGCTGGGTTTTCCATTAAAAAAAAAAAGTTCTTTGCCAAAGGATGTGGCTTTATTTCAAAATATTAAAATCCTCTGCTATGAACTTCCTACCACAGGCTCCGTAAGCACCCTTACCCAAGTCACAAAAGCTTTGCATGCTGTTAGGTATTCTGGATCATCAGAGCCAAATTGCAGAACTGCTTGTATTGGGTCAGCTCGAGAACTTTCTCTTGCTCTCATTTCCGCTCAAAACTGATAGCCCTATAGCTTACTTGGTAAATGGATCAGACACCCAAACACAGTGTGGGTTCCTTCCTTCAGAACCATCTACTATGACCAGAGTCTGGGAGGCTACCACAATCAAAGAGCTGCCACAGTCAAGAATCCTCCACTGGAACCACCAGCCCCAAACCATAGTGGTCCTCTGAAAATCCTCATCGAAAAATGAAATGCCTCCATGACCATGCTTGCCAGAAAAACAGCAATAGGGCCTCTACTTCATTTTTGCCTTCCAAATTCTACCTGAGTGCTGAACCTACATTATATCCATCATCCCAACTTCAAGAGAGTTCAAGAAAGGTAGTTTTAAGTTTTCCAGTCTCTGCTATGGGTTAAATTGTGTCCTCCACCCCCAATTCATATGTTGAAGTCCTAACCCCTCCTACGTCAGAATATGACCTTACTTGGAAATAGGGTCATTGCCGATGCAATTAGTTAACTTAAGATAAAGTCATTAGAGGGGTGCCAGGGTGGCTCAGTCGTTAAGCATCTGCCTTCGGCTCAGGTCATGATCCCGCGGTCCTGGGATCGAGCCCCGCATCGGGCTCCCTGCTCCGCGGGAAGCCTGCTTCTCCCTCTCCCACTCCCCCTGCTTGTGTTCCCTCTCTCGCTGTGTCTCTCTCTGTCAAATAAATAAATAAAATCTTAAAAAAAAAGATAAAGTCATTAGAGTGACCACTAACCCAATATGATCATTATCCTTATAAAAAGGGGAAATTTGGACCCAGAGAGACACAAACAGGGAGAATCCCATGTGAAGCTGAAGGTAGAGCTCAGGGTTATGCCTCTATGAGCCAAAGAATGCCGGAGATTGCTGGCAACCAGCAGGAGCTAGAAGAGAGACCTGGAACAGACCCTTCCCTCACAGCTCTCAGAAGGAACCAACCCTGCCTACCAACAACATGATGTTGAACCTGTAGCTTCCAGAAATGTGAGACAATTCATTTCTGTTATTTAAGTTTTCCAGTTTGTGGAATTTTGCGATGGCAGCCCTAGCAAGCTAGTATAAACTGTGTGGCCGCCCCTATCTGTAATTTATGGTGTCCTTCTCGTGGTTTCTAAATGGGGCTCAGCAACTCTTCTCACTGTTCTCGAGAAAAGTCCAGTCAGTATCTCCACTGGTATTATTGATCATTCTGCAACATCCATCACTGGGGATTGAGCCCCCAAAAATATTTGGGGTGATGTAATTGTTTCATGAGTATCGTATTTTTTTTAAGATTTTTCTTTTTTTAAAATTTGACACACAGAGAGAGAGAGAGCACAAGCAGGGGAGGCAGCAGGCAGAGAGAGGGGGAGAAACAGATGCGGGACTCGATCCCAGGACCCCGGGATCATGACCTGAGCCGAAGGCAGACGCGTCACCAACTGAGCCACCCAGGTGCCCCATGAGTAGCCATATTTTAACTCTGAGATGATTTAGCATACATTTAAGAGAATCCAGACTACAACATTTCTGTTTTATGTGAAGAAGGAACCTGTTCCTATTTGTTCATTTTCATTCAAGAGAATTTAGCTTGGCGGTTAAACAGGTCAGTCTTGTTGCCCTAAATAAAAATTACAATTGCTTTAGGTTTCTGATTTCTAAATTGGAATCTTTCTACATTTATACAAAGTTTTAGAACATTTAAGAGTACTTAAGACTCAACATAGTTGGGGCGCCTGGGTGGCTCAGTTGTTAAGCGTCTGCCTTCGGCTCAGGTCATGATCCCGGGGTCCTGGGATCGAGCCCCGCATCGGGCTCCCTGCTCAGCGGGAAGCCTGCTTCTCCCTCTCCCACTCCCGCTGCTTGTGTTCCCTATCTCGCTGTGCCTGTCTCTGTCAAATAAATAAATAAAAAATCTTAAAAAAAAAGACAACATAGTTACAAAGTTATAGTAATAGTAATAGTTATGTTACATAAATATAACTAGAGTTGTAAGATTCTACATAGTTTATTAGATTTACAAGAATTATACGAACACTTGGGAAGTTTTTTGTTTGTTAAGAGAGACACCTGAGTGACATTAAAGGAAATCTAATACAAATATATACATGCAGTTAAAAATGCTTCAAGGTGTTTTAACCAAATTTATTAAAGCCTCCTGAAGAGCGTTAAATATAGAATAATACGATTTGTAAGTTAAATCCAAGAGGGGGATTGGCAAACTTTCTGTAAGGGGCCAGGGGTAAACATCTCAGGCTTTGTGGGCCCTCTGGTCTCGGCTGCAGATCTGTGACTCCGCCATGCATCTTAACCCAGAAGTAACCACAGACACTATGTAAATGAATAGGTATGGCCGTGTTCCAGTAAAACTTCACTCACAAAAACAGGCAGCCAGCCAGACTTGGCTCATAGGCTGCAGTTTGCCAACCTCTGATTTAAGAGATTAAGGATTTTTAAATGTATAAGTTTTCAAATTTATGACTTCCATAAGTCAAATATTAATTATAAGAACGATATAACCACTGAATAATCTTCACTGTGCATAAAAGCCACCTTCAAATGTATCATAAAAAGTCACATTGAAATGAGCTAGGTGGCACTGGGAAACAATGTCACATGGCAGAAAGAGGATGAATTTTGGAGTTGGACACCTAGTTTCCAGTCCAGCTCTGTTACTCCCATAGCTACACTATTTGGAGAAAATCATTTAGCACTGGATCTTTGTAAAGAGTATGATCGTCATTGGACCCATACTCATTAAGCTGTGATACTCAAATGAGACCTTACATAAAAGTGTACATTGAGGGCGCCTGGGTGGCTCAGATGGTTAAGCGTCTGCCTTCGGCTCGGGTCATGATCCCAGGGTCCTGGGATCGAGTCCCGCATCGGGCTCCTTGCTCAGCGGGGAGTCTGCTTCTCCCTCTCCCTCTGCCTCTCCCCCTGCTTGTGCTCTCTCTGTCTCTCTCGCAAATGAATAAATAAAATCTTTAAAAAAAAAGTGTACATTGAAACTGGAAAGTATCTTTCAAAAATAGAGTATTACAACCAAAGGATAAATGCATTTGCACATGTTTGTCCACAGAGTATATCAAGAATTTTGAATAATTTCTTACCATATTTACCACTTGAAAAATTTTCATCTTGGTTGTAACTAATCTATGCTATCCTGCTCATCAGAATTTGAATTAATATAATATTCAGAAATTTGTCTCTTTAACATGGACAATATTAAATAGGCATTTTATAATTTCAACAGATTCACCATGGCTTCTTTCTAAGGCCAACTTCTTTCCCAGGAAAAGCCCAATTTTTAAATTTAGTTCATGCTTTTGTGCCATACTTTGCTGTATAATTTTAGAGCTAGCAGGAATCTTTGAGATCATTCCATTAATCCTACAACTGTTTACAGGTGAGGATACTGTGGGTTTGATGGGCTTGCCAAAAAGCACACTATTAGGAGAACATTTATAACTTAATTATGTTGTAAATGAAAGCTCAGAACCAGTCATGTTGGACCCTTTGTATTTGTAGGACCTGTTTGGTGCGTATGTTCCAAACTTTACACAAATAACGTATGACTAGAAGAAATGCCTAAGTGATCTACACTAAGGGTGCATAGTAACGGTCCTTTCAACGTCTATTAAAGTGAACTATTTGGAATTATATGTGCAGGGAAAATGATCACTCATTCCTCTGGGTTCTTTATTTTTCTCGTTTGTACTGTAATTCCTCAGTAGGTTTCCTAGGATATACTGATAGAAGAAACTAGTAAACATATAAACTCTAACCTTCTTTTTCAGTGTTTGTCCACAGAGGGTTTGCCTATTTAGTTTACTACCTTATTTTATTTAGTATCATCAGCTCCCTGTAAGAAATACCACTGAGGAAGATTGTCTAAGGTAGATGTTTTCATGCTGGCATTGAGAAGCATTAATAGAAGTTAAATGTAGAAATCCCAGCATGCTGAGATAAGTTTACAACTGTAAAATATAATTTCCTTCCAAGCCTTTTCAGATCCGGAAGGTTGAGGATGGTTCGTTAAACTCAAATATTTATGTAGTTTTGATAGTCTCAGGAAAAGGAACTTACTTTCACTCTTTCTTTTATCATAATCTTGTTACAGAGTTTACAGTGAAATCTACTGAACGGGGTTTTCCTCAATGCAGGGGACAGAGGTCTCACACAGACATGCACTAGTAGGATCAGCATGGATTTGTGGTGGGAGTGCATTCTTTCTCACCAAGTTGCCATCCGGTAATTTCTATTTGTATAGAATACATATATGTATCACTGGTTTGTGGTAAAATTGGCATTATGCTTATATACTGTTGTGTAACCTGTTTTTGTCACTTAATATGGATGCTTTCTCTGATGATTAAGTGTTCTTTTGCCGTATGATATTTAATGGCCACATGGTACTCCATCAACCTGATGAACCATCATTAATTTACCCACTCTTATTGTTGGACATTTGTGTTTCCAATTTTTCACTGTTATAAATAATGTGGTGATGAATATCCATGTACATAAATCTTTGTTTCCTGTTCTGATCATTTTTGTAAGATAAATTCTTTGACATAAAATTGCTGGTCCAAGGAAAGTGAATATTTGTAAAACTCTTTGTTCATAATGATCAGAGTAATACCATTTATTAGACTCTCTATATGCCGGGCACCGTGCTATAATGAGCATAATCTCATTTAATCCTCACAATAAATTTATGAGATAAGTAGTATTAATATCCACATTTTTTTCAAGGAAACTGAGGCTCACGCCCAGAAAATGATTAATACATGACAGCAGTTGGCAGACCCAGCATTTGAGCCCCGGTCTGTCTGTCCAACTTCAAAGCTACTAGTCTTAATCCTTCCACTATATTGCCACTCCCATATTGTCAAGATATCTTCCAAAAAAGATTATTACAGTTTAGATCTCTACCAGCAATATATGAGTGTGCTTATTTCCCCATGCTACTGAGGATTCTTTGATTATGAGGGAAGCTGAACAAATTTTCTTCATGTTTGTTGGCCGTTTGTGGATTGTCTGTTCACGTCCTTTGCATAGAATCCATGTCTGAAATCTTTCCTTTTGAGAGTCAGATGATCTGAATTCTAATCACAGCTCTATCCCTAATTAGCTATGTGATGTCAGGAAAAAGTCACTGCAGAGTTCTGAGCCTCCATTTCTTCTTGTGGAAAATGAGGTGGTTAAATTAAGTAATCTCATGGGCCATCTCTCAAGTTTTGTGATTCCATCTGTCCGTCCCCCCATCACCTGTCCTTGTCACTGGGCAATGTGGGAGGAAGTAGGTGGTCACCTATACAGGATGTCTTCTTTTATGTATTTAAGGAAGCCTCTACTCCAAAACCTCTTTCCCAGCCCCTGGGATTCATGTGCCTGAAATCCCACCCTTCATTCTGTGGGGCTCTCCTTCTTCATTCTGCTGAGTCTCTCCTTCCTACTTCAAGGTGTCTTACTCTTTGGCTTCACTGGCATCCCTCTCTGACGGCTTGCTTCTGCTCAGATTCCTTGTCAGCTTTCTCCCCGCATTTCTGCAAAATGTTGGGATTCCCTGGGTTTGCCCATGGCTCACTGCTCTTTTAATTAGATCCCTCTCAGCCATCATGATCCAGATAGGGTTCCTAGAACATGCCATGACTCTCTTGCATCCAAACCTTTGAACATGTTATTCTCTCTTCCTGGAGTGCTCTTTCTTCCTTTTTTTTTTTACTAAACTGAGTCCAAGTGTGTCCTCTGGAAAGCAGCCTGGCTAAGACTTGATACATGGGCTTGGAGTCAGTCATGGCCAGGTTCTACCATGTATTAACCGTGTGACCTTGGATAATTTATGTATCTTTCTTAACCTTCATTTCCTCATCTGTGTAATGGGAGGAGTGATAGTATCTCCCACCTAAGACTGTTGTGAGAAGGACGTGAGAGAACAAACACAAAGCTTGGCCCGTGATGCTAGATGTTTTGAGCTTTCACGACACTTAATGTGTACGTCTAGCATGACATTTAACATACTGCATTGTGAATATTCATTGTTTTATCTCCATTCGTTAGCCCCGTGTCTAGCACACCATAGGCACTTAGCAGCTGTTTGTTGGGGAATAAATGAATCACATTGCAAATACCTTTAGGAAACTTTTTTTGTAGTGGTTGTTTAGTTTTATATTGTTTTGCTAGTTTATTCATTTGTTTGTTTTACTAACACCCTATCAAGAATTGCTTTCCAACCTGACATTTAAGGAAACAAGATTAATGCCCTGAAATGATTAGAAGGTTTAGGAACAAGGATGCCCAACCCAGACAGACAGAAGGGCTCCACATAGGGAGGCGAGAACATGTTGAAGACAAACTTTACAGCTCTGTGCTTTCGCGGTGGCTACTCCGTGAAGATACCCTAACCCCCCTACTTTTCTCCCCCACTCCAGCAGAACCTTCGGCCACGTGAGTTCTTCTTCATGGGCAGGTTCAAATCCATCCATACCTAGAGATAGATATCTTGTGTTACCTGTTTATCCCTGAATGTCTCAACACAGCTTTGCAGAGCAAATGAGCAATAAAATATCTCAAACCAGATATCATCACTAAAAAAAAAAAAAGAAGAAGAAGAATATAAAAAAGAAAAAGCAAACATATTTGGGAAAGGGAAATGTACTGGCTGGGGAGGTGGCCAGGGGCTAGAGATAGCAGAAAAACCAAGGAGAAGTGGATATGAAAAGAGAGAGGTCTACAGGCTTATTGAAAATTGAGATGTCTTTGGGGAAAAAAAATCAATACGGGCTATGAATCTTTTAGTATAGACTCATGGTGAAAAAGCATCACAGCAGTTTGTGTGTGTGTGTGTGTGTGTGTGTGTGTGTGTTTAAGGACTTAGAAATTATTATCTATGCACATTAGCTGGTGTTTCTTTAAAGGGAAAAAAAACCCTCACAAGTACCATATTTCAAAAAGATTTTAAAATAGCAAAATTGCCTTTCGTGTGCAACTGGATGCCTGAGTCCTCCCTAACATGCCCCACAGGTTTATCATCAGTTCTGAGAGCCTCAGACATGGGGTCCCCATTCATCAATTCTGGGACTCACACTAAATGCCTGGTCAGTTTTGTAGAAACAACATCTACCTTCCCTCACACCCCTCCACAATTCCCCAAACCCAACCAATCTTTCTAATGCCTTTAGAGAGTGGCGTGTATTTTGTTGAGTTATGCCCTAGAAACGTAATGCCCTTTACTGTTGCCTCCCCATCTCCCCTGTGGTTTTCATTAGGTCTTCACTGTCAATGACCCTTCAACACTGCACATTACCAATACCCTGAGTAACTCAAGGCATTCAGGCAAGATGAAGAACAAAGAGAGTATGCTGGTGGAGACAGGTAATCTACAGGACACACAGGACTAAATTTCTGACTTGAGAAATCAAATCTCATGGCTAGTCAAAGAATTACTCACGATATGGAAAGATACAGCCCAGCCTTCTGGATGTTTCCATTCTTTATGAGTGCACACGGAGTGACATATGCTTCTGACATTTGATACAAGCATTTTCAAAAATATTTTTCTTTTGCTAGTTTCTAGTGTTTCCCCCTCCATCTTGATCCACTTTGGATGATTACTTTTTAAAATGTTAAAGAAAATAGATGTCAGGGTGAGTTTGAAAGGGACCAGAGGAAACACACCCCTTTGCCTCTGTCTAGAATTCCCTCTTCCTCTCGATGTCACGAGCATCTACTCATCTTGAAGACCCAGCTCAGGCACCAGTTCCTGGGAGAATTGCTCCCTGACTCTGCAATCTCTGTTAGACATGGCTCTTCTGAGCTTCTGGAAACTTCTCTAGCCTCTATGGCATCATCTTCTCTAGTAGACTGCAAAGTTCTGGATGGCAAGTACCAGACTTTTCCTATCTCTATCCCCAGCGCAGTACCTCACCCAATATTTATTAAATGAACAATCAAAGGAATGGATGGATGGATGGATGGATGCCTATACAGAGAAGGAAAGGTAAAAAAAAAAAAAAAAAGTGGCAGGTGGTAAGCAGGTTTCAGAAAGTGAGAAATAAGAGAGCCAGCACTCATTCAAACAATTTATACACGAAGTCCTGAAGTGAAATCCATTTTTCAGCGTCCACTGAGAGATCTGTTATACAGATTTTTGCCCAAAGTATATATCAATTCTGAGTAAACCACAGTCCCTGTTAAAACTGTGAAATGAGGAAGAACTGTGAGCTACATTCAAGCATACAGTTATAACAGCTTGTTTTAAATACAGTGATAGCTGCGTTTTTCAGAAATTTACCCTAGAAAACAAGTCCGAGGAAAAATCCATTTCTGTTATTTTTAAGTGTAAATATTCAAATGCGTGCATTATCCCACACTGAAGCACCTGCATCTGAGTGATCTGTGGCCTTGGAAAAAGCTTGCCTGGCAGGAGTGAAGGCTGACTTGCTTGGTGGTGGTTTTGAGCACTAAACGTTTTCCTTCCCCCACCCCCCCACCCCACAGAGTTTTCCTCTACTTTCCCATCTCCTAGAACTTGTAAATTCCCTTTGAAAGAACGCCAGGTTTTTTGGGTTTGTTTGTTGTTTTTTTTTTGAAGATTGCCATTACATTTCTAGGAACTATTCAATTGCAGCTGAAGTTCAATTAAATTCACTTTTATTAGCTACTAAGGAACAAGGCCTTGGAGACCTGCTATCATACATATCACCTTTGTACTGGTTCAAGGGGAACAGGCAAGTGTTGACAAGATAAGGTGCATGAAAGGCCTCATCCACCCCTCACATCACTGTTGGAATATTCCTCCTCTAATTCAGAGCTAATCATACCACTCTCTACACCCTCAAATGCTTCCCATGACTCTGTCTCCTACAGAATAAATACCAAATTCCATAATGAAAAGGTGTTTATCTAACTTATCCAAACAGGAATGCCCACTGCCCCACCCCCACCTCACCCCAACACACCCACTCAGGGAGCAAATTCTCTCAAGCATTTTTTTTACCAGAGAGAGAAAGCATAGAGACCATACTGGTTGATTAGAGATAGCTCTCCTTTAAAAATCTGAAAGAGTTTGTAAAATCAGAGTGACAATCAAAAGGGATTATTGCAAAATTTCTCAGAAAACTATGGCGGATCTCTATACATGATTACTGAACAGCGTGTTAACAAGCTTCCATCGAAACAAAGCACATAACTGACATGACCTATGTTGTTCTATAGCACAACTGTGGTGTTGACCATCCCATCCTCAGCCAGCATCTTCTGTTTACATGGTCATTGTTCTTTGCTCTCATCACTGCTGTTCACTTCTGGAAACCTAAGTATGTCCACGTGAGATTTGTCACCTTCTTGTATTCTCAAACTATCTCATCTGTAGTTCCTCAGACCTTAAAACTCAGTCTTCCTTGCCTCATCTCCAGAGGGTGCGTCAACTACTGTGAATATTTTTTATTGTTCTTGATTCTGGAAAATTCCCATGAGGCACTGAAACAGCAGGTCCTGCCTTCCAGGATCTGGGGACAACGGGTTTGGCCAGAGTCCGGTGTTTGGCCATTTCATGCCTGTTGCCCCTGGGCCGTGTTACCAGGCCTTCAAAATCTCTCAATACTTGCTTCTTCCCACTGCTCCCTCCCATCTGCCATTACCTCCCTCTTCATGCAACTGCCCTTGGGTCCATCAGCACGATCATTTCTGCTGTTCCACATTTATATCTATAATGAGAGCCACTTCCCGAGGGCTTGTTATGTGTCATGTGCTTTTAGGAAGGCAACAAGGGGGTAGATTTAGACTAGGGTTCAAATTTGGGCTCTATCACCTAATACCCTGGGGACCTTGGGCAAGTCTTTTGGAGCTTTTGGTTTCACTTTTTAGAGCTTCCATTTCCTTATCCGAAGAAAGGAAATAACAGCTACTCATGATATTGGGATATATATGTATTTATGTGTATGTTTTATAAAATTGTATATGTATATATATATATATATAAAATTGCTCATCTCTTCCCTTCATGTTTAATGTCTTTGCTTTTACTGTTTCTTCCTTATTCTGGAATGGTCTTTGCCTCCCATCCTCCACCTGTCAAAACCCTACTCATATTTCAAAGTGTAGTTAAAATGCCACCTTTTCTAAGAAGCTTTTTGAAACTTGCATATTGATTTCCCATGGTTTCCATCTCTCCCTATTTATATATTTTGTGACCTGGGTTTTCCAGGGTACATAGACCTGGTCTAATAACAGAGCCACAACAGTCCCCACCAGCATTTCTCCACTCCTGTCCCTGCAGCTGTAGGAGCATCTCCACCCAAGTCCCTTTGCCCAACTACTTCTTGCCTCAAGGAAGCATTTTATAACACCTCAGACAACCTTGACCCTAACCTCTTTGTATTTTCCCAATTCTGTACTTTTCCTTCGCAGCACTTACTCAATGAAATAATCATTTATACAAGTATGTGTTAACATCTGTTTGCTCCAAGCAGACCAGAAGCCATTTGGGGCAGGGGCCAGTATCTGACTGCTTGGTCTAGTCCAGTGCCTGGCACATGGGGGATGCCCGGCAAAGTTGGGTCATAACTGAACACAGGCTCCATGGGGGCCTTAGGCTTGTTCATCTGCAGTTAGCCCTGCCCTCCAGGCTCTTACGTGTCGCTCCCCTTCTGTTCTGCCAGCCATGATGCCGCCAGTTGCTGTGGGGGCAACATTGCTGACACTTGCCAGAGAGAAGTCTTTCAAAGGACCTTCTATCTCCTGAGGCTGCCAGGACACCACTGAGGATCACAATGGCAGACACACATGGTCCCCTCATATGTCTTCTTTGATCCAGCTCTGGCTGGACTGTCCAATTGCTCAAAACCATGGGTCTGTGCCATGTCCATAGGAGTTCCAACCACAACCCAAGTGGCAGACAAAATGGTTGCACCAGCAAGGAACCAATGTGACCTTGAGCACTGGATATCCCATGGACATGCGACTGATGGAAAGATTGTGTCCACTCGGGCCTCACCTCTTAAGACTCAGGATGTGACTAAAGGCCATGTTGCACTGAGCCTGTCTCTTCTTCTCTGATCTGGAAGCACTGAATTTGCAGCCATGTTATACATCGCCCTGCTAGCTCCTCTTAGAGTGACTTCTTCCCCAAATGCCTCTTGGTTCACTGGGCATATAGCCTTCTGCAGATGGCACTTGCAGGCACTCTGAGACGTTGTCTGGTTTCCTGCCACACAAGCACAGCATTTGATATGCTTGCTGTTTTATTCCAATCTTCATATCTATCTCCCCTAGATTTTAAATTCCTTTAAGAAAGCTAGTGTATCTTCTTTGTCTCTGCATCTCTCTCTCTCTCTCTCTCCCTCCCCACCATCTCCTGCCCAGCATCTAGCCCAGGCTTTGCACATACTAGTTGCTTAATAAATATTTGTTATGTGAATGACTGAACCAACAGATGAGTAGTCATCAAGGGAAAGCAGGCTGGACAGAGATCCGTAGAGTCCGTGTGAAACCTCAGGAGGGCACCGAGGGAAAGGAGAGGGCCCAAGCAGAGGTGATGCTTCTTCTATCTGACAGCTGAGTCTGTGTCTGAATGTGCTCCTCATTCCTCTTGTTCCTGGTGATGAAAAGGTAGGAAGGAAGCAGTAGATCTCTGCTTCAGAGGGCTTCTGCAAAAATCAATACTTTCTGTTTACAAATTATTTCCTTTCCACTTATGTAGAGGTCTTTCAAAGAGAAAAAGAAGTAAAGAGGTGAGGGAGAACCTGAGACCTATGGCTGGGGAGAGGTCAATGCAGACTAGCCAGATTGGTTGACCAGATGTTTAGACTAGCGGACATCACTCCATGTCCCACAAGATCAGGTCCCAAGGCTTTCACTCTCCTAATGTAGGCACACATTTTTCTTGAGGCTGAATCTTTTAGAAAATACATTTGTCTAGGATGGTAGCTATTTTTTGAGCCTGTGTTTGCATGCACAGTCGTTCCGTTCTACTAGACACAGTTTACCGCCATTATGCAATAAGTCTTTCACTTCTTCAGAAACATATCGTCTATTTTTACAGTTCCCACTCTCTGTGGTGAATGTTAAAGGCCCAGAAGGAGCATGCTTAGAAAGTAAGGATTTAGGATCCAGCCACGCTAGTGCTCAGGGCTCCAGAGTGTGTCTCCTTCGTACTTTTGCAGGTGACACGGATGGTGGGAACTTATTTAACTTATACTTGACCTGAGTTTCCTAATTAGAACATGATCTTTGTCTCATTAAAGTGGGCATTCTTTATGGCCGAAGGCTTAAAGGTTTGGATTTCTACACAGCAGAAAAAATAAATTTCTCCTCCCTATCCCTCCTTTTCTTTCTTCCTTTCTTTCTTTTTTTTTGTTAAACACTGAAATTAAACTCTGTTTTCCACTGGCTGCAGCACTTACCCCCAGCGAGATGCTCTGATTCAGAAGCTAAGCCTATTTCTGAAAAAAGGACACAAAAATAACATCTTCAACATCGAGTGTATTTGAATTAATGCATTGTGTTTCTCAAACCTTTGGGGAAATGGAAGTCCTGAAATTAAAATAGTGAACTATGAGTCCTATCTGGCCTCAGCCATCCTCCTGATTTACTGGGGGTGCTTACACCTTAGTCTATGCCTTATGGTTCCCCATCGGAAAAAAGAGGTGCCAGATTTCAAGGTAGGTAATGATCTGACATAAATTCTCAAGCACAATAATGTTCTTTCTCTGTTGGGGCAAAAACAGGACGTATATATGGGAAGCAGGACTGAAAATGTGACCCTAATTTCTCATAGAATTCCACACAACCTTCTCAAACAGTGTCATAATCCTATCCACTGAAGGAAGAAGGTTTAGGGGAAATACAAATTATCCTTGACATTCGGATTTACTGCTCATGGTTTCAAATATTCGAGTGCGTCACTCTCTCCATCTATGCAACGTGCTTGGCGATCCCCTGGCATTTCTAACATTTTAACACTCAGTTTGGAAGAGGAGGTTGCATTACAAAATTTGTCTCACGAGGTATGCAAAATTTAGCTGTTTGTAATTCATTACCCCTCCCTGTTGATCCTCTAGACTCTTCTCCCTCTCCAGGATGGATTCAGAACTTCATGATCCAGCCCAGAGATGTCCGATAAAAATGTGTGTGCCATCCTGGAGTGAGAGGCACAGCATAGGGAACATAGCCAATGGCAGTATGATAGTGTCGTACGGTGACAGATGGCGGTTGCACTTGTGGTGAGCATAGCGTCATGTATAAACTTGTCGAATCACTGTGTTGTACCCTGGAAACTCATGTTAACATTATGTGTCAACTACACTCAAATAAAAAGTTTTTCCAAAAATTTGTGTGCCACAGAGGTAATTAAAAATTTTGTAGTAGCCACATTAAAAACAGTAAAAAGAGGGGCACCTGGGTGGCTCAGTCGGTTAGGCGTCTGCCTTCGGCTCGGGTCATGATCCCAGGGTCCTGGGATGGAGCCCCGCATCAGGCTCCCTGCTCGGCGGGGAGTCGGCTTCTCCGTCTCGCTCTGCCTCTCTCCCCATGCTCCTGCGTGCTGTCTCTCAAATAAATAAATAAATAAAATCTTTAAAAAGAAACAAAAACAGTAAAAAGAAAGAGGTGAAATTAATTTTAATAATATATATGATGTTTGGGCGCCTGGGTGGCTCAGTCGGTTAAGCGACTGCCTTCGGCTCAGGTCATGATCCTGGAGTCCCGGGATCGAGTCCCACATCAGGCTCCCTGCTCGGCAGGGAGTCTGCTTCTCCCTCTGACCTTCCTCCATCTCATGCTCTCTCTCTACCAGTCTCCCTCTCTCTCAAAAAATAAGTAAAAATCTTAAAAAAAAAAGAAATAAATTAAAAAAAAAATAATATATATGATGTTTAATACTATAGCCAAAAAAATGATCATCTCAACATGTAATCAATACAAACATTTTAATGTGATACTTTACGTTCTTTTTTTTATGCCATGTCCTGGAAATCCAGTGTGTATTTTTTACCCTTACAGCGCATCTCAACTCAGACGTGCCACATTTCAAATGTAAAACAGTGGCTGTGGCACGTGGCTACCTTCTTGGGCAGCATAGATGTGGCTCGTGTCTGCAGAAAGTTCTGTTGGACAGCACATATCTAGTCCGTTCATGAGGATTTTTATCTAGAAATGTGTCTTTCTGCAGAAGGCATCACCTGTCATCTTTACACTCCAAAGAGCCTTAGGCAGTGTCTTTCTAGTCAGCAGAAGAACAAGAAAGCCCGCTTCTGACTATTTGGACCTGTTTTTCCTCAGGGCTCCAATTACACTATGGTTCCCTGAAAGCGAAGAAAACCCAGTCAGATGCTCTTCCCCCCCTCAAAAGCACCTGTGCATCCCGCCTCTCCCTCACTGCCTCTCGAACCTTCTCAGCTGGAATGAATTTGTGTCTCATTCCTGCTGGAGGAGGAAGCCCCGATTGTAGCGTTTGCCAGCTCGTGTGGTGTAAAGACCTCCGCTCCAGACAGCGATCGCAAGCCACCAGCGTGACACATCTGATCACCGAGGTGGGGAGAGATGCTCACTAGTAGCTAGTAGGAGATGGTCCACCCCGTCACGGGAGCGCAGGGAAGTGTTTCTGGAATTCCTGCATTTTCCAGAACCTCCAGCATGTCTATCACAGAATATCCTCCCCATGCAAAGCAAAAAGTGTCCCAAGGCTTCCATGTGTTGGGTAAAAGTGAGATTTTAAGCATAGTTGAATTTAGTAAGGAGGCTCACAGCTTAACAGAATACGTAGAGAAGATCATCAATGTATCATCTATTCCACATCCATTCTCATAACAATACAGATCTAATCATGATTAGATCTGTTGAAATGTGGCTGAAAGTGATATGCGAGATAAGTCAGACAGAGAAAGATGAGGACTGTATGCCATCATTCATATGCAGAATCTAAAAAAGTTAAGCCCATAAAAAAAGAGAGAGCAAGGGGCACCTGGGTGGCTCAGTCTGTTAAGCATCTGCCTTCAGCTCAGGTCATGATCCCAGGGTCCTGGGATCGAGCCCCAAGTCGGGCTTCCTGCTCGGCAGAGTTTGCTTCTCCCTCTCCCTCTGCTGTTCTCCCTGCTTCTGCTCTCTCTCTCTGTCAAATAAACAAGTAAATAAAATCTAAAAAAAAAAAAAAATTAAAAGAAAATAAAACAGAGTGCAAGATGGTGGTTACCAGGGGGTGGGCAGGGGTCAGAGCAACGGTGTTTAAGGCAACAAACTTGTAATCGTAGTATATAAGCCACAGAGATCTCATGCACAGTATAATAAATATAGAAAATAACATTGTACTATAATTACGTACTGTGATAAATATCACTGCATGGGCAATCATATAATAATATATAAATGGATCGACATAACATGCTGTAGACCTTAAACTTCCACAATGTTACATGTCAAATGTATTCAATAATAATTTTAAAAAAATGTGCTGCAAGTGAGATCAGCTTTCATTAGCACCTTTTCCTTCTGGTCAGGTGACAACTGTACTACCCATTGTTCAATAGAAAGAAAAAGAATATCAAATACAAAAAGAGTTTGAGAATTTATCTGAATTTCTCATTGACCCATTCTTCCAGGAAAAAAAAAAAAATGAGTGTCCTTTGCATGGCTGAAATAAATGGTATAAAGGCAACATAGTCCGTCTTAAATGGGACCCTAAGTTATAGTCTGAACTACCTATGACAAGCCGTAGGATCTGGGGCAAACCCTTTGAAACTATGCAGGGCCTCATCTTCCTCAACTATAAAACTAGGGGCTGGACTAGCTCAGTGTTTCCCAGATTTTAGTCATTCTCATATACGACCATCACTATTTTTGTCATTTCTGTATGTCACCTGCACTATTATTTTCTCTGTATTTTTCTTAAAACAACTCATCTCTATTTACTTAACTACCGAGCCTTTTCCTAAGTAGTAACATCTATAAAATCATAGCCTCGATTCACTAGTTATTTTTTTTTCTGATACACATTGATACACAAACGTAGGTGTAAATTTAACCATGGCATGTGTACCTCCTAAAATCATCTTGTGTGCCGCAGGTGATCTCTGTGGGTCCCACAGCGTTGTTGGTTTGCAAGCCAAGTTATAATTTCAGCCATTTCAGTGCTCGCCGTGGAAATTTCAGGATTGATTCATATTGCGGTGACACTTGTCAATCAAGATGAGTGAAACTAGTGGATCATCCAGCTATACCATTGTCCAGGCCTCTCATTAGAGGTAAAAGGTGGTTTGAGACTTCTATTCTGAAATATATTTGCTCCTACACCAATATAACTTTCTCATTCCATCAAGCAGCAGAAAGATCTGATCAAAAATTTAAATGAATGCATTTTGCATATAATATTTTGTCTCTCACTATTAAGCTCAGTAAACAGGTTGAAATCTGCATATAAATCACTTATATTTGCCTGCTTGTCTCTATGGGGGTTTGCAGCAATGATGCTTTAAATATCAAGTGAAATCTTTAAGAGATTGCTGGGCACGGGAGAGACTATAGAATTATTTTTATTAAAAAAAATCACAAGTCAGAAAGCAGGACTTTCTTTAGAGTTGATGTGGCTTCAATAATTTCAACCAGATGAACCGTTGTCAACAAATTGCATTTAAAATATAATTAATTATGTTAGTCTGCCTGTTATTATACTAGGAAATTGGGATACCATACATGTTTATAATAGGAAATTTCTCAATTGTCTTTTTTAATCCACTATGAAGCTGCACATTTATTTCCACAGAAGGAAAGAGAAACAAATCATGCTGCTAAAGTAATACCAGTCTTTTCTAGGATTATGTATCAGTGGATGGTTTGTGGGGTTAGTGATTTCTCTTCTCAAATGAAAACCAGATGGGCAAAGCCAAAAGCATAAACAGTTAAGGAAAAAATTGGCAGAAAAAGTCACATTTGATAATTACATTTGTTGTTGTACCCTCTCTTATGTAACGAGATAGTCAGGAACTCAGTTTATAAGATAATGGAACTCCTGAGCTCTGATTTGACCCAATACAAGTTCAGACTCTATTTTGTTTGGGAATAATTAGGTAGCAATATGATAATCGGGTAGCTGTTTTTATTAGAAACAGAAAATTCTTGTCCACAAAAAACTTTCCGGAAATGTCCGTCCTGTTGTTCATTTAAATGTGTAATAATAAGTTTATGTTTATAGTTATATGTAAAAAATAAGATAAACAAATGTAGCATCTGCCCTGTATGATGAAGTATTTGCAATATCTATATAATTACTGAAACATACATTTTTAGTAATGTTCAATGTTTTACCACAAATGCAAGGATCTAATTTATATCTACTTTTGAACTAGAGAGTAGAAAGTTATGTTCATCACTCAGTGTTTTAGAGAACGTGATACTGAAGAAATAAGGCACAGTTTGCTATTAATGTAGGCAATTTGTCTAGAATCCCAGATGCACTGGCTTACCCATTCACCCACATTCCGTGAGTTTCCGTGAGTCGGGGTCTGTGCTGAGCTCTTTGCAAGCATTACCCCCATCGTTCTCCCCACTTTTCAAAGGAGGGGACTGAGGCTCTGAGGGGCTGAGGTGATTGAACAGCCCAGCCAGCACGTGGCAGAGCTGGGTTTGAACATAGACACAGCAGTAGTGCTGTGTCCTTGACTTCTTCCTCTGAGCCAAGCTCTGGGCTGGGGGCTGAGAACGCAGTAAGCTCTGGATGCTGAGTTTCAGATGAGGCAGCCCTTCACTTAGAACCTGGGAATGCCGTGGAAATCTTCTGACCAAACTCCATTTTATCCCAGATAAGAAAACAGTAGTTTAGGAGGGTGTCTTACTCTCAGTGTACATGGTAGATAAGTGTACATATACATGTAAAGATAAAAATTCCGCATCGGTTACTTAAAATGCTGATACTGTCATTTACTAAACACTGTGGTATCTCTGTAGCTTGAAAGTGTATAAGCTAGTACTTCGGTCTATTCTTTGCTCAAACATATGGTAAGAATACTGGTGTCAGAGAGTATTATAACTATGGCTAAAATAGAGATTAAAACATGAAATAACAGGGGCGCCTGGGTGGCTCAGTCGTTAAGCGTCTGCCTTTGGCTCAGGTCATGATCCCAGGGTCCTGGGATTGAGCCCCGTGTCGGGCTCCCCGCTCTGCGGGAAGCCTGCTTCTCCCTCTCCCACTCCCCCTGCTTGTGTTCCCTCTCTTCGCTGTGTCTCTGTCAAATAAATAAAATCTTAAAAAAAAAAAATGAAATAACAATTCTGGTTTATTTAGTTCAACAAACAAATTGAGTTGCCTGTGTGCTGACTACAGACATAAGGCTGGCTAAATAATGGTGGACTCAACGTACGGGGCACTTGTCCTCATGGCCATTACCGCGCAGAGAGAGAAACAAGATAATTAATGTAATTACTGTGCAGTGTGATAAGGGGAGGTTCAGGGTGTTGTTGGCACATAGCAGGGACACCTAGCCCAGTGAAGGGCCATCAGGGTTGGAGGGAGTGTTGGGGAGAGGGCAGGAAAGAGAAAGGTGATCCAGATAGAAGGACGTTCGTATGCCAAGATCTCTTGAGAGATATCTACAGCTTCTTTTGGTTAATGGTGCCAGATTCGTTTCATTTGCTTCTCTACTTTCCACCTTTTGCCCCCAACCCTCTGACAGGAGACTTAGCTGCAGAGGCCACATTAGTGAGCAGCAGTGAGCTCTCTGGCTGCCAGTTGGATTCGGCCAATGGGGAGCCCCAGGAGGAGACTTGGATGGAGGAAGGTGACTGAGTTCAGGTCCTTGTGGGGTGCTCTCTGGCTTACTGGTGGTGTTCCAGAACACTTCTTAACCTAACCCTCTCCTCTAGCAGCCTGGAACTGCTCGCTCCTTGAGGTGGTAACAGCCCTCAGGCACTGCGTTCTCCCCGAGTTTCCCTATACCCCCACCCATCCCTTTGTACCGTCCCTTTATTAAGGCTTCCTTGAATGTTCCCAATTCCATGTGCAGGGACTCCTGAAAGGGAAGAAGCTAGAGTGAGGAATGGTGTTGATTGGTGAGGTAGGTGGGGATAGATTCATGGGTTGGTTTATAATCCAGATTAACAAAATTGGGAATGTAACCCAAGGGTAGCTAGGGCCAAGATCAAGGAGAAATCTATAGGCCCAAGGTAAGATTTTGGATTTTATTCTTAGAAGGATGGCAAGGCACTGGAGGATCTTCCACAGAAAAGTGACAAGATCAAATTTATCTTTTCCAAAGATCTCTCTGGCTGCTGAGTGAAGAATAGGCTGTTGTGGCAAAGGGTGGGGACCACAAGACCATGTGGGAGGAGATTGTCCCAGCTCTGGTGAGATACTGGCTGATAGCTGGCAAGGTCATGAGAAATGGTTAGATTCTGGATCTGTTTTGAAGCTTCAGCTGACAAGGCATACTTTTAGTATGTGGTGATGGGTTCTGGGAATATGGTGAACTAAAATAAACATAATTAGGGGCGCCTTGGTAGCTCAGTCAGTAAAGCATCTGACTCCCAATCTCAGCTCAGATCTTGATCTCAGGGTCATGAGTTCAAGCCCTGCGGTGGGCTCCATGCAAGGCATGGAGCCTACTTAAAAAGTAAATAAATAAGGGGCGCCTGGGTGGCTCAGTCAGTTAAGCATCTGCCTTCAGTTCATGTCATGATCCCAGGGTCCTGAGATTGAGCCTGCACGTCAGGCTCCCCGTTCAGCCAGGGGACTGCTTCTCCCTGTCCCCTTGCCCCTCCCCACTGCTCATGCTCTCTTTCGCTCTCTCTCCCTCAAATAAATAAATAAAATCTTTTAAAAATAGATAAATAAGGGGCGTCTGGGTGGCTCAGTTGGTTAAGTGACTGCCTTCGGCTCAGGTCATGATCCTGGAGTCCCGGGATCGAGTCCCGCATCGGGCTCCCTGCTCGGCAGGGAGTCTGCTTCTCCCTCTGACCCTATCCCCTCTCATGTGCTCTCTCTCTCTCCATCTCTCTCTCAAATAAATAAATAAAATCTTTAAAAAAAATTAAAAATAGATAAATAAATAAAAATAACAAATAAAAGTTTTAAAAATAAAATAAAAGAAACATGATTGTTGCCCTTCTGGAACTTTTATTTGTAGTTGAGGTGTCAGACATTGATCAAACAATCATTCATATAAATGTAAAGTTCAAACTGCAAAAGTGCTCTGGAGAAAAACAAAACCAGGACTACCTAGGTGTATAGGGGGTCTGACTGGGTCAGGGGATAGGGTGTCATCAAGGAAAACTTCCCCTTGGGTCCAAAGGATCCATATGCTCTGACAAGGTGGGCATGGGGTGGGTGGAGCAGAGACAGTATGTGCAAATGTCCTGGGGATGGGAGAGGAAATAGAGGCCTAGGGAGGACAGTTAGAGGGAACTTGTGGAGATAAGCCTGTGGGAGAGAAACAAAGGTTAAACTTCTAGGTAGCATGCCTAAGAAATAAATTGAAAAATGGAAGCCAAAAGGGAAGTTGAGATTATGTATCATAACTATTGAAGTCATTTCCCTGTTAGTTTAATTCAGGGACCAAAAGTGAGAGATGAGTGCGTTTTTACCATTGATAAACTGTTGATACCATTTTATCAACTCTGTATTGATACTTCCTTCACTGAGCACACTTTCCTTGTATAAAAAAAGTTTAAAGAAAAAAAATGATGTAAAAGTGAAGATGTTTTGAAAAGGGATTTAGTTTGTTTGTTACTTTTAGGGAGTCATCCCAAGAAGAGGCCGACCAGGGAGAGGGGTCACATGGGGTTCACGTTCAGACCCATTTCCTGCCTTGGGTTTGCACGGTGAACTGGCTTGACTTCGTGATCTGGGGCTGCCTCTGCCTTCGAGCTCTGTTTTTCTTTGCTTAAAAAAAAAAAAAAAACACTGAATTTTTTTTCACATAACATAAAATTAACCATTTAAAACTGAACAACTCAGCGGCATGAATACATTCACAGTGTTGTGTGGGCACCACTTTGATCTGAGGTTCCAGATCATTTCCATCACTCCAGAATAAAACCCTGGACCCATCAAGCAGCTACTTTCCATCCCCCACTTCCTCCCAGTCCCACTAGTCATTTACCTCTTCTGGATTTTTCAAATAAATGAAATCATACAATTTGTGACTATTGTGTCTGGCTTCTTTCACATAAACTAATGTTGTTGATGTTCATCCATATTAGAGCAGGCATCAGTACTTCCTTCCCTATTATGGTTGAATACTATTCCATGGTGTGGATGACCCACATTTTATTTATCCATTCATCTGTTGATGGACCCTTGGGCTGTTTCCACCTTGTGACTATTGTGAATGATGCTGCAGTGAACATTTGAACATTGGTGTACAAGTATCTGTTTGAGTCCCACTTGCCAATTCTTTCAGGTAGATACCCAGAAAGTGCAGTTCCTGGGTCCCATGGTGATTCTACATGGAACTTTTTGAGGAACCCGTCTTTGGGCTTTTTTGATTGTTTCTTCCTTTGGGTCCAGTTGAGATTCTGTAGGCCTCACCCAGCAGACTGTTGACCCTGCAACTGCATCTGATTATTGACTGGAACCCTAACCATGTTTCTGAAGGTACATACCACCTAACAGTTGGTTGAGCTGTTGCTGCCATCTTTGTTCCCACGTGGCTTATTTCACAAAATTACATATTGAAAATGAGCCTTCACCTCCCAAGGGTCCTACTGAACATCAGAGTATGGGAGGTGGGGAGAGGCCTTGACACTAGGGAGATGTTGAAGTCCCTCCCCATGAAGAGGTCACTGAGTGCAGTGGACACTGTTGGTGTCCAGCCATATCTTCTAGGCCCATCCCCATCCCCAGGCACTATACTCCCTTGTCCAAAGGCTTTCTTTGCCCAACAGAACCCACTCTTCCTCAGGAGGCAGGCTGGAAACACAGGAAGAATTCATGCCCTCCCTTCTCCTCCATGGCTCCCCTCCTTCAATGACTGGCGGCAACCTAGAGGCCTCCAGAGTTCCACAGCTTGGTAATGCACCTTTCATTGGCTTCCTTCCCTTCCCTGTGCCTCCTCCCCACGGCCCTGCACACACCCGCTCTGCCAAGTAAACCACTTGTCCCAGAATCTTCGTCTCAACTTCTGCTTTGGGGTGGGGGGGGGGGGTCCATGCTAAGACAGTGTGATGGTTAATTTTATGGGTCAACTTGGCTGTGCCACAATGCCCACTTACTTGGCCAAACACTATTCTGGGTGTTTCTGTGAAGGTGTTTTTTTGGAGAGATTAACATTTAAATAGTGGACTTTGAATTAAACAGATCACCTTCCATAATGTGGATGGGTCTCATCCAATCAGTTGAAGGTCCTAATAGAACAAAGACTGGCCTCCCCTGAGCAAGAAGGAATTCTGCCAGTAGACTGCCTTCAAACTTGAGCTGCAACCTAGACTGTTCCCTGGATCTTGAGCCTGCTGGCCTTATCCTGCAGATTTGGATTTACCACACTTCCGTAATCACATAAGCCAAGTCCTTAAAATCTCTCTCTCCCTGTCTTGCTCTCTCTCTCTCTCTCTCTCTCTCTGTCCCTCTCTCTAACTCTATCTATACATACTAGAATTAGTCACAATACATAAACATATTCTGTGTCTCTGGAGAACGCTGACCAATAGAGTCAATGCGAGACCTTGTTTTGCAGGCAGGGGTTTGCATGTGAGCTTTGATGCCCTGATCAGTGTCAGGTGAGCTAGTGGCACAGGGGAAAGAACACGGGTCCACGGATCACTAGAGCTGCAGCTCCATTCACAGACCCTGGAGCAGGCACCCCCAGCAGGTCTTTGAGGTCCCTTTGGGGCTCAACTTCATCTTTAAAATAGGAAAAGTAATAGCTTCCTTGCCCAACTCACATGGTTGTTGTAAATCAAATAAGACAATGTATTTAAGCACCCTGAAAATGACAACATACAAACACAAAACATTAGGTATTATTTTTGATTGGCTTGTAATTCTGCCACACATATTCTTGAAATAGTGTATTAGCAGCAGTTTTGAAAGCCAGATAAACATGGGACATCCATTCACCCATTTAGCACCTGTGCAAGCTGTCCTTTCTGTCTGGAATGGCTCTTCTCCTGCTACCTTAATTCTCTCTCTCTTTTTTTTAAAGATTTTATTTAGTTATTTGACAGAAGGAGAGCAAGCGAGCACAAGCGGGGGAGCGGCAGAAGGAGAGGGAGAAGCAGGCTCCCCTCTGTGCAGGGAGCCCGATGCCAGGCTGGATCCCAGGACCCTGGGGTCATGACCTGAGCTGAAGGCAGACACTTAACCGACAGAGCCACCCAGGTGTCCAGTTACCTTAATTCTTAATTTTGAGGCAGGTGAGGATGCTGGGGGCAAAGGGAGAAAGATGGGTCGAGAATCATACTATGGTCTCTGGCTTGAACACATGTATGGATAGTGATGGCATTAAACAAGAGAACAAAGTAACTTGGCAAAATTGAGTATTGAAAATGACTTCTCCATTTCAGGGATGCTATCTGACATTAGAGGACGTCACTAAAGGAAGAACATATTTAGATGTATGCATGTATGGGGCGGACAAGCGGGATGGTAAGTTTTAAATGGGGCCAGTTCAGTTTGCAGTGTTTATGGGAAATCTAAATGATAATATACAAGATCACTCCGAATTGAGAAATAGGCTGGAAATAGACACGCTAAGAAGAGCAGCTGACAGTTCGTGTGTTATACCATGTGCCAGCCACTGTACTAAGTGTGTTAGGTGTATGATCTCAGTTAACCATGAAACAGTCCTGTGAGATCAGTCCTTTTATCACACCCATTTCCAAGATTCCCTAGCCAGAATATGGCTAATTTGGGGTTTAAAGCAAACCGTGTGCCTGCGTTCACAGGGGTATGTGAATTTGCTTAGGCAGAGGGCAGGCAGCCGGACTCGAGGGAACAGGAACATTTCCTGGTAGATCATGAGAAGAGGGTTTCTGGAAAAAGATGGAAGGGCAGAGCTTGGAGAGAAGAAGAAAGCTTTGTAGATGCTGGGTTAATGAATCTGAGGGAGGGGCATTCCAGAGATTTTTCACCTTTTGTAGGGTGAAGCAGGAATGATACCCAAATGTTGGATTTAGCAACCAGGGGTGGTGTTGGTGTTGGTGTTGGTGTTGGTGTTGGTGTTGGTGTCGGTGTTGGGGGCACGGGGACCTTCCGTGGGTGGGTAGATGTGGGAAGGGCTTCGGGCTCCATCGTGGGCTTTCAAGCCAAGCAGGGTCACCTCGACTCACCCAGGCTGAGAGCCACATCACTGGTTTCTCTGATAAAGGAAGGCCACTGATATTGTCACATCATTGATCTCTCTGATAAAGTAGTGTTGCCACTGGCTTATTCTTTATTCCCTCCCCCCCTCAGCAATTTGTCATTTGCTTTATTTGGTTTTACCAGGTTCCCAGCTTCTCTGTAATAGTGTGACTTGGATCTCTCTTGGCTACAAGTGTGCAGCTTTGAATGATGAGTCTGTCTTTTCTTTTTCTTACCTTTAGTAAGTTTCATCTGACACTGGAGAGAAGATGAGATAAAGATAAATGTAAGCTTGGAGATTGGGAAGTTAGTGCAGCTCTCCATCTGTTTATCTTGGGAAACAGGCAGAAGGAAGGTTTTTCCATTCTGTTCCTGGTTGCTGCAGAGACCCGGATATAATGCAAGGTCTCCCCCCTCCCCAAACATTACCTCAGAGAAGAAGTTGTTGCCTTCAGTTAGAATCTTTTCCAAGTCACTCTTGTTACAGGGAGCCCTCTGAGTTGCTTCATTTTGAATCATAAATGCCATTGGGAGAAAATGTTGCTGGTTTTATATCCTACTAGTGTTTAAGTTATGGCATCAGTGAAAAAGAAAAAGAACACTTTAACACAGATCAAGTAATTATGAATAGTAAGATGACCTCCCAACTACATTGTGGGAAATTGTTGAGAATAAGCCTTTTAAAATCCACTTTAAGAAGTACAGTAAGTCAGATATGGATAAATACTGTATGACATCACTTACATGTGGAATTTTTAAAAGCCAAACTCATAAAAACAGAGGAGAATGGTGGTCACTAGGGGCCGAGAGGTGGGAGAATTAGGGAGATGTTGCTTAAGGATACAAACTTGCAACTAGTAGATAAATAAGTTCTGGAGATCTAATGTATAGCAGAGTGATTATAGTCAACAATATTGTATTATAAGCTTCAAAGTTGCTAAGGGACTAGATCTTAATTGTTCTCACCATAAAAAGGAAATGATAATTATGTGACATGATAGAGGTGTTAGCTAATGCCACAGTGGTAATCATACTGCAATGTATAGATGTATCAAATTGACACATTGTATACCTTAAACATACACAGTTTTATATGTCAGTTATATCTCAAAAAAAAAAAAGAAAAAAAGACAAACAACTTTAAGAAGCAATTAATTAAAGGATTACTTTGTGGAGTACACAAGTAGTAAATGGCTACTTGTAGCTTAGGATACAATTTCCAAGGTCATTATTACACAGAGATTCCAAAATTGCTGTATCTTAAACAATTTAGATGGAAACAAAAGTGATGTGTTCTGGGAAACTCTAGAAAACTCAAAAAGTGACTCCCATGATGACAGAAATGGTAAAGTATATGAAGACTCTAGATAAAATTGTTACATGAGAGTTTATAACATGAGATTTTAAATATACATAATGAAAGTACATATTATAAGTAGACAACCATTTCACCTACATTTCCTAAAGGTTTATATTACATTCAAATTGCCAAAAGGCTTTTGTTTTATAATTTCTCATGGACTATTACCTTATATACACACTTGCCTTATACTGGGACATACTCCATAAGCCATGAATTCAACTGGGCTAAGTATTTTGGCCTTGAGATTCAAAGATCAGCTCCTATAAGCAGAGCAAAGAAAGAGTTGAACTATTCAAGTAAAAGATGCTGCCTCTGAAAGCCAACCCAAGCCTTGTGTCTCCATAGAGCATAACGGATGGTCCACAACATGCCTCCCGAATTGATTCGGTATTGGCTGCAGGTGTCGTGCCACATTGCCCGGATTGAACAGCAGAGGCTGAAGAGAACTATCTCCTCCAAAGTCATGCTCCTTTTCCAGGGCAGTCCACAACCAATGGCTGGTCATCAGGGTACAGAGGCCCAACTCCAATGCCCCAAATCAGAACGACTCTGAAGGGCCATTCCAGCTCCAGAGCTCCTAGCAGAGTTGACTGACACCTAGTAGTAGTGGCTACACTGTAGCCCAACTTTGCCTCATCCCAACCTTCTATCCTTCCCATCACCCACAGGTGTTCATCTCAAGAGCACTCCCCAAATCGGTCTCCTGCATGCCAACTTCTGCCTCAAAGGAAGAGGGGAGCCCAACTGTAGAAGCGTTGAAGAACATAGTGAAAATTATGAATATGATTCACTTGAGTGCACTGAGTATAGACTTCTTTATTGTCAGGCTACAAGAAAAATAGACAGTGAGTAAAGGTTCTGCTTTTCCACACTAGAGTATGTTGGCCATCGGGGGCATGGGGGAAGCGCCCATAACATTTTAAAATGAGGGATGAGATGAAATTATTTCTTCATGACTCTAATAGTGCCAGTGAAGACATTTTTGTTACCAAGTGACTTGCTTAACTGGTTTTCCTCCCTCATCATTTCAGGACCCAGCACCACAGTTTTTGTTTTTGTTTTTTTAATTGGAGTAGAGTTGACACACAATATTACATTACTTTCAGGTGTACAACATAGTGATTCAACAATGACATGCATTATGGAATGCGTATCAGGATAAGTGTAGTTAGCATCCATCATCACACAAAGTTATTAATATATTATGGACTGTATTCCCAATGCTGTCCTTTTCATTCTTGTGACTTATTTATTTTATAACTGGAAGTCTGTACCTCTTCATCCCCCTTCACTTGTTTCACCCAGCCCCCTACCTCACTCCAATTCCCCTCTGGCTATCAATCAATTTCTCTATGTATTTATGAGTCTGTTCCTATTTTGTCTGTCTGTTCATTTGTCTTGCTTTTTAGATTCCACATATAAGGGAAATCATATGGCATTTGTCTTCCATTGTCTGACTTATCTCACTTAACATAGTACCCTCTACTCCATCCATGTTGTTGCAAATGGCAAGATCTCATTCTTTTTATGACTGGGTAATATTCCATCGTATATATACCACATCTTCTTTATCCATTCATCTACTGGTGGACACTTAGAATGCTATTGAAAATGATGCTGCAATAAACATATGGGTGCATATATTTTTTCAAATTAGTGTGTTCGTTTTCTTCTGGTAAATACCCAGAAGTGGAATTACTAGATGGTATGGTACTTCTACTTTTCATTTTTTGAGGAAACTCCACACTCCAACAACCACAGCTCTTAAAGTGAAGGATCAGATATTAAGTTTTCCTAGGAACCCAAACTCAACTCTAAAGGATTTCATCACAAAGTGTTTGATGATTTCTCAGTTTTGCACTTGATTTTCAAAAATTCTGTTGAAGACAGAAGAAAAAGATGTATTATTGGATGTATTTAAAAGTCGCATCTGAATGTTGAAACATGAGCAAATATTTTCCAGAGAACAAATAAAACTAATGAGTGGATTACGGATCTGTTCATGTTCTCTGCCAAGTTGAAAAATCCAACCTCTGGCTTTTGGTTATGCATGCTCACTAACTTAGCCTCTGCCAGGTGAAGAGTCTTTAGTGAGAACCTCTCCCTTCCTTCTCTCTCTTTTTTTTTAAAGTAACCTCTACTCCCAGCATGGGGCTCAAACTCAGGACCCCAGATCAGGGGTTGCATGCTCTACCAACTGAGCCAGCCAGCCCTGCCCTTTTCTCCTTTGTGTTTTACCCAAATACCCAGAACTACTTGACAAAACCATAAAATGCTTGGTAACTTTTGAGATGAACGATGGTGATTTATGCTTTTCTAATTTTGTAGAATGAAAATAATAGTAATAATGAAGGAAACTGGGTGTGAACAATAACAGTGATACTAGCATGACTTTGACTCGGTGTTTGAGTCTCAGGTTTTGTGTTTGTTTAAATTTAGCAGGGTGCCTTGGTGGCTTAGTTGGTTAAGTGTCTGCCTTGGACTCAGGACATGATCTCAGGGTCCTGGGAGCAAGTCCCGCATCGGGCTCCTTGCTCAGTGGGGAGTCTGCTTCTCCCTCTGCCCCTCCCCCTGCCCCTGCTCTTGTTCTCTCTCTCTCTTTCAAATGAGTAAATGAAAAATCTTTTAAAAAAACAAAATAAATAAATTTAGTAAATGATGCCAAATGGTTTTCCTAAGTAGTTATACCAATTCACACCCTCTATCTGTATTTTTCTCAGAGGGTCCATTGGATTAAATCATTACCAACATTTGGTACAATCGGTTTTTTTTTTTAATTAAGTCATTTTGAGGATAATACTACTAATAAACATAGACACAAAAATACTCGTAATCTGACTCCAGGGATGTGTAAAAATGTGATACATATAATGAATAAGTTGAATTCATTTAGGAATGCAAGACTGGTTCAGCGTTTGAAAACCATCGTGTAATTTCTACATTAATAGAATAAGAATTAAAGTCACAGAATAGTTTCAATTGATAGAGCAAAAGCATTTCACAAAATTCAGTATCCATTTATTCTGATATAGTAGTACCTTATTGTGGTTTTAATTTATTATTAATATATAAGTATAATTATTATACAGTGTTATATTAGCTTCAGGTATACAATATAATGAATCAACAATTCTATACATTTCTCAGTGCTCATCAGGATAAGTGTATTCTTAATCCCCTTTATCTATCTGTGGTTTTAATTTTAATTTCCTTAATGGGTTATGCGGTTGAGCTCATTTTTACATGCTTATTTACAATTTGAATGTCTTCTTGTGCTCTGCTACTTCAAGTCTTTACTCATTTTTAATTGCTTTGCCTGAGTTTTGCCTATTGATCTGAATGGATACAAGTGCTATGTCTGTTACATATATTGGAAATATCTTTGCTCGTTTTATTACTTGCTCACATAGATCTTTTCCTGGTATCTCTCTCTCTCTCTCTCTCTCTCTCTCTCTCTTTTTTTGGTATCTCTAGATTGTAATTTTTTATGTGATGCAATTTATCAGTCTTTTAAAATACATCTCTCCTCACCTAAGGTCATGAAGATATTTTTCTATGTTGTCTTTTAGAAGCTTTATTATTATTATTATTTAGTTTTTATATTTAGGTCTAAAACCCACCTCAAATTATTTTGACCATATGAGGTCAAGTTGTGTTCATATGAAGTCAGATGCCTTTTTTTACTATCAATTTCTAATTGCTCATTGCTGTTTTGTAGAAATATAAATTGATTTTTGAATATTAAACTTATATCCAGAGATTTTGCTAAAATCACTTATTAATTGTAATTAACAAGGAAGAATTCTTTTAAATTTTATACATATAAAATGATGTTTTCTGGGAATAATGACACATTTTTATCTTCCTTTCCAATCTTTATACCTTTTATTTCTTTTTCCAGTCTTTTTGAACTAGCTAAGCCTTTCAGTATAATGTTGACTGGAAACGGTGATAATAAGCAAGATCATTATACTCCCTATCTCAAATGAAAATTTTGAGCATGGCATCATTAAATATGCTTGCCGTAGGATTGTTTATTGTTTTTAATAAATACACTACGTCAGAAAGGAAGTTTCTTTCTATTCCTAGTTTGCTAAATATTTCAAGAGTTGTAAATGGACATTGAATTTTGTGAAATGCATTTGCTTTATCAATTGAAATTATCCTATGGGGTTGGGGCGCCTGGGTGGCTCAGTCGGTTAAGCATCTGCCTTCAGCTCAGTTCATGATCCCAGGTCCTGGGATCCCTGGAGCCATCAGGCTCCCTGCTCAGTGGAGAGCTTGCTTCTCCCTCTCTCTCTGCCACTCCCCCTGCTTGTGCTCTTTCTCTCTTTCTGTCAAATAAATTAATTAAATAAAAATAAAATCTTAAAAAAAAAAAAGAAACTATCCTATGGTGATGCTGGGGTGGTTCAGTTGGTTAAGCATCTGGCTCTTAATTTCAGCGCAAGTCATGATCTCAGGGTCATGAGATGGAGCCCCATGTCCGGTTTGTGCTTGGCGAAGAGCCTGCTTGGGATTATCTCTCTCTCTCTCTCTGCCCCTCCCCCCGCTTGAGCTCTCCCCCACCCACAGCAAAAAAAGAAAAGAAAGAAACTATCCTATGACTTTAATCTTTTATTCTGTTAATGTGAAGAATTAAATTAATTGATTTTCCAATGCTATAATACTCTTGATTCCTAAATAACTCAAATTGTTCATTATATGTATCACTTTTTTACATATAACTGGAGTCTGTTTATTAGTATATTGCTTAGTATTTTTCTTTCAATGTTTATGAGTAAGATTTTCCTCAGATTTTGTTTTCTCATAATGTACTTTGTATGTTGTGGTATTAAGGTTACATTGGCTTTTTAAAGTATTTTTGGGAAGTATTTTTCTGTTTCCTGGAAGTTGTTGAGTAAGAATGACATTAGCACTTCCTTAAGTATTTGGTAGATGTCACCATGGAAACCAGGTGCATCTGGAATTTTCTTTGTGGGAAACATAAATAACAAATTCAATTTCTATAGCAGATATAGGACTGTTCAGATTTTCTATTTTTTCTTGTGTTAGTTTTGGTAAGTTTTGTTTTTTGACAAATTTGTATATTTCATTCTAAGTTTTTAAATCTTTTGGTATAATGTCTTTTTGTTATCTCCTTAATGTTTGTGAGGCCTGTAGAGATGTTACCTCTTCATAACTAGTATTTGCCATTTGTGCCTCTTCTCTTTTTTTTTCTTGATCATTATTTCTAAGGCTTTATCAAAACTTTTGGACTTTTCAAAGAACTATGTTGGTTCTTTTTTTAAACCGTGTTAGTTCTATTGTATGCTTGTTTTCTACTTCATTAATTTCTGCTCCTATTTACATTGTTTCCCTCCTTCTCCTTTTTTGGAGTTTATTATGCTATGGTTCCCTAACTTCTTCTTTTTTTTTAAGAGAGAAAGAGTGCATACGTGTGGGGGGTGAGGGGCAGAAGGAGAGGGAGAAAGAGAATCTTAAGCAGGATGCGTGTCCAGTGCAGAGCCCAGCATGGAGCCCCATGGGGGGTTAAATCTCACGTTGGTGGGGCTCCATCTCATCACCCTGAGATCATAACCTGAACTGAAACCAAGGGTCGGACACTTAACTTAATAAGCACCTTCTTGATTGGGCGCCTGGGTGGCTCAGTTGGTTAAGCGACTGCCTTCGGCTCAGGTCATGATCCTGGAGTCCCGGGATCGAGTCTCGCATCAGGCTCCCTGCTCAGCAGGGAGTCTGCTTCTCCCTCTGACTCTCTTCCTTCTCGTGCTTTCTATCTCTCATTCTCTCTCTCAAATAAATAAATAAAATCTTTAAAAAAAAAAAAATAAGCACCTTCTTGAGATAGTTGCTTAGCTAATTGATTTCTAGTCTTTTTATTTTTTCAAATCTATGCATTTAAGGATAAAATTTCCCTCTAAACACTGCTTTAGACGTGTCCTACAAGTTCTAATAGGTTATGTTTTCATTATTATTCATTTCAAAATATTTTCTCTTTTGCACTGTGCTTTATTTTTAACCTGTACTAATCAGAAGCTATACTGTTTAATTTCTAAATATTTTAGGTGTTTCTAGTTTTTTAATTATTAACTTCTATTTAAGTCGAGTCTACTTAATGACAGCCTAAGAATGTGGTATGATTTTAATTATTTTAAATTTGTGACCTAACATATAAACAATTTTGGTAAATTCTCTGTATGTGTTTGATAATGTATATTCTATAGTTGTTGGGTAAAGTATTTTATATATGTTCATTAGGTTTCTGAACCCATGCTATTCAATTGCTTTGTAGTTTTACCAATTTTTTTTTTTTTTTGTCTATTGCTCTCTCAGTTACTGAGTGGAGTATATTAAAATATTCCATTATCCTTATGGATTTGTCTGTTTCTCATTTTAATTCTGTCATATAGAGATCTATAACTAACTATCTTTTTTCTCAGTAATGCTTTTTGCTTTAAAGTCTACAGAGAGGGAGGTAAACCATAAGAGACTCTTAACTATAGGAAACAAACTGAGGATTGCTGGAGGGCAGGTGGGTGGGGGGATGGAGAATTAGGTGATGGGCATCAAGGAGGGCACTTGTTGCACTGAGCACTGGGTATAATATGCAACTGATGAATCACTAAATTCTACCCCTGAAACTAGTAATACACTATATGTTAACTGAATTGAATTTAAATAAAATTTTTTGGGGGGCACCTGGGTGGCTCAGTTGGTTAAGCGTCTGCCTTTGGCTCAGGTTATGATCCCAGAGTCCCAGGATCGAGTCCTGCATTGGTATCCCCACTCAGTGGGGAGTCTGTTCTCCCTCTGACCCTCTGCCCTCTCATGCTTTCTCTCTCTCTCTATCAAATAAATAAGTAAAATCTTTAAAAAAATTTTAATGTAAAAAAATAAAATCTACTATGACTGATATTAATATAGCTACAGCAGCTTTCTTTTCATTGTGTTTGCAGGGTGTATATTTTTCCATCTTTTTACTTTCAACCATTCTGTACCCTTATGCTTTAGGTGTGACTAGTGTAAGCAATGTGTTGTTCTAATTTAGTATAAAATTTTTTATCTCTTAATTAGGAAATATAATCAATTTACTTTTTTTACAGATTTTATTTATTTATTTGACAAAGAGAGAGAGAGAGAGAGAGCACAAGTAGGCAGAACAGCAGGCAGAGTGAGAGAGAGAAGCAGGCTTCCCGCTAAGCAGGGAGTCTGATTCAGGGCTCAATCCTAGGACTCTGGGATCATGACTTGAGCTGAAGGCAGATGCTTAACCAACTGAGCCACCCAGGTGCCCCTAATCAATTTACTTTTAATGTAATTACTGACCGATGTAGATTTAAATCTGTCATCTTACCACCTGTTTTCTATTTATCCTACATGTTATTTGTTTCATTTTCTCTCCTCTTTTGTCTTCTTTTTAATTAATTCCATTTTATTATTACATGTTTACATTTTCCAGCTCTCTTTGCTTGTAATTTATACATTTTTAACTATTCTTTTTAGTGGTTGTCCTATATTTTACAACGTGCATTTTTAATTTATTCAGAGTATGATATAAATGTGCTTTTGCTTCTTCTCTGATAATGCTTTAAAACTTAAAACACATTAACTCCATTTACTCCTCACATTTTGGGCTGTTTTTGCCATGTACATTAATTGTATATATATCTCAAGCCTCAGAAACATTGTTATTATTACTCCATACAGTAAATATATATTTAAATTTATCTATGTGTTTATCTTTCATTCCTTCTTGCAGATACCACTTAGAGTCTTATTCCTTCTTCCTAAAAATCTCCCTTTCATATTTGCATTAGATCAGATCCACTGCTAAAAAAAAATAGTATCAGTTTTTGTTTGCCTGAAATGTATTTATTTTATTCTCATTTTTGAGGAATATTTTTGCTGGGCATAGAATTCTAGGTTGGCAGTCATTTTATTTCAGCACTTGGAATGTATGATTCCACTGTCTTCTGGATTCCATTGTTTTGTTGAAAAGTCAGCTGTAAATCTTATAGTGTTGCCTCTTTGAAGCTAATACATTATTTTTCTTTGGATGCTTTTAAGAATGTCTCTTTGTCTTTAGTTTTTAGTGTCTTTACTATATATATGTATATATATTAATATACAAATATATGTATATTATACATATATATTTCTCGGGTGTTTGTAATGCTTCTTGAATCTATGAGACTACTAATATCTCTGCTTATCTTATCATTCTCTCATTCTCTCATACTCCATTTCAAATACCAGGCTTACCTCTCTTAGTTTTCCTCTTATTCAAATTTTGATCCTACAAATTCTCTCTGCTTTGATATTTCTATGATATCTTCAGATGTTAGGTGTATGTGTGTGTGTGGTTTTTTTTTAGTATTCTATCTAGCTCTTCTAATTTTTCTCAGAAGCAGCATTGGTATAAGATACCTCCTTAGCCACTGTTAGAAGTTTTGATTAACGTTTTTGAAAAACAACTTACCTGCAATTGAATATCTATATGTGCCCTACATGGCCATAAAGTTGTTTGTAGATATCAAAATTGAGAGAAACACTAAAGTAAATGGTTTGATAGGGAGCAAAGTAAAGACAATCAGGGACTGATTGGAAATGAACTTCAAGACTTTTTATTTCTTTAGGTTGATATGGTGTTCTAGATGATAATAAACATCACACACTCATGAATGTGGGAATAAAAGTCATTGGAATTGAGATGTGAATGAAGTGTGAGGTAAGGATTCAGACAGATTACCCACTTGGAAATCGAGGATTCCTGAAATGACTCTGGGACTATAACAGAGAGGGAGACTGAACTGTCTTTGATGAATATGGGGACCAAAGAAGAATTATATTGATTATTACACAAATCCTTTCTCTACATAATGCCTCAAACATGGTGGCCTCTGTACCAGTAGACGATGGACCTGAGGAATGGTAAAAAGCTGTACAATTAGATGGCACGAGGTTCAAAAAGGAAGAGAAGTCCACATGAGATATAGGAATGATGATTTGGCTGCCACAATGAGAAGCTAAGAAATTATAGGCATACCTAATTTTATTACAGTTCACTTTATTGCAGAGATATACAGTTTGCAGATATTGCATTTTTTTACAAACTGAAAGTTTGTGGAAATCCTGGACTAATCAATTCTATCAGCACCGTTTTTCCAACAGCATGTGCTCATTTCATTTTTCTGTGTCACATTTTTGGTAATTCTTATAATATTTCACACTTTTAAGTTATTGTATTTGTTATGGTGATTTGTGATCAGCGATAACCACTCACTGGAAGCTCAGATGATGGTAAGCATTTTTTAACAAAAAAGTACTTTTAATTAAGGCATGCACATTGCTTTTTCGGACATAATGCTATTGCACACTTAATAGACTACAGGATAGTGTAAACATAACTTTTATATGCACTGGGAAGCTAAAGAATTCACTGGACTTGCTTTATTGCAATATTTGCTTTATTGAAGTGGTCTGGAACCAAACCTGCCCTTCTTGCCTTCATCCACCTCCAGCTCCCTGCCCTGCCTGTCACATATCAGTCCTGTGAAAATGAACAAGTTCTCTTGAGGAACAAGTTCTCTTGAGGATCCTACGTATCCTTAAGAAAGATCAGGTTTCAGCTATAATTAGGAAGTGCAGGGAATATTTTGTGAAGTATGGAATATGTTAGGAAATCTGCTTAGCAGTTAACAGGGGTTCCAGAGGATGAAATGGAAGGCTTGGGAGAGTGAAGAGTGCCCATAAAAACACTTCCGTGCCATTGGAAGAGTGTGATGATGAAGTTCAGACTGAGATATTCTAGCAATCAATATTGAAACCATTAATGTTTATTCATGACGGTGTGCGAGTAAATTGAAAACTGGTTGCTGACAACACAGCATCCTTCGGATAACTTAGAGCCAAAGAGATCTACAGATAGCTTTAACCCAATTAGGAAATGAGTAACACAATAACAGGCATAGTTTTTTATAAATTATGTGCATGGATGGAATAACTTAGAGTATGATGATTTACTTATTCAACTTAAATTGCTATAAGAAAAACCCCTTAAAGGCCAAGATAGCAGTATAGCATCTGGTGTGTGAAATGCCGTGGTGTTACGCGACACAGATACTGAAGGCAAGTCACAGACCAAGTTCAAAAGAAGGCTACAGTAATTACAACCATTCTGAATTCCATTAGGTAAGTAGATAGCACTTCCATCTCCAGAGAGCAACAAATAGGAGAAACGGGAAAAGACAAGACAACGAAGAGACTGGTGACATTAATAGAGGAAAGTTTTTGAAACACTACTGTTACAAGAAAATGTAGCCTAGAACCAGAGGCATGTTTGGAAAGAGTAACCGCTTCTCAGGAAGTTGTTATTGGATGGGAAACTATTTAAGCAGAGATTCTCAGGCTCAAGGTCATCACTTTGCCTTTGAGATGCCAAGGGCTAAAATGGCATTTCTAGAACAAATGTGATACATGAATGCAGAAAAATATAAAGTGTAAGGTATTGTTACATTCCCCCTCACCATCTTTGTATTCTGTCAAATTGGTCATTTTCATGGTAATACATTCATAGTTGAGAGTGAGCACAGGGAAGGCATATAAAGGTTTTTGCAATAACATTTTACAAGCAGCATATTCTTTGATATTTTCCTTTTAGACCATGCTTTAACTTTTCTTCCCAGGAATTTTCTCCCCCCTGTGTAAGTTATCTTTAAATAATAAAATCCTTTTTCTTACTCGTGTGCACTGCTTGTAATGACTTCAATGAAACATTTAGGTCATTTGGAGCACAGAACTGTTTTGTGATTCACATCATTACAAAATATGTCCCATTAAGATGATGCACAAGTTGAACCGGAGTTAATGAACCTGCCTTCTTGCAAGATAATTCAAACTTTAAGAGTGATATTAACTTAAATAAAATAAGAAAGGGAAGAAAAATCAGGTTCATTGCACACCAGAGATCATGATCTTTATCCTCTCAGTTCATAAAAGCGTATGTGTTCCTCAGTGACTCTCAGACCATTATTAGAGTGGTTGTAGAGCACTTATACATATGTAATTAAGCACCCCTCTGTGGCCATAAAAGGACTGCATGTGTTTCCACAGGGAGTGCACAAGAAACTTGATTCATAAGCCTTTAAGAGAGTGTGGGTACCTTTAGCCTTTCTGGAACGCTGCATGGAAATGTGTGGCATATCTCCACTTCCTATTCAAAGCAAGGGTGGGAACACTATAGCTCATGGCCACGTTAGGCCCTCTGCTGTTTTGTACATAAAGTTTTATTGAAACGCACCCACACCTATTCATTTACATATTGCCTATGGCTGCTTTAGGCCTGTCACAGCAGAATTCAACAGTTGCAACAGAGACTGTATGGCCCAGAAAGCCGAAAATATTTACTATCTGGCTCTTTAAAGAAAAAGTTTGCTAATTCTTGACCTAAAGAAAAACCTTTGCTCCATAATTGATAACTATATCTGTAATTGCAAAATGAGTAAAGCCTCTATTAAATTAATGAAATATAATTTCAGAGCACAATATTAAATTGTATATGGTGTCAAAGTTCCAGGATCCACTTGACCTACTTAGGAATCGATGTCTTTTAAAAAAGCGTACACTCAGTATTTGAAACCCTTCTTCCATCGTCAAGGAATAAAATAAATAAATAAATAAAAACAATAGCCACTAGTTTTGTAAACCCTCCTGAAACACAATGTCTCGTGTTTCCCCTCTGGCTCTGGGGCAGCTGTTAACCATCAAATACTATTTCTAGAACTGTGCTGACATCAGTCGACGATCATACACAAAGCTGTTTGGCAAGACATGCACTGTGCGAGTCTGTTAAAACGAAACGGCTCTGTTAAAATTAACTCTATTCACATCACAGGGAAAATCTCTACATTGGCCAAATCGAGCCCTCCCTATATCAGTGGGAAGAACCATTTTCTAACCTCTAAAAAGGTAATTCAGACACAGGAGAGAGAGAGGGGAAAAGAAAACCCTCCAAAATTAAAATGATAAAACAAAAATTTGCTTGACAGCAAAAGTACTTCCAAATGTATGAAATTGAATCCAAAACTGAGCCTGCAACAAATTTAACTGACAAGAAAGTCTGCATAATGGACTTGGTTTTATTATTAATGCTAATATGGGTACATTTTTGTTCTATTGTGTTGATGGCAAGAAGATAAATGCCCACCGAAGGCACTAAAATATCTCCACTCTGTTGAAGCCCTGATTGTAGTTAGAATGCAAACACTTATTCTTCACTTGTAAGGAAAAAAGAAAAAAAAATTTTAAAGCAAGTACTACCATCGAGGCCATTGCAGAATCAGGTAGAGTTTTTGAAATAGAATTTCTTAAAATAAATGCAACCCTTAAAAACCAGTTTTGTGAAATTTAAAATTATACAGATATCACTCTGTCAAATGATAAATATATGCCTTAAAAAAATAAAACAATTTTTCACTGGCACTTAAAAAATGAAGAATTAGCCTTACAGAGTCCTTGTAAGTAGTGATTGAAGTTTACATTCAGGGCAAACAAGTCAAACGGAGGACATTTTTTTCCTGCCCCCTCGCCGCTCCCTGAAAATCAATACTCCAAGTCCTCCCCTCCCCCCCACGTCACCCAGGGGGACAGGCAGCGGCCAGACAGGGATTGTGAGCAGTGGGGACTGTGCCCAAGAGTATCTGGCCGTTTTCAGGTCCGCGAGACCAGGAGGTAAGCTCCACGGTGGTTGCTAGTCGGCTGGGCCAAGCGTCTGGAAGCCAGGGAGCTCGGGCCAAGCCAGGCTTGTAGTCAAGCCAGCAAACGAGTTCATCTGAGAAGGAGCCATCGGGTTCTGCAGACCAAGACTCGCAGAAGGTCAGAAGTTCCGGGAGGTTAGTAACCGCAGGGAATAGAATATAGGAGTGTCAGCGGTGAAGGGGAGTCTATGCATGTTTGCTTTTAGGGGGGGTGTGTGTACTCCCCCCTGCGTGCATGCGGCAGAGTATTACAGATACTCTGAGTGAAAATGCGGGGCGGGGGGGGGGGGGGGCCTAAACCCTGATCCCAGCTGCGGCCAGCCGCTAATTTACAAGAAGGTTGTTACAGACCTCCGAGATTATTTAAATAGCTGTTACACCTGTGCTCTAAGGCTGTGCTAATGGGTCCAAATGCTCCCACCATTTGTCTTCTCTATTCATGTATTTAACCTTGTTCTACTTTCTAGATTGCTTCTGTAGGTGGTGGACAGAAATTTAAGATGGCCCTCAAGAGTCTCCCCCCTTGCCCCTGGACACAACCTGTAAAATCTTCTTCTTGAGTGGGGGTGGACCAGTGGGTATAATGGGCTCCCACTCCTTTGATTAGGTTACTCATCAATTGACTTGGAGTTACTCAAAAGGGAAAATATCCTGGGTGGGCCTGGCCCAATCAGGAAACCCTTTAGAAGAAGGTGAAGGGCCAAAGAGCTAAGAGCCAGCTGGCCTTAAGGGAAAAAACCAATTGTCATGTCCTAAGAAGAGGGAAAGGCATGGTAAGGACCGCAGGTGGTCTCTAGGAGCTGCAAGTAGTCCCTCCATCGTACAGATACAGCAAAATGAATTCTGCTGACAACCAGTGAGTGGGAAAGAAGACCCCAAACCTCAGGGGAGACCCCAGCCCACACCTTGATTTCAGCCTGGTGAGACCCTGAGCAGAGATCCCAGCTAAGTGCACATGGACTTCTGACCTATGGAAACTGTGAGATAATAAATTTGTCCTATTTTAAGCCACTAAGTTTGTGGTAATTTGTTATACAGTAATAAGAAATGAATACACTGTCCAAGAGAACTTTCCCCCTTCATGGAAATGTCTTATATTTGTGCTGTTAATATGGTAGCCACTAGCCTATCGAGCATTTGAAATGAAGCTAGTGCAACTGAGGGACTGAATTTTTTATTTTCTATTATTTTAATTAATTTAAACTCGAGTAGCCTTATGTGACTAGTGGCTACCCTCTGGGGCAGTGCAGTTCTACAGGAATAATAATGAAGACAACAATCCTTTGAGTTTAATGTTCTCGATTACAAATAGCTCTCCTCTGAATTTAATTTTCAAAATTCAGTCTTAAACAAATTCTCTAGGAAGACCATCTCATATGGTTTCTCATAAGCCCTGCGTGACCTGGCCATGCATGACCAGTCTCTGTCTTCAGCCCATTCCCCTCGCCCAACCATAAGGTTTCCTCCACTCATGTGAGGGTATCCAGCTTGTTCCCACCTGAATTCTTCAGGACCCTCTTCCCTTCATTCTGCATTTGTCTAATACCTACTTAATACCTCAGTCCAAATGTCACTTTCTTGGAGAAGAATTCCCTGATGCCCTGCATTAGTTAGCTACTGCTGTGTAACAGGCTATGCCAAAACTCAGTGGCTGAAGAAAATAATCATTTTTTAATTGCAGTTCATGCACCTGTGGGTCCACTGAGTCGTCAGATACAGGCGGGGCTCACACATGTGCCTGTGAGATGGTGGAAGGCTCTGCTTTAAACTGGAATTGCCTGGGACATATTAGCAGGATCAGGTCACTCTGGGTGTCTCTCTTCCTTCTGGGGCCAGCAGGCTAGCCTGGGCATGCTCTTCTCGGGTCAATGGCAGAAGTGCAATGGGCAAGTATAAACACACATGGACTGCTCAGGCTTAGGCTCAAAATGGACCCAATGTTTGCCTCCTATTGGTCAAATCAAGTCAGAGAGCCAAAGCCAGAGATGAAGGGTGAGAAGTAGAGTAACCCCTTTTGTGAGAGGGACTGCAACAATCATATGACAAAGGGCTTGGATACAGGGAAGTGTGAAGAATTGGGGTCTTGATGGAATCTTCCATATTTCCTTCATTTAAATTAGATCCCTCATTCTTAATATCCCGTAGGAGAGACTTTTCGTATTTGGTAATTCTGTATTTATTTGTGAGGTTATTCGTTCACTGGCGGTCTCCCCCACAACACTGGGAGCTCAGTGGGGCCAGGAATCATATTTATTTTATCTACTGCTGGGTCACCAGAACCTATGACACTCCATTATTTATTGAAAAAAATGAATGAACGAAATGTCTGAAGACCCTTTTAAAAGCTGAGTGCGTTCTGATGAGCAGGATCCGATAACAACTAGTTAAAGGTTGAGCAAAATTTGGCAGCTGTTATCTGAGCACGAGGAGGTATTTAACTAATTTATGAAAGTCAAGAAAAGTAACTGAAAAGTGAGAATGTGTGTGTGTATAAAATTTGTATGTGTATGTATGAATATATACAGGCAAGAGAGTTGGAAGGAAGGAAGGACAGATGGAAGGAAGAAAGGAACAAGGAATTGACAAGTTGTAACAATCACAGACCAGGTATATCCCTCTGAGGAACTATAATACTAGAATCCGCTAATAACCAGTGAGTAATCAACCAGACTATGCTTGGTGTAGGAGCCAATAATAGAATGATGGACTCTGTGTATTTAATATGGTTTATGTTTGAAGAAGCTCCTTTTCAGTTGGGGAGGTGTCTCTAATAATACCATAGTCCTAAGACCCAGCACACATAAAGTCCAGTTTTGATTTGCAGCCGTATCAGATGTTTTTAGAGACTCTCTCTCTTTGTTTTTTCTCATCACCTCATGGCCAGTCGGAATCTCAAAAATTTAAAAAGGTCCTCTGTCTCCTATTGCTATACTCCAATGATTCTGTCATGTGAGAATTCTCTGCAATGTTTCTCAGCTTTGTTATTTGGGAATTCATAAAAAGCATATGGAAAGGATCGCTGAAATATCGTTGCCCTTGCTTAGCTGCTATGTTGCTGGGATGAATGTGGAGCCATCTTTGATGGTCACTGAGCCATACAGATTTTCAGAGCCAAACACAGGTTTTTGGTTTGGTGTTAGTCTAATTAATCTTAGATTCCAAAAAAGATTTCACGTATTTCTTCATTTTATTTGCATGCATGATATACATATGTGTATATGTCCTTTTTAATCAGGATCACAGAGAGTGCTGCAGGGTGTTAATGACATATTACTTTCTTTCCTATAAGCAGCGTCTTGAACTCTGAGTCACTGACAACAATCTAATCATAGCAATGCGAGCCAGCAGGGTGCAGGGTTTCTAACTGCCTTAGACACAGTGTCTTTTAAAACTTGTGTGTTTGCTGTTTATACTGATGTAAAAGCATACAGAAATATTTATTGAGCACCCACTATCTTCTGGTGCTGTAAACACTAGGGTGGATGACCAGTTCCCTGTCTCCCCGGGGCACACCATTTCGTGGGTGAGGCAGACATGCATAAGCAATTGATTCCAAAGAGGTGTGATGCGTGATGTGAGAGAGAGATGTGTACAAAGTCAGGGAGAACTTGAAAGATAGATTGATTAATTTTGCCCAGAGGGTACTCTGAAGGGAAGATGATGGTTAAGCTTTGGAGGAGTAGGAATTTGACAAGTGGATTAGGTTGAAAGACATATCGGGCAAGAGATGAAATTTGAGAGATGTCAGGGTCCGGATCATGAAGGACCTACTTTATTATACTAAGAAGTCTGGGTCTTACACTCTAGGGCAGTGTTTCTCAAAGTGTTGTGCTCAGACCAGCACCATCACCAACACCTGGAAACTTGTCAGAAATGCAAATCGTTAGTCCCCACCTCAGACTGAGTCAGAAACTCTGGGAATGGAGCCCCATGATCTGTGTTTTAACAAGTCCTCCCAGTGAGTCTGATGAGAACTCAAGTTTGAGAACCAGTTGCCCTTGGTCATGGGGAGCCGTGAATATGTTTGAGTGGGGAAGTGGCTAGACCAGATCTAGATTTTTAGAAAGGTGTCCCTGGCCTCGATGTGGAGCATGGATTTGAATTGGGAGAGGGGGTGTGGGTGAGTAGAGGCAGTGAGACCACAGGGAAGCTGCTGAGAGTGTCAGTGGGAGCCGTGATGAGTAACCAGGATCCACAGGGAGGATCTTTGCCTTTGCTCTGAGTCAGATACAGAGACCTTAAAGGTGCATAGGTTATCGAGAGGCTTCATACCCCATTATCTAGATCAGCGGCGGAGGAACCCTGAAGCTATTGAAGAATTACTCCAAAGGGCTTATGAATCCATGTACTCACCTAGACTCAATAAATCATGGTGCTCACACATATGGGAACCACTGCTCCCACTGTATGCAGTTGTTTATCAGTAATAATAAAATATTCATTTGAAATAACTTCCACATTCTTAGCAACTTTTTGTCATTCTGTGTTTGCATCAGATACCAAAATATGGCTACCATTCTATAGGGGATCCCGGAAATTCTGAAAATATTACAGGGAGTTTTCATACTTGAAAAAGCTCACAATCCTAGATAGGGTGTCTGGAGTGCCACCGGGATATAATCGTTGGTAATGGAGACCCAGCGCAGCATGTGAAGTTCACAGACACGGAAACTTTAATACTGTTTCAGCGCTCTGCTTTTTCTTTCTCTTTATGAGGTTGAGTTTGTAAGCTCAGCACTCAAAAGATTGTTTAGTTCCTGTTAGTACTTTGCATATGATTAGGGTACTGGCCGCCAAGTAAGTGACAATTCCCACATTAGCGCTTTACAGTCTAAAAACCCCAGATCTCCCGAAGGTATGATGAGCTGAGAGATTAATTTATTTTACAACCTAATTATAACTTCTTTTTACAAAGAAAAGATCTCTTTATTAACAGATAGCAAACATTCAAAAGCAAAGAAGGTAGCCCCACAGAGCAAATTACTAAAGAAAATGTATACCTAAGTACATTTGCTACATTTCTCACCCATCCTTGAGTCTTATCAATCATGGCTCATCTTTGTTTTAGTCTTAAAGCTTTGTAGACAATTTCTTTTTCAGTTGTTGGAGTCTTTATACCTCCAGTCAAAGCTTCTGGCTGCCCTAACTAGTACCATAGCTTTCCTCAGGCTCCTGATTCTGAGTCATTAGCATGGAGATCTGTGCACAATTATTGTGCCAATATAAATACATTCTACATATAAGTGCTTCCTTTCATGGTTGTTGTTTTATATATATACATACATACATAAATGTACATATATGCATCTCATACATATACACATACACAGCTCATATATGTACAGAGATTTTAAGGATTTTTTTTTTTTTTTTTGTAAATAGACTTTATTTGTAGAGCAGTTTAAAGTTCACAGCAGGGCGCCTGGGTGGCTCAGTTGGTTAAGCGACTGCCTTCGGCTCGGGTCATGATCCTGGAGCCCCGGGATCGAGTCCCGCATCGGGCTCCCTGCTCGGCAGGGGGTCTGCTTCTCCCTCTGACCCTCTTCCCTCTCGTGCTCTCTCTCTCTCATTCTCTCTCTCTCAGGTGAATAAATAAAATCTTTTAAAAAATAAATAAAAAATAAAGTTCACAGCAAAATTGAGGGGAGGTACAGAAATGTCCCCCTGCCCCACACATGCATAGTCTCCTCCACTATCAACATCCCCCACAAGAGTGTGACATGTTATACTTGCTGGACCCCCACCAACATGTCATCATCACCCCAAAGTTCATACTTCACATTAGGTTTTACTCTTGGTGCTGTATGTTCTATGGGTTTGGACAGATGTGTAAGGACATGTGTCCATCTTTCCGATATCATACAGAGTAGCTCACTGCCCTAAGAATCCTCTGTGCTCTACCTGTTCAGCCCTCTCCCGACCTCCAACCCCTGGCAACCATCATATTTTATTTATTTATTTTGTTTTTGTTTTTTAAAGATTTTATTTATTTATCTGACAGAGAGACACAGTGAGAGAGGAAACACAAGCAGGAGGAGTGGGAGAGGGAGAAGCAGGCTTCTGGCCGAGCAGGGAGCCCGATGCGGGGCTCGATCCCCGGACCCCGGGATCACGACCTGAGCCGAAGGCAGTTGCTTAACGACTGAGCCACCCAGGAGCCCCAACCATCATATTTTAACTGTCATAGTTTTACTTTTTCCAGACTGTCCTATGACTGGAATCAGGTAGTATTGAACCTTTGCAGACTGGCTTCTTTCACTTAGTAATATGCATTTAAAGTTCCTCCGTGTCTTTTCATGGCTTGGTAGTACATTTCTTTTTAGCACTGAAGAATACGTATTTGTCTGCATGTACCAGGACCTCAGTCTTCTTTATTTAAAGGCATTCAGCTGATTGGATGAGGCCCATCAAATCTGCTTTACACCAAATCGACTGACCTAACTGTTACTCTCATCTAAAAATTATCTTCACAGCAGCATCTCTACTGGTGTTTGACCAACTATCTGGGTGCTGTGGCCTAGCCAGGTTGACACATAAAATTAACCATCCTGTGTCCACTCCTTGTGTACTCGGCACCCATACACATCCCATAAATTGTACTCCATCTCCAAATAAAGACAATGACAAGGTCATAACCGCACCTGACATGATACAACTATCCTGCATACAACTGAAATCACATTAACCCTTACCCCAGAAGAGGATGCAAAGTCCTTAGGTGATATTTACCCTTCTCCTCGATATCCTGTCATTTAAATACTATGATGTAAAATTAACAGTATTTAAATACTATGATGTAAAGTCAATACATTTTATGTTATCTTCTAAGGTGATAAGGGAGAAGAAAACAAAGATATTTGATATCTGTATATCTCTCTATAACTGTATATATATATAAACATTTATAACATAACAATTACATTTCTTGTGTCTGTACCTGTTCATGGGCTCATAGCTAGTATTTGTAAATACCTTTTCCCAGTACCCATTCTGTATTCCTTTTGCCTTCAGCAAACATGGGTCATGGTTCTTTACCTGGTGGGTGACCCAAACCTTCATTCCTGAAGGGTCTGGGCCATTACTAGTGCTGCCTCGGTTGGCTTGCTGCTGTTTCCATCCACCTTAGTCACAGTGCATGGTGAGACTAAGAGACCCTCTGCAGGATCTCCTGTACTCCGGACGTACACTTCTTTACCTACATTGTGGGGCAGCAGTCCAATTTCCCCTTGGTAACCAGGAATAATTACTCCATTCAGCACAGAACTCCCTTCTTTGCCTGTTGATCCAGAAGCATGAGGAGCCCAAAGCACCTGAGGGGCTGTCTTAACTTCCAGTTTAGTGGAGTCCCTGTTGCAGACAGGACATTTCCACTTCCATGATGGAAGCCGACCAGTGTCATCAACCAGGTAGCTGGTGGATCACCCTGGGGAAGTCTGACATCAGCAGTGGTGGTCGCCAGGCTGACCTTGGTAAATGGAAGTCCTTGTTGCTGAGCCCGTGCATAATGTCCATCCCTGCCACCCTGGCCATCTTGTTCATGAACCCATTGGTCCATACTGACTGGTATCCACAGAGCTAGTCATCCTATCCACTTGATCATTAAAATCCTTCTTTGCTGGGGTCACCTTTTGGTGAGCATTCATATGGAACATAGACATTCTAACATGTTTTACCCATTCAGAGTGGTCTGTCCACATACCTCTTCTCCAGACCAATTTTCACCAAATTTCCAATCATAACCCTTCCGAGTCAAACCACAGACCTCACGTGGCCATAGACCGTGAATCCATATCTAATTGCTTGTCTGGACATTTCTCCTACCAAGCAAAATGAACAACCAGGTGCACTGCTCCAAGTTCTGCCCCCTGAGAGTATTTCACTTCACGCTGCCCTTCACAGATGTCCCAGAAAGGGGCTGTAGTGCTGCAGCTGTCCACTTTTGGGGAGTGGCTACATTTCACACAGAACTATTGTAAACAAGGCCCACGTGTTCTCGTCTTCCGAGTGATCACATGGAACTCTCCATGAGGCCATTGGTGCAGGCAGGGAGAGAGAAGGCTGTACAGCAGGAGTGGGGACCCAGGGAAGAGTTGATGCTGCAGTTTGATTCCAAAGGCAGTCTTCTGGCAGAATTCTCTCTTCCTAGGTGGTGGTTGGTCCTTTTCAATTAAGACCTTCAACTGATTTGATGAGGCCCACCCACATTGTGGCAGGTAATCTGCTTTACTCACAGTCTACTGATTTAAATGTTAATCCTATCTTTAAAAATGCCTTCATAGAAACAGCTAAAATAATGTTTGACAAAACATCTGGGTACCGAGGCCTAACCAAGTTGACATGAAATTAACCATCATAATGTTCTTTTCTAATAGAAAAAGGCCCATTCTCCCACCACCCCCCCATCCCTCCCTCTCTTTTTCCTTTATTCTTTCTCTCCTTTTTCTTTCTATAAGCATTTCCTGGGAGCCCACTAGATTCCTGAACCTATAGGCCTACTGATGATGCTGAGCTGTCTCCTTGGTAACCATCTCTAACCCAGAATGGAATACAGACTGCCTTCTGAAGCAGACGATCTTCTTTAAAGGGATCATATATCCCTTTCCAAATTTAAACCATAACTTACAAAAGCAATTTTACTATTTCTTTTCAACAGAAAAATAGATGTTTTTCAAAGAGATTAATGACTGAAGCTGGCATGAGCACTAATTTAGATGCTGCTGATTTAAAATTTGCCCTGATTTGGTCAGAGATCAGCTCAGAGATTACTTTTGTATTATAGGGTTTGTCATGGAAATGAATGGTTTAAAAATATTTCAGAGGAAAATATTAAACCCGCTTTAGAAAACAAACTGCTTTCAAGCCATTTAGGTGGTAGACTATATAATTAATGAAACATGTAAGTTACACTGCATTTTAAAATACATTTACTAAAGCAGGTCCAAAGATGTCCAATATGTCAAAACAAACTGGAAAAAAATTGTTAAGTCTACTTTCAATGATCATATTACTCACAAACTTATTTATCATGGAGGCTGCTTTTCTAGACATGGCACTGCTACCCAAACCAGTATGGGAGGAGACTGAAGCCCAGTCCCTATTGGAGCCGTGTGCCCAGCATCACACATCGCCATGCAGCATCTCTCATGTCTGTTCTTTCCAAATCCCCAGGAGGAGCACCAACCACCCACCACGGTTTGTCTCCATCCCAGGCTGCAGCAATGTTCATGATGCCATTCACAGCATCAGACGTCTTCCGCCAATCCCAATGGTCTGCTGATGACTCTGTTTCTTCAACTCTTTCCATGATGGTGCCTCAAACTCTTGTAAAACTGACATTTAAAATCCCTAGTGATACTCTTCCATTGAAATGGGGTCCAGCCTTACCACACATACACTTTTGCTAGTCATTAATGGTTCAAAACATTTAACCAGAACACAAAATAAGTATTGAAAAGAGAGTCCATCACCCATGAAACCACACATTACGAAACCCATTTAAGTAGCACAGCAGAGAGTGAGAGTTTACTTTGCTTACTTAGGGCTATATAGTTCTTTTGAACTTTTCTGAGTATCAAAAAAATGCATTGATGGTGGTCATTAAGAAAAGTCTAGACTTTTCTGGGAAGAAACTTCCACTTACCAGAGCATGACACAGTTATGAACAGGACTCTCAAAGAAGAAGATAGGAGGAGATTTCAATCTTAAAACACCTGTATACATTTGTCTTTTAAAAAAAAAAAAAAAAAAAAAACCCTCCATGCATGGCCTGGGTACACATCTGCACCAATCTAAACTAGACTGTAAGCTCCTTGAGGGCAGGAACCCAACATTCCTTGAAACACTGAATATCTGAACATTTCTTCTTCCTCCTCTTTCTTTCCTCCTCTGATTTCTTCTGAAGAGCTGTCTCCCTTCCATGTAGGTTTCAGTCAAATGTCCCTTCAGTTTTATGGAATTATATGGTAACTTGTTACTATGCCATGAATCGTATTTCCTTTTGATCAACGTTGCCAGTCTTTCTCCTTCTTCATAACTAGGCGAAAACTTGCTTTCTGTGATTTAATAAAAAATATTCAGAGGAGGGAGATTGGTTTCTGTGTGTGTGTGTGTGTGTGTGTGTGTGTGTGTGTGTGTGTGCGCGCGCGTGCGTGTGCTGGTCATCCAAAAGCATATTTGTGTTTAATATTCTTTAGCCACCGAAAAGTATTTCCGTATTTTATATAATCTACCCACCAAGTGACCAAGAAACACTTCAACACTTCATCCTCTTCAAATGCAGAAACAAAGCGCTTGCATATTCCAAAAGCAAGTATTGGATAGAGGTAGCTGATCTGTCTACTTAGCAGAGAGTCCAGTGCCAAAGAGAGAAGTTTAGCATGAACCAGGCCTCTCTTGGTTCCCTGTAGGTAGGACTCAGGAGTGGGGTGTGGAGTTTTTGGCATGCATATTTACATCATCTCTACTTGCCCATGGCAGGCATCATTAATCAACGATGGGACTCCTTCCTGCTGAGCACAGACATGAGCTCAGAAGCTTTCCAAATGTAACACTTTTAGGAAGGCACTCTCAAATAATAGGAGTTGGTTTACAAGATAAGACCTACGTAACATCTCTGGTATGCAAAGTGGGGTTTAGAATCCAAGAGGATGGTTAAAAGATAAGAGGCTGCCTATAGTCTAAAATAAAATATCCTTGGGCGCCTGGGTGGCTCAGTTGGTTAAGCGACTGCCTTCGGCTCAGGTCATGATCCTGGAGTCCAGGGATCGAGTCCCGCGTCGGGCTCCCTGCTCAGCAGGGAGTCTGCTTCTCCCTCTGACCCTCTTCCCTCTCGTGCTTTCTATCTCTCATTCTCTCTCTCTCTCAAATAAATAAATAAAATCTTTTAAAAAATAAAAAATAAAAAAATAAAATAAAATAAAATATCCTTATGGTCACCTGAAGATCTTCATAAGAAATCCTGAAGGACGGGGGTAAAGGAGATGTATTTGGCACAAGGCAGGTGAAGAATGAGCGGCAGTAAAACCACATAAAGGCCATTAAGTCTTTATTGAACAATTACAATATAAAAATCTGAGCTTTTAGGAATTTTCTTCCCATTTTGGTGTTCTAAGAATTTTACCCTAAGTTTCTCTTTTCTGAATTCCTTACTGCACTTTAAGTGACAGAATTTTAAAATAATGGAACCTCCCCTGAATAAAGGAACCTCTTCTTCATCCTCTGCATTAATGAGCTATTGATGTCTCATGACTAAGTTTTACAAATCTGTTTATACACCAATTTGTTCCCGTGCCTACATAACCCTTCTAGGCATAGTGCTTACCACTCTTGCTTTGTTTCGTTTGGGTGTTGTTTTTTAATTACAAAGGACATCTAAATGAACACTCGTCCTGCTGTTTTGAAGTTCATTTACTGTTTATTGACTTTTCAGCATTATGAGCAAAACAACATTTATTTTCCTATCAACTTAGCTATTCATATAATGTGACTCACTGTAGGTCTTCTTTCCTAGAGTATATTGCTTCACCTTTGTTTATGGTTGGGGTTTTTTTGTTGTTGTTGTTCACTTATTTTTAAACAAAGAATCCATTCTACGAAGAAAATAGAATATAGTATTAGCTGCTATTCTTATCCATTTTAAAGGAACAATGCCTTTTTTTGCGGCAATAACTCACCTGCCCAGAGGTCATTTTTTCAATCATGTCAGTCATGGAGAACACAGCGCAAAGAAAAAGGCCTCTGAGAAGTTAAAATGAACACTGTAGATCTCACTCCCTAAGCCCGTGCATTTTATTTCCAACTTCTTTCTCTGTCATTCAGTGACTGTCTTTTCCCATTTTAGACCTGATCTTAATAAACCTGGTTACCTAGTTTCTTAGCCCCCAGAAAATTAGAACCAACTAATTCAAAGGAGATCTAGAGGCCTCTAGAAATCGACATGATGGCTGGGTGACAAAAGACAAAAAGAGAACCAGGCTCAAGGATGCAAAAATTGTAACAATTAGAGGCCATTTGAAATTTGGTCAGATAGTCCTACATATAGCAGTAATCTCCTTTACCCAGGAAATCATTTTCCTAACGATGTCTCTGAATTATCGAGTTTATTTCATGTTCAAAATTTTCCATTTTAGGAGAGGTGAATATATAATATATTTTGGGAGACTCCTGGATAATGGAAGTAATACAGTAAAATGAGAATAGGACAGGCTTTGGAGTAAAACAGATTTTTTTGCTTCCTGCAGTTTAATTGAGGTCTATAGACTCCAGGTGTAGACCTCAAGTGGGGACACTGGGTGCCTGCCTTGGGCTCTACATTTAAATTGGGGAAAAGGAGTATAGGAAGCATGTGACGTCAGTCCTCTTTTCTGAGTATTATTTAAAATTTAAAAAAATTCTAAAATAGACTTTTTTAGAGCAGTTTAAGGTTTACAGCAAAATTGAGGAAAAGAGGGTGCATGGGTGGCTCAGTCAGTTAAGCTTCTGCCTTCGGCTTAGGTCATGATCCCAGGGTCCTGGAATCGAGTCCTGCATCGGGCTCCCCATTCAGCAGGGAACCTGCTTCTCCCCCTGCCTGCCGCTTCCCCTGCTTGTGCTCACTCTCTGTCTCTCTCTGGCAAATAAATAAATAAAATCTTTAAAAAAATTTGAGGAAAATGTACAGAGATCTCCCCTGTACTCCCTGCCCCCACACATGGAAATCCTCCTCCATGATCAACATCCCCTAGCAGAATGGGACATTTGTTACAGTTGATAAACGTACACTGACACATCATTATCACCCAAGATCTGTACTTTACATTAGCGTTCGTTCTGTGGATTTGGACAAATGTATAATGACATGTGCCCATCACTATGGTATCATACAGAGAAGTTTCACTGCCCTAAAATTCCTCTGTGCTCTGCCTATTCATCCCTCTCTGACCCTCCACCCCTGGCAACCACTGATCTTTTGACTGTCTCCATCGTTTTGCGTTTTCCAGAATGTCACATAGTCCGTAGCCTTTTCAAACTGGCTTCTTTCACTTCATCATATGCACTTGAGCTTCCTCCACATCTTTTCATGGCTTGATATTGCATTTCTTTTTAGTGCTGAGTATCCTCCATTGTCTGCATGGACCACAGTTTATGTATCCATTCACCTATTGAAGATACCTTGGTTACTTCCAAGATTTGGTAATTATAAACAAAACAGCTATAAATGTCTGTGTGCAGGTTGTTGTGTAGATATAAGTTCTCTACCCCTTTGGATAAATATCAAGGAGCACGCACAATTGTTGGATCACATGGTAAGAACATATTAAGTTTTGTAAGAAACTGCCAAACTGTCTTCCAAAGTGGCTGTACCATTTTGCATTCCCACCAGTGATGAATGAGAGAGAATTCCTGTTGTTGCACATCTTCACCAGCATTGGGTGTTGTCGGTGTTCCAGATTTTGCCCATTTTATTAGGCATGTGGTGGTATCTTGTTATCTTAATCCGCACTTCTCAGATGACATGATATGGAGCCGGTTTGGGAGACTTTTAAGTGAACTGTAAATGCAGTCCTTCTCTCCACTTCAAATCACAGAAAGTTCTTCATCAGACTATAAGGATTTCTATTCATTCGTTCACTCACTCATTCTTTCATTCATTCATTCACTCACTCACTCAGCTGTCCACAAATATAGTGTTCCTACTACATACCAGGCACAGTGCTAGTTGCTGGGGATAAAACAGTGAAATAATTGTGGTTGTTAAAAAAATAGTACCAAGAATGTTTCCTATTCAACCACCACCAAAATCCTGGGATATGTGGAAGCTCCCCACTCTAACACTTGACATGTGTCAAATTTGAGTTGATATTAAATTGGGTCAACATTCAGTGGTGACAGAGGGAATCGGGATTAATGTTTTTTTGTTTTTTGTTTCTTCAAGGTTTATTTATTTATTTATTTTAGAGAGACAGAGAGAGGGAGTGTGCACATGCATGTGATTGCTCACATTCATGTGAGTGGAGGGGAGGGACAGAGGGAGAGGGAGGGAGAGAACCAGACTCCCTGCTGAGCATGGAGCCCCATGCAAGGCTTGATCCCACAACCTTGAGACCATGAGAGCCTAAATCAAGAGTCAGAGGCTCCACCGACTGAGCCACCCAGGCACGTCTCAAGATTAATGTTGAGTTTAACTTCCTCTCAAATGTAGAGAATTAGCTGAACTAAGGAAGATATGGGAAGAGAGGCCTTGGTCTTGATTTGGCAATCAGCACACAGACTTCTCTTCCATTCTGCTGTCAGGCATTGGCATGACATCAGCCCCTGCAAAGACCACAAAGATTGGTTTTTGGTCAACAGGAAAGAAGGTCCTTCTTACTAAAAGGGTCCAACCCCTGGTTTTGATGAGTGGTATTTTGTTTAGCAACAAGAGGAGGTCTTCACATTAGGCTAGTCTTCTAGCATATCTTAATAACACCTTGAAAAAATATTCATTATTTATATTTATATTTGCATCAAAGAGTTTATCTGAGATCAGTTTGGAAAGATGGATTTATATGTTGTAGTTACATAAAATAGTATTTACTACTTTAAGGACTCAATAAAATACCAAAGAAAGGTTACTTGAAGTTGGGGCATAAAGCAAGGGGTCAAAGTTATATGGCATTCCAAGGGGACTGTCACAGCTCTGCCCAAGTGTAGAGGGAAAAAAAAAGTTAGTCTCACATTATCTTAGAATTTATTTTCTTCTCTTTATTGATTTTGGCCTTGGCAAGTCTTGGAATTATGGTCTCAAAGACCCTGGGGATTCCCAAGTGATCACCTGCTTCATTTTACTGATCAGGAAATTGAAGTTCAGAAAGGTTAAGTGATGCTTATGGTTGTCTATTGTATTGGTAACAGAGAATTTACTGGACACAGACACGGGGGGAAAGCACAGCTGTTGTCTTTTTCTCAGAAAAGGCTCTCAGGCAGCACAACATCTGGAACCTGATACTTGGAATATCTTATATGGCTATCGAGAGTTTCATAAACAAGTCAGAGGTACTTCCATAAAAGGAATTATTGATCAGTTGTTGCCACATTGTTTTATCTGCAGTACCTGGGTTAGCTCTTTTCTGCTAAATTTGAAAGCAGTTAACATCACTTTCAACTTTCACCTCTTTTACTTTGCTCTAAGTGTGCCAACACAAAATGTCCAGGGTTGTTCCTTTGAATTTCACAGCTTCCTTCTGCACCACTTTGCTTTAGCCACAGCACACACACTCACTGTTTATCTGATAAAATTGCAAATGTGCGTGTGCATGCATGTGTGTGTGTAAAACCTAGCGGTCCAGTGAATTTTACTACCCAGTTTAACAACTCAATAAATGGGATTTTACATTACAAGGATTTTTTTCCTTCTCTGTGATGAAGAAACGATTGGTCTTTTAATTTAAAGTCTTCCCTTAAAAAGAAGGTTGCATCAACTACAATAAATTCTGGATAAAAATGTTTCTGCTAATTAATTTTTCACTGAGCCAACCAGTCTGCCAACCAAGCTGCTTCTTTACTTGAATTCAAATTGACAGTGAAATATTTTAAAGCAATAGATTTGTGGTTTCTTGTCTTTTTTAACTTTTTTTGATTATTTAAAATCCAATACTGCAGGGTGTAATTATCTTTTTCAACAAATATTTGCCATGACTTTTGAATTAACTTGTACTCTTTTAGGAGCACAAGGTAAATAAAAAAGCACTCAACCAGGTATGGAAATCCTAGATTCCAATTGACTATATGACCATGAAGAAAGCTCTTAACCTCACTGGGCCTCATTGTCCATGTTTATAAAGTAATAGAGTTGGCCTAGAGGATCTTTAATGTGTCTTCCAGTCTAAGATGTCACGGCTCTCATGTCTCTTTATACTTAACTTGTCCAAGCAGTGTAGGAGACTTATCTGGTCCCAAGGCTTCAAATGGTTTCTAGATGTGAATGATTTCCCAACCTTTTATCTGTAGCCTCATCTGTCTCTGGAATGCTAGATGCATGTACCAAAGTAGTTATTTGCTGTCTCCCTTTGGATGATGAGTAGGCATCTCTAATTTAACATGGCCACAGCAGAATTCCCAATCCACCTCCTTGACCTCCAGATGAGGTTTCCCTTCATTTTCCCAAATCTGGGGGATGGCTTCACTGTCCACAAGTTGCTTAGGCCAGAAATCTAGGAGTTATCTTTAGTTCTCTCTCCTTCTCCACCAACGTCCAGCTATTGGCAAAGCCCATTGACTCTGCCTTCAAAAGCTATCCTGAGTCTTTCCATTCATGTTCCTCTCCACTCCCCTTACCCTCAGCCAAGCCCTCAGTATCCCTCTCCCAGACCACTGCAAACATAGCCCAGCTTTTGGTCTTCCTCTCTGCAGACTACTTTCTGCACAAAAAGTAAAATGAACTTTTATTTATTTTTTTTTAAAGATTTTTTTTAACTTATTCGACAGAGAGAGATCACAAGAAGGCAGGCAGGCAGGCAGAGGGGGAGGGAGAAGCAGGCTCCCGGCTGAGCAGGGAGCCCAATGCAGGGCCCAATGCGGGGCCCGATCCCGGGAGGCCAGGATCATGACCTGAGTCAAAGGCAGACGCTTGACCGACTGAGCCACCAGGTGCCCCTAAAATGAGCTTTTAAAAATATAAATCAGACACTGTTCCTCTCTTGCTTAACACTGTTCTGTGGCTTCTTATCACAACTAGGATAAATTGGAACTCCTTACTTTGACTTATAAAGCTCTAAATGATATGGCTCCTGTCTTTGTCTACTGCTGCATCTTTCCCTTTCAACTTCCCCTAGTTCTCTCCAGTAACTCTGACCTTCTTTCCTTTCTTTTACCATGCCTCTCTGAGTCAGGGTTCTCCAGAGAGGACCAATAGTGCATTGATATTTATGTTTATATTTACATTTGCATTTATATTAATAAAGGGGTTTATTATAAGGAATTGGCTCATGGGATTACAGAGGCTGAAAAGTCCCATGATCTGCCATCTGTGAAGTAGAGACCCAGGGGAGCCAATGGTGGGTTCTATCCTAAATCCAAAGGCCTAAGAACTGAGAAGGCTGATGGTGTAAATTTCAGCCTGATGGCAAGAGAAGACCAATGGTTCAGCTCAAATAGTCAAGCAGAGAGAGAAAATTTTCCCTTTCTCTGCCCTTTTGTTCTGTTCAGGCCCTCAGTAGACTGAATAAAATGACCACCCACATTGGGGAGTGCAATTTGCTTTACTTAGTTTACCAGTTCAAATGCTAACCTTCTCTGGAAACACCCTCACAGGCACACCTGGAAATAATGTTTAACCAAATATCTGGGCAATCAAATATACTATGACCCAGTCAAGTTGACCCAGAAAATTAACCATCACACATTCTAACCGCACTCCTCTCTTAGGGTCCTTGTGATAATTCTCTCATCTGCCTCAAGTTCTTTTCCCATAATCTCATAGCTGGTTCCTTTGTGTTATTCAATTATCACCTTGAGAGTCACCTTCTCCAAAAGAATCCTTCCCTAACCATCCAACATAAAGTACCCACCCATGTTACTATTTATCATGTCATCCTAATTATCAGCAGAACACTTATGACTATCTTATAGCTTTCTTGCTATTTGCTTATTTATTTTTTGCTGTCTTTCTCCATAAAATATAAGTTCCATAAGGACAGATACCTTATCTTGCCCACCAAAGTGTCTCTAGCACCAGAATGGTGCTGGCATATGATAGGATCTCAAATACTTGTTGAATTAGTGTTGAATAAAGGAAATCTCTCAGAACCTTAAGAACCCTAGATAGTGTTAACCAGATAATATTGTTTGTTCCCTTAAATATTTGCTCACAAGCGAACGGTGATTCACTGGTGATTTCGGAAGGAAGTTTCTGCATTATGGACACATTATAATTCTCTTGAGACCTCTTAAGGATTTATCTAATAGACGTGGTTGCATATGGTGGTAGAGTTGTTATAAGCCCCATATGGAGCACCCTATGTTTGAAAATCAAGAGGAAAAATAGTCAACGGAAACAGGCCCATAGGTAATCCAGACATTGGAAATATCAGACAAGGCCTTTAAAATAACTATGATTACTATGTTCAAGAAAATAGAAAAGATGACTTAGAATCTATTAAAAAAGAATAACATGAAAATTCTAGAATTCAAGAATTGAAAAACCTGCTATCGAATATTAAGAACCTATTGAATGGGTTTAATAGTAGATTAGACACAGAAGAACAGAGGAAAGACAACTTAATAGAAAACATTCAACTGAAGCACAGATAAAAGAATGGGAAGAAAACAGAAGAGAAGATAAAAGATGTATGAGACACAGTGAAAAGTTCTAACTTACAGGCAATCAGAGACTTGGAGAGGAGAGAAAATAGGACAGAAGCTATATTTGAAGTGTATTGGCTGGGCGTTTTCCAAAACTGATGAAAAACCTCAATCTACAGATACGAGAAGTTTAATGAACCCCAAGTAGGATAAATACAAAGAAATCACACATCAGAGCATCATATTAACTGCTGAAAACTGAAAAATGAAAGCAAAGGAAAAAAAACAATAAAATCAGTCAGAGTTGTGAAGCTAGGTGAAGCTGTAAAGAACCTAGACAACCCAGAAACTGGGAGGTTTGTCCTTGAATAATCTAGAACACAATGTGCATTCATTTTAGTTATAGCTATAGTTTCATTCGTACCAATAGGTACGAAATCAACCATTCTTGCAGATATTTATCCAAGCACCTTGTATGTGTCAGTCCCTGGGTTCTCCTCTTGGGATATGGTAGCAAACAAGAGAGATACAGTTTTTGCCTTCTTGGCACTGCCCCACATACTTAAAAAAAATGTATTGCTTATTACTCCCATCCATTCTACAAAAATGCACATTTTACAGATGAAGAAACTAAAATGCAGAGATAGTAAGTAAATTTAGCATGGTTACAGAGCCTGTAAACAACAGAGTGATTCAAACCCAGGTATGTTGGATGTCAAAGCTCAGATTCTCTCTCCTGGACCACCTTCTCTATCACTTTTCCCTTCTGTTCATCCCATCCCTACAGATCCTTCCAAGTGCGCCTGAAATCCTTCATTCTCTCTGAGATCTTTGACTCTCTTCTCCTGAAGGCCTATAGCATTCCTCACCTGTACCACAGAAGTTAGCACCACATTTTATGCTGTCTTGTTGAAAGATATTCCAGGTAATTTGTGTGGCCTTCCTCAAAGCCCTGAAGGTTGAGGTCTTAATATTTTCCTGGCTTCTTTTGTACCTAGCACGACGCTGAGTGTCATTATATATTTGCAGCTTAATTAGAATCTAAGTGTCATCCCTTTATCCTAACTTCTGGATTAAGATTGAACCGGAAGGAAAGGGGAGGGAGAACATTTTGATAAGCCCACAGTGATCTTTTTTACCTGTGGGCTATGGATTCCATAATTCCCCTAAAATAGTTGCCATATTTTATATGTCTTTATAGATATATGTGATTGTCTCAAATTCTCAAGGGAGTGTGAGATCCACAAAAGGTTAAGAAACATTCAAAAGTCATCCTGGTGGCCCACTTATTAATGTCCCATCTCACTTTTCTCCGCATCTTTCTTTTTTTATCTAGAAAATTAGAATTTACATTTTATGAGGTGTCACAGGTCATTTCCCCCTTGACACTCATCCTTGTGGCCTGGCAGAGAAAAAGTGCCTGTTTTCACTTTGCAACAACAAAAACAACAACAACAAATTTCAATCCTAATCATTCTGAGGCAATTATGAGAAGTAAGACATGCACCACTACATCTCCAACAGGCTTGTACAATCCAGTTTTATTATTCAGCTCTTACTAAAATGCTACTCCTCTGGGAGGAAAAATAGTCCCTGTATGAGTTCTTTAGCGCCAACAAACATCTTAAAGGAAATATGAAGTAAAAATCACATTGACGTAATTTCAAAGATACAGTAGGGAGAAGGAATGACCAGAAACTGAGAAGGAGAAGGATGGTGGAATAAGTAGATTATATAAAGTAGGGTGAGCTGAATTGGGAAGTAGGAAGGTAAGGAGGCACAATTTCCTAAATCCATGAGCTGTAAGAATAAGGCACTGAAGAGAGTCGAGGCTGAGATTTTCTGGTAACATACACCCCAGTATGATGACCCAGGAATAATTTTTAGAGCAATGAGAGAACACATCCACCCAAATAAATTAGCCTTCCCAGTTGGACATTAACAAAAGCAAATTCCATCATGTGATCTAGCCTACATAGCCTCCTGCCAATAACAAATTTAAGGGCATCATGGTGTTTCACACTCACAACTACCAAGAAGTGATGAACTTTTCATTTAAAAATTTTCTTGGCCTGCACCTGTGGCTCTGCCCTTGGAATTCTGTTCTAGAAATTAAGATAACAGACTATACAGAGCCCTAGCTTACATCAGTGGGATGGACTAAATCGGTGCTTCTAAAGGTTCTCACTTCTGCCAAATTCCTATGAAAAGGAAACATTGCCCAAGGGAATGAATTTAGGGCTCTTGTTTGTGTTACTAACTTTGTCTCTAATCCAAGTTCCCATTTTACTTGGCAGATATTCTGATGAGACACACATGGTGATCAATCCCACTTTTCAGATAGCATGAACCGGGGCACACGAGGATAAGGAAGGGCGCCATTTTCACAGGAAAGGAAAGCTACATGTTTGAGACAATGGTTGGCCTTTGGACACAGCAGACTATCCAAAGCTTCCTGGTTTGCCCTCTGTGTTCTACCTCAGCCCTATGATGGATCATTCCTTCCCCCTCTTTGAATCCTGTAAAGAGGATCATAGACAAGGATTATTTCTGAAGCCTATCTCCAAAGCTCAGCCCATTGCATATGTCTCTCTTCCTTCGAATTTTGTTCAAATATCAAAACTAGCTTTGCTTCAAAGCTATGGTATGTGCCTTGACCTACCCTCCACCTCGCCAAATTGATAACTGGATTCTTGTGTTGTTTCCCTGTCCTGCTAAATTACCTAGTAGCATAAGCTCTCTAAGGAAAGCTCCTCAATCTCAGCCTGGAGGCTAGGGACCCTTTATTCACCAGTGGAGTATCTTAATTCGGATAGTTGATCTTAACTCTGGGTCCTTGTTGCTTTGCCAGCTCCAGACCCGAGCATGCGAGTGCGCCCTGTGATGGCAGCCGAGGCAAGATTGGGCACCTGCTGCAGTGGATGTCATCACAGCATGTGAATGGCTTGGTGCCAACCTGGTCCACTTCTGGGTCCAATTTTAAGTCTTGCTCTGGGTCCTGATGCCTCCCAATCTACCTGTCCTGTTACAGGCATCAGGCTGCATCCAACTGGGTTCTGAGGTACAAAATATGTCTTACTCAAGAGTAGATCCTTAAAATTCCCCAGCCCAAGATTTGGAATTGTTCTAGACTCTAGAATTTTCTAGAATCCAAATTGGCATAGGGCTAATGCCTCACAGGTTGGGTTAATGGTTTCAGCTGCAAGGGGAGGAGAGCTGGAAGCTGGGGAAGAGGGGGCTGTCAGGGAATAGTAACTAAGCCTCTCCTGAGAAGAGGAAGAGAATGGAAGGAAAAAACAATAAAGAGAATATTAATCAGCTTTATCTTCCTCTTTTATCTCTCTTCTGGTGATTCCCAGGCCCAACCGGGGCTCAGACTCACTGCATGAGATGACTGATGTGGGTGGGCCAGGGACCACATCCCAAGAAACGTGACTGTGGAGGTAACGTGACCACAACCAGTGGCCCAGTGCATGTGGCATCACAGGCGAAGTCACGTTCACATCTAGAAAAGGACCCATTTGGACCTGAGAGAGGACAAAGTCGAATCCAGTGGTTGCGATAGGTCTCAGGACAGCAGCCCCAGGATGTTCTGTGGTCCTGCAGCCGTTGCAGGCAGGAACGGTCAGGCACGGTGCCCTGGTGGGGGCTGCAAGCAAAGGAAGGCAGACTTCCTCCAGCTGGTCCAGGGAATCTTGGGCTTCTTGGGTCTCCCTCCACCTTCCCATGAAAGGCCACTGAAAAGGCTGAAGGCAGACGCTTGACTGTCTAAGCCACCCAGACATCCCAGGACCCTGCTATTAAAAAGCAATCACTTAGCAAACAATTTAAGCCATACACGCAAGCATGTAAATTACAAGACAGTATCTGGTAGGTTTTGTGAGTTGCAAAAACAATAAACACCTTTGCAATGTTTTCCTAAGTATGACCCATGGTGTCACCTGTATTCGAATCACTGAGGGTTTATTAAACATGTTAATTTCTAGACCCAACCCCAGTCCTACTGAAACAGAATCTCTGGAAGGGGGACTTCGGAAATTGTGTGACTAAAAAGCACGCCAGATAAATCCTTGTACCACAAAGTTAAGAACCAGCGCCTCAGAGCTCAGAAGATAGAAAATGTTTCCTCTACCAGGTGACCAAACGCCAATGTGACAGTGACATAGGAGATTCCCTGAAGGAGGCTCCTGTGGGGAATACCATTGCAGAATTCATCACATTGTGATGTAACTTCCTTTTCCTTGTCTGTCTGTCTTCCAGTGGATTAGGAATTCCTCGAGGGGAGAGATTTGTCTTCTTCACTGGAATCCAGTCAGCCCATAGCTGGCTCTCAATAAATGTTGGTTGAGCAAATGAATAATTGTGGGTGATCCAAATAGGTTTGAGGAAATCTAGGAGAGGGTTCTGGGAGGAGAAGAGACACAGGCAAAATTTTAGTGATGGCAAAGTCAAGGTCAATAGTCAAGTATGTTGGAGAGAAAGGATAATTTAGGTGAATAAGTGGGTATAAGGTAGAGAGCAAAATCACAAGAGAGAGTATGAGGGTCCTCGAGTGCTCAGAGAGGGGTATAAACTGTATGCTGTGTATTCTGTGGATGATGGGGAGTCACCAAAAACTAGGGGCCAGAAAGTTATGGAACCAGAATGCATTTTAGGACAACTAATTATTTGGCCATGGGCTGCTTCGCTGGGAGGAGGAAGTGAGTGGATGCAGGAAGCCATGGCCGAACCCTGGCAGTAGCTAGGGACTGGCTTGGTCAGTAGAGGCAGGACTTGCTGAGATTTTACATTCAAGCATCATAATCATCCAGGGTCCTGACCCCCCCGCTCCCCCAGACCAACGAAATTTTTGTTCTTTTTCTAGCACTCATCTGTTTGGACTCCTGGGTTTGATGGGCTTTTCTCCTTCGGCTGCCCAAGGAGCACATCTCATCTGGCATGAGGATAAGTGGGAAGCATTGCTCAGGATGTTGGGGACAGAAGCAGTGGTCAAGAGATGAAGGGGCCTGAACTGAGGCAGAGGCTGTGGGGATGGTCAGGAGAGGCCAGGTGTAAGAACAATTTCTGAGGCAGAACCTATAGAATTTGGTGAATGAACGTGAAGCAGAAAAAAGAGCATGTTAAGGATAATTTTGAGCTTCCTCGATGTTAATTATAGAGCTCTAGGAAGAGGGTGCTTGGAGCAGAAGGACAAATAATTCAGCTTGGGGCATAATGAATTTGAATTTGAGGCAACAGCAAAATTTCCATCCAGGTAGAGGGGTCTTGGAACTTACTGGAGACAGAGATTTGAAGTTCAGGAGGAAGGTTGGTGCTGGTTGTTGATTATTTGTGATCATTCGAAGGCATAGAAATGGATGTGATCATGCAGGAAAAGCAGGTGGAAAGAAAAGAGAAAAGGGCCAACGATAAACACCAGGATTAAGAGATGGACTGAGGGGCACCTGGGTGGCTCAGATGGTTAAGCGTCTGCCTTCGGCTCAGGTCATGATCCCAGCGTCCTGGGATCGAGTCCTGCATCGGGCTCCCTGCTCCTTGGGAGACTGCTTCTCCCTCTGCCTCTCTCTCTCTCTCTGTCTCTCATGAATAAATAAATAAATAATCTAAAAAAAGAAAAAAAAAGAGATGGACAGAGGAGGAGCCAGCGAGAGAAACCAAGAAGGACTGGCCAGAAAGGCAGAAGGAAAACCAGGTGAAAGTGGAGTTCAAGAAAGGCAAGAGTTTCCAGAAATGGCAGTAGCAACATCACACAGCACAAGGAGGTAGAGTAAGCCATGTGACGCTTGTTAGCGCATTGGTGGAAGCCATCAGTGGGAGCCAGGCTGAGGAAGGCATGGGAGGAGGGGAGGTGGATGGAAACCAGGGCCCCCACGGATGGTCACCTTCCTCACAGAGTAACAGCCTCTGGACAACTGAATGCAAAGGAATTCAACATGACAGATGGAGGGTGATGCCTTTCATTGAGACCTCTACTCCGATTCTCTTCAATCCACTCTGCTTTCATTTAAGACCCCAGCCATTTGTTCCTGGGCTTATTCAGGGCGACTAATGGTAGTGTAAGTGAAAGCCTTAATGATATCTTTGCCTTCTTGTTTTGTAAGAAATTTTTTCCACTTCCACATTTAACTTGTTTGGAGAATATTCTGAAAAACTTGCCTTCCTGGGTTTTGTCAGTGGAAATTTGTATTTTCTCATCTTTTAAGGAATCAGTTCTTAGCTCTTTGAGACAAAATAATCCATCTCATGTGGAAAATTTCTTATTGTCAAGTTCAGTGTCATTGGGAAGAGTCAGTAGATGAATTGCAAGTATTTACCACGATGTGATTTCTACAAGACAAAGAGAAAAAGCTGAATAAAGAGGATGAACTGGGGGTGCCTGGGTGGCGCAGTTGTTAAGCGTCTGCCTTTGGCTCAGGCCATGATCCCAGGGTCCTGGGATCAAGCCCCTCATAGGGCTCCCTGCTCAGCAGGAGGCCTGCTTCTCTCTCTCCCACTTACCCTGCTTGTGCTCTCTCTCATGCTGTCTCCTGTCAAATAACTAAAAATCTTTAAAATAAAATAAAATAAAATAAAAAAATAAAGGATTCTTTCTTTCTAAAAAAAAAAGGAGGATGAACTGGATATTGAAACTCTTTCTTCTCTATTAAAAAAAAAAACAGCGAAAGTGATGTTTTTCCTGTCACTATGGAGGTTTTGTTTTGCTTTGTTTTATTTTATTTTTATTTTGGCCCAACCTCTACTGTATTACATTCTTTGGAGTCATAGAAAAGACTCTACCCTGCCTGTGGTTCCAGAAACATGTCTACACAACCCACCCCATTTTACCCATGTAGAAAGGTATCAACGTCTCTGGTTGATTCATGTATTACCAACAGCCAAGGTAGTTAATTCACCATAGGAGCAACTGGCTTATTTTATGGCCACAGATGGCCCCATACCTAAGTGTTACAGCAGGAGGAACCTGGTTGTAGAGAGAGTGGAGGATCAGTGCAAACCCAATGCTACTGCTTGAAAAACGATGGCTAGGTTGGTACAACTGGTATCCAAGAGAGAGACTATGGGACAAGGCCCTTGTGTCAGTTGACAGAAGCTGAATCTGGATGATCTAAGCAGAAAATGCATTCATGTACAGCATGCTGGGTGGCCCACAGGAATCTTCAGGAGGGCTGGAAACCGGCGCTAAGGTGATACAGCTTGGATCAAGGCCCAAAGTGTAGACTGGTCTGGTGCTGGCCCTTCCATAGACCCTAAGGATGCCACCCTCTGCCCTAAAGCTGCTGCCACCACTATGGCTACTGGATTCAATACCTCCCACTTTTTCCTATCATCAGCCACAGGGAGGACCTAGATTATGACGCTCCCCTCCACTGTAAGAAAGGCTAGGGAGGTGGTTTCTGGCATTTCCAGTTTTTAGTGGGGAGGTGGCTCTGCTTCCTGAGGTTGGGGGTTCTCCAGACACAGGAAGGAGGTCTCATCCTGGGCAACCAGAAAGACAAATGTCATTCTTGCACTTGAGACCTGGGACTATGTCTTCACCTTCATTATGGGCCCAGATCCATGCCCTGAACAGCATAGGTGCCGACAAAACTTTTGGTTGTGAATGCTCTGCCAACATCCATTCAGGAGTGAGTTATACCTCACAGATACTATTAGCCTAGAGAGCTGAGCAACTTGACAATACATGTAGTCTTTGCTTTTTAAAGCTATGGCTTCTTTTTTGAACCCATTGTAGTGTGGCCATATTATATTCACATTTTTTTGAGGGTGGAGGAAGGAGCAGAGGGAGAGGGAGAGAGAATCTTAAGCAGGCTCCACACCCAGTGTGGAGCCTGATGTGGGGCTCCATTTCACAACCCTGAGATCATGACCTGAGGTGAAATCAAGAGTCAGATGCTTAACCAACTGAGCCACCCAGGCGCCCATATATTCACATTTTTTGATGGGATCTATGTCAAAGCCATTAACAAAACTCACTATCTACTCAATGAAAATCTCCTTCTGACCCCCATGAGTACATTACAATTTGCATGGTATAAAAACTAGGAATAAAAGTGTTTCAACCCTCTGGTCTCTGTTAAGTTAGAGAGAGAAAAGATATCCTCAGCATTTTAAGATGAACATCTCAAAACTGTACTTGGGGTGGCAAGCAATATAATCTGTAGTGTTATTTGACAAGATTGTTCTTCCTCATCACTGTCCACCGAACGGGAAAGCATGGAGCTGATTGACTGGCAAGTCATCCATTTTCTGTGAAATGAGGAAAGCACTGGGGGCTGAAATGGTAAAGTTATCAAATATCTTACATCCAAGCAGCTACCTTAAAATGACTTCCACACAGGCAACGTTTTCTTCCTGACAGTAATGTTTGCCATTTTAACGTACAATATGGTGCCTTGCAGACACTAGAAACTCAATGAGTTTCTTGCTGGTGATAGCTGCTAAAGATAACATAAATTGCCTCTTATTTTGGTAACAAAAAATTTGGTGGTTTGGGGTTTTTTTTTTTTTTTTTTTTTGGATCCTAAGGAGGAATTTTCATGTCGTATACCAGAAGTACAGGTGAGGCATTAGACCTCCTGTGTAGGCATTACTGATTTTGATGCATTTAAAAAAAAATTATTGTTATTGATAGATGAGCATTTCGCAGAGAAAGAAGAGTTCCTATATACCACTCACCCAACTTCCTGCAATGTTAATATCATAAATAACCATGACATGTGTATCAAAACTAAGAAACTGACATTAATACAAGCTGTCAACTAAACTACATACCTCTTTGGATTTCCCTACCATTTCTTGTCAATGCAAAACTGAAGTACTTATTTGGACTTGAGGGTCCCACCCAGCTATGGAACTACATTAATTCAGATGGACTGGGATTAGATATAGAAGTGGCTCAGAAAGACTATAAATCTACCACTTTATGTGCCAAACATAAATATATTTTAAATTTTGGTCCTAAATATTTTGCATGAATGCTCTGATTTCATCCTCCCCAGAAACCTAGAGGGTAGATACTATCATATCCACTTTATAGCTAAGACAACGGGATTTGGGATTCCAAGCAACGTTTGCCAGATAGCTTAGCTGAGAAGTGGCACAGCCAGGATGTGGACTAAGGCCTCTCAGATTCCAAAGCCCTTGACCATCACCACTACAGTACCGACTCAAGGGCATTTATCATAGGTGTGATACTACTGTTTTCTCTCCATCTGCAGTCTTGGTCAGGACCCACCTTCCGAAGGTCATCTGGATCAGCTGTGGCAGGTGATCCCGACGTTGGGGCAGGGGGAGGGGTTGTCCTGTAATGAGGACATGTGACTCTAAGTGAAGGGGGGGTTTTCTGTGATGTGTGGGATCATTTCAACCCTCAACACCCCGACCCTGCACGCTCAAACAGGAAGCTCTCCCTGGCAGTGTGGGGCTGCCCCCGCCCCCCATGGACTGCCCTCCAGCCAGAGCAGCTGAAAGGAGCACAGGGCAAACATCCCCATGTGCCTTTTGCTTTTCTTTCTTGTGTTTCAAGGCTCAATTGACACGTGTAAAGTGATCTGAAATGCAGGAATAAAAAGAGCTGGGGAGCTGCAGAGTGTTGGTCATTACCTGAGGTGAGACAGCTAAAAGACGGAGGCCCAGGGAGACAAAGGGGGGTCTGGGGAGAGGCGAGGCCTTCAGCTCAGCAGCCTCCTGGTTGGCATAGAGCCAGATCGGGCTGTTTCTCACAGTGCTCTGTCCCAAGCTCTGTCTCAAGGCCTCCATTGCAGTTCTGCTCAGAATTCCCACAGGACTGAACCAAAGCTGGGGAAAATGGGTCCTTGGACCCAAACTGCAGCTTCTGTAACCGGCCCTACAGACAATGAGATGCCCCCCATTCTCCAGTTTTGCCAACGCAGGACCTTCTGCAAATTACTGAATCTGGTCAATGAAGGAAAGAATGTGATCAATATCAAAGATATGAATGACGCAAAGTGAGCTTTGTTCATTTCTTTTGACAAGCATGGATTCATAGTAGTGATTTTATACTGTCATCTGTGGGAGGCAATAAATCCCTTATAAAGTGATGGGTAAAAATAATGAAGTCTGAGTCACGTGCTATTTCACCATCACCCAAGTGTGTGTTAGTGAAAGGGTGAAGCTATTGGTTTCACAGAGAACGTTAAGCCTTGTGATGTCATAGGGTGAAGGCAGGTGGCATTTTATTGCAATGTAAAGCCTGCAAAGAAGCAAGTGAAACATCTTTCTTTCACTATAACCTGATACCTCCTGAATCTAGAAAGTTAGAGAGCGTTACACGGTTCTCTCCAATGGGGCAAAGATGTCTGTGCATCTCTGTGTATATATAAACAGTGGCTATATATACAGCCTATTCTAAACTGTTTATGATGATGGAGGAGAAAAGGGTTTGTTTGGATAACCCAAAGTTTATATTAGGCTTTCATCATGTTTTTATGTCTTGCTTAGGCTAATAGTTGGGTTGTTATCCATCTCTGGAGCCCACAAACTGAGGATGTGCCTGCTGGCTGCACCGTATGGCTTGGCAACCAGAGCAGGAGGCCCGCTGCCCCTGACTTCAGTGCGAGAATTCCGGAGGACTCCAGGAGGTCTGGCATGCAGTCACAGGTCCACTCCAGGCCCAATCCTATGGTCAGAGAGGGAGGGTCATACTCCAAGTTGCATTTTCCCATTCAACACCAGGGCCATCGAGTGAAATAGAAAACCCCCAAAGGAGAGCCAGGTAGCCATCCCCACCTCCGTCTATTCCGACTGAGCAGTGAGAGGCCAGAAGATTCTGTTGTCCCCAGCCTGCAGCAAGGGACTTCTCCATGGCCAGGATCCACGATAGACATCAAGTTTGTTCTTTTCTGGGCATTGCATTTGTGACTGGTTCCCCCTGGAGTTGTGTCTATGCAATGCTTCAGTACATGTAACATCCCATGTTGCCCATGGGTCACTGAGGGGTTATTTGGAGCCACCAATGATGGCACCCTTCAGGTGTGCATCAATTTTGCCTAATCTAGTTCAATAATGACCTCCTAAGTCTCCCTGTCTCTGCCCCGTGCCCTTCTAAATCATTCTCCCTACAGGTCCTGGAATGATTCTTATAAAACAGAGAGTCCCTTTCAATACCATGATGGTATATTTTATGCCAAATTTACTGGGCCATGGGGTGCCCAGATAGTTGGTCAGATACTGGTTATGTCTGTGATGGTGTTTTGGGTGAGATTAACATTTGAGTCAGTAGACTGAAAAAGGGGGATTGTGCTCCCTAATGTGGGTGAGCCTCATCCAATCAGTTGATGGCCTGAATAGGACAAACCAGCTGAGTAAGAAGAAAACTCCTCCTACCCAACTGCCTTGAGCTGGGACATCTGTTCTTTTCTGCCTTTGGACTGGAACTGAAACATCGGCTCTTCCTAGATCTCGAGCCAGCCAGCATTCAAGCTGGAACGGCACCATGGTCTCTGCTGGGTCTCCAACGCACTGGCTGCAGATCTTGGGACTTGTCAGCCTCCATAATCTTGTGAGCCGATACCTCATCATAAATCTCTTTCTCTATATATTTACAACCTACTAGTTCTGTTTCTCTGGAGAACCCTGACTGATACAAATACCTTCTTATCTCCTAGCTTCATCCATTCGTTCATTTAAAAAAATTTATTGAGCACCTGCTATCGGCTGGACACTGCTTCAGGTTCTTGGAAATGATCACTGAACAAAACAAAGAATCCTGGCCCGTCAAACGTTTATTCATGTGTGCATGGGGTGGGGGCAGTGGTAAGTTCACAGTCGGGGGACACTGGTCCTTGCTTCATCTCCAGTGGGATCTGCGGGAGCTTCCTCATTAGAAACCTTCGTTTTAGCCACGCTGCTCTCAAGCAGCCCTCTGACCTCCCTACCTTGACCTTTGCCCAGGCCTACGATGTCCCCTCCATGAAGACCCTCTTCTCCCTACTCTTGTTTACATCTTAACCTCTCCTTGTCCGGGAAGACTCAGTTTCATGGCTCCTACCAAGGATGACTACCCCGGTGATGTCGTGACCCTTTTTAGTGTCCCACGGACTTGAATTTGAGCTGCAATTGTCCCCCTATGTATCGTGCAACTTGGGGCAAGTTTGTTCATCTCTAAAGTGGGAATAAAATCGTTCCCTGCTAAATCCAAATCAAAACCTCAATGAGATCCCACCTCACACCAGTCAGAATGGCGAAAATTAACAGGTCAGGAAACGACAGATGTTGGCGGAGAAAGGGGAACCCTCCTACACTGTTGGTGGGAATGCAAGCTGGTGCAGCCACTCTGAAAACAGTATGGAGGTTCCTCAAACAGTTGAAAATAGAGCTACCATACGATCCAGCAATTGCACTACTGGGTATTTACCACAAGATACAAATGTAGGGATCCGAAGGGGTACGTGCACCCCAATGTTTATAGCAGCAATGTCCACAATAGCCAAACTGTGGAAAGAGCCAAGAAGTCCATTGACAGATGAATGGATAAAGAAGAGGTGGTATATATACACAATGGAATATTATGCAGCCATCAAAAGGAATGAGATCTTGCCATTTGCAACGACGTGGATGGAACTGGAGGGTGTCATGCTGAGTGAAATAAGTCAATCAGAGAAAGACATATCTCATATGACCTCACTGATATGAGGAATTCTTAATCTCAGGAAACAAACTGAGGGTTGCTGGAGTGGTGGGGGGGGTGGGAGGGATGGGGTGGCTGGGAGATAGGCATTGGGGGAGGGTATGTGCTATGGCAAGCGCTGTGAATTGTGCAAGACTGATGAATCACAGACCTGTACCCCTGAAACAAATAATGCAATATATGTGAAGAAAAAAAAAAAGAAGAAGAAGATAGCAGAAGGGGAAGAATGAAGGGGGGGAAATCGAAGGGGGAGACCAACCATGAGAGACGATGGACTCTGAAAAACAAACTGAGGGTTCTGGAGGGAAGGGGGTGGGGGATGGGTTAGCCCGGTGATGGGTATTGAGGAGGGCACGTTCTGCATGGAGCACTGGGTGTTATGCACAAACAATGAATCATGGAACACTACATCCAAAACTAATGATGGGTGGTGATTAACATAACAATAAAAAATTTTTAAAACATCGTTCCCTGCTTAGAAGGTTAAGAGACTAGAAATGAGAAAAAAGCCCCCCACATGACTCTGTGACTCTTAGCTGCTGTAATTATTGTTCTCATGTCCCTCCTCCCCTGTTCCTCTTCCCTCTGTGCTCCCAGAGACTCCAGGGCCTACCCCTCCCAAGGCTGGTCACATTCAAGAGCGATCTCCAACCAGCCTTCCTTCCCAGCCCTGCTCCACACCCTGGCTGGAGGTCCTGTTTCCTCACTCGTGGCTCTCACCTTCCTCTCATCAACCTCACCCCAAACCACATTCTGGCTTCAGACTCAGGTGTTTTCCTGCCTTCCCAGAACCTCTGACCCCTTGCTGGATGGGATATTTCTTGATGTTTTGACTATTAAACTCTGTGCTTTAGCTCCCTTTAAGCAAGCCCCAGACCTGCTGGACCAGATCTATGGCCCCTGCTAGGGAAGGGAGGCAAGGGGGTTTCTGTAGCGGGGAAACAAAGCCATGTCAGTGTTTACCACAGAAGAATGTGGGAAGACATTATTTTTATGACTGTTTTAAATGTACAGACAAATCAAGAAGCTACTACAGAGTTCCCACATACCTCATTCCCAGTTTGCCCTGTTATTAGCATCTTACATGTTAATGTATTTTTAAATGTTTTATTTAGGGGGCACCTCGGTGGCTCAGTCGTTAAGCGTCTGCCTTCGGCTCAGGTCATGGTCCCAGAGTCCTGGGATCGAGCCTCGCGTCGGGCTCCCTGCTCGGCGGGAAGCCTGCTTTTCCCTCTCCCACTCCCCCCCCCGCCCCCGCTTGTGTTCCCTCTCTCGCTGTGTCTCTCTCTGTCAAATAAATAAAATCTTTAAAAAAATAAAATAAATGTTTTATTTAATTAATTAATTTATTTATGTATTTATTTATTTTTAGAGAGAGAGAGAGAGCATGCATGCAAGCAGGGGGTGTGGGGTGAGGGAGAAGGAGAGAGAGAATCCCAAGCAGGTTCCATGATCAGAGTGGAGCCCAACACAGGGCTCGATCTCACGACCCTGAGATCATGACCTGAGCCAAAATCAAGAGGTGGATGCTTAACTGACTGAGCCACCCAGGCATCCCCTTACATGTTAATGTATGGTACATTTGTTACCATTAATGCACTAATATTGATAAATCACTGCTAAGTAAAGTCCATACTTAATGCAGATTTCCTTAGTTTTTCTGTCCCAGGATACATCCGGCATACCATGATACGTTTAAGATTTTATTTTTTGATCCCAGGTCCTGAGACCAAGCCCTGTGTCTCACTTCCTGCTCAGCAGGGAGTCTGCTTCTAGCTCTCCCTCTGCCCCTCCCCCTCTTGTGCACGCGTGCACGCACGTTCTCTCTTTCTCTCTCTCTCATTCTCTCTCAAATACATCTTTTTTAAAAAAGATTTTATTTTTAAGTCTTCTCTATACTCAGTGCGGGGGCTCAAAGTCACGACCCCAAGATCAAGGGTCACATGCTCTGCAGACTGAGCCAGGCAGGTGCCCCATACCACAATACATTTAATTGTCATGTCTCCTAATCTCCTCTTTGCAGTAATAGTTTCTCAGCATATCCTGGTTTTTGATGACCTTGATCGCTTTGAGGAAGTACTGCTCAGGTATTTAGTAAGATGCCTTTCCATCGGAATCTGATATGCACAGAAGGAATTTAATGCAGGGGATTGCTCACACTGGTGGTAGAGGATCTGAGATACAAACAGGGGAAAGTGAAGCTACCCAAAGGCTCATTTCAGCAGAAAGCCATTAACATTCTGAGACGGAAACAGGGGAAGGTGAAGTTGCCCAAAGACTCATTTCAGCAGAAAGCCATTAACATTCCTAAGCTGGGATGTTTAACAGAATGTGGCAGGTTACCCAAGCCAGGAGTTGGGGTCACCTGGCAGAAGCCTCAGCCAGTTGCCGCCACTGTGGCAGATGCCATCAGAGGCAAGAAGTAGGTGAAGAAATTCTTTATCTTCTTTTTCTTTTTTAAGATTTTATTTATTTATTTGAGAGAGAGAGCCTGAGCATGAGCAGGGGAGGGGAAGGAGCAGAGGGAGAGGGAGAAGCAGACTCCCCACTGACCCTGAGATCATGACCCGAGTCAAAACCAAGAATCAGATGCTTAACCGACTGAGCCCCCCAGGCGCCCCAATTCTTTATCTTCTTTCCTTCCAACCTCCACTCTTCTTTCAGTACCTCTTGTTGACAATACCTCGCGGTTAACCAGCCGACCCAGGGGTCTGTGAACTCAGCCTGCAAATCTGCTCCTCGCTGTGCAGAGCAGAGGGCGCCCCTGAGAACGGCTCTAAAGACAAAGTGGCCCATGACTGGGACAGTTGGCCTTTGAACCCATAGCACCTGAGATGTGGTTTTACTATAGCACTTAGCACCTCTGTTGTGCAATGTTTGCCTGAGCTTGGGCTCCAAATGATGATGAGGGCCATGAGGGCATTATTTTTTTATAGCCAGAGCCTAGAATAGTACCTTGATCATATTGGGTTTTCAACGTGTGAGGTATACACAATTGAATGAATGAGTGAATGAATAAATGAATGAATGAATGACAGTTTCTTTGGACCAGTACCTCTTTGGGATGCTCTAGCTTTGAGGAACTGCTCAGCACCAGCATGTCTTTTCAGCTTCTCACAACCTCCTATTGCTGCTAAGATTACTCTGAGCCTCGCATTTGCAACATTTGAAGGCCATGTGGACCGTGTGACTACAAACTAATTAGACCAGTTTTCAACAAAGGGATCTAATTAATTCATCAAGTAAGTAAGTAAGTTTTACATTAATCCTTCCGAGTTGTTGCTCAAGAAGGTCATCTGCATCTTCCAACGATGCTGCTATGCCCAGCCTCTTCCTCAGGAGCTGCCCAAGGAAAGGAATGCATAATTTTTCAGAATAAAATGCCTCTGTCTTTTCAGCTAAATGTCACCCAGCCCTCACCTGCTGGTATTTAAGTGGGTGGGACACATCATCAGAGAAGTTACATTTCCTTGCAGCCGAGGGGTGGAGGCAGTGGACCGCCACAAACGGAACTGAATGTGGCTTTCCCATGGGTGCAGGAGGGGTAGAGAAGTCACACCCGGGTGTCACCAGGTCTGGGCCAGGACGCGTTCGATCTCACTATTAGGACACCTGGTCTCTGAGACACCTGAGGTCCAGGATTTTTCGAGGACGGTCAGTGCCGAGACTGCACATAGAAAACCAAGTTCCACTTGCGAGAACCTCACTCCTCTGTGTGCCAAGAGGATCTCAGTCTCTGATAAGAAGCAAAGGTGCCTAGGTCGTGGGAGCATTTCTCAGCCCCGGAGTTTTCCAGTTTTCTGCCTGCCCTGGACAGGGTGCCCTGGACAGCCACGGGACAGAAATCTGACCAGCCAGCGTTCTCATTTAGCAGAGACTAAAATATTTTCAACTACCCTCTTGTTTCCATTCTGGTTAATTGCTCTTCTAATACAGGTAAGAAATGGTGGCTGCAGAAACCTTTGCATTTTGGTTTCCGATACTTCCTTTACGGCAGTGCTTAATGGGGAAATCATTGGGAGGGCAGGTGGCGCACTTGGGAAAGCAGAGGTTGTTAGAAATGTTGGGGACTGAGGTTGAGACCCCAGCTCCTCCACATACCAGCTGTGTGATTTCAGACAAGTCGCTTTATCCTTCAGGACTTCCACTGTCTCAGTTGAAAATCGGGGATTAAAATGTCTATTTTATCACAGAGGTGTGGTAAAGATCATCTGCGATGTTGTGCAAGTACTTTGAGGATCTACAAGTGTAACGTATTACAACTATTTTTTGCATGGACATAAGGCAGCAGAAAAGGTGTCTTTGATGTTTAATTAATACTAAAAATCTTCCATTACATTTATTTGCTCTAATTGGGAAGGAAGGAGGTGGGCACGAGTAATTTTCAAAGGGACTTTTTCTGCTCCAGAAATAGAACTCAGAAAACACGTATTTGATTTTCCTTTTGGTGTCAAAACACAGCACCGTTGTTTATTAGCAGTTTTACAGAATTGTGACCTTCAAACTTGGTTGATATCAATGACTGAAAGCAAGCTCCCAGTCCTGAAGCCTTCAAACAGGCCCTTCAAACTAAAGCACTTTTATTTTGAATTAAGGGCTAATAGAATTGTCCTCTTAAATGAGCACTTGCAAGTTTAAATGTTGCCTTCCAGGTGGGCTGCAGTAAATGGAGCGTGCTAAGAGGTCGCTGAAAGCTCTTTTGGGGACAATGAGGAGAATCTGTTATAGGGGTTCATGTAACACCCTTTCTGCAGTTAAAAGAGAAACCTAGAACTTACATTTTCCTAATTGTTCATAAGCTGATTTGTGTATACATCTAGGACGATAATTTACTTTCAGTTTACTGATTTGTGAATTTTCACATTTGTTTTAATTTGTAATTAAGTTTCTCTATGAGGCACACCATATGCTACCATTAATTCTTTCTCATTGATTTCTTAGGAGATACATGAGTGCATATTTTTGATGCAATTTTTGAGGTCTTTTGAAAATCAAATGACTACGTGTTTAGCCATATGGGCCTTTGTTATTTAAAATAGCATACGATAAAGTAAGAGAAAGCAAAGTGCAAGGAGGACCTGTTAGACAACAAAAAAATTGGAAGACTGTAAAATACTGCTATAAACACACCAATTTTCAGTCTTTTTTTTTTTTTTGCCTTATATTTTGAAATCTGCCTTATGGATCCCCACACTGTCTCTTACCATCTGTGAAGGTACCGAATCACAAGTGCATCAGGCAAACGTACGGAAACCAGTTACTGCCCTATGCTTTACACTGGGCTGCAGATACTAACATCCGCCTCCAGTGAGTTCAGTGTAGCCGGCGTGTTTCTTTTAACATCTTACGCCAGGATTTGACACGAGCGCCCGTTCATCCGCACACACGGTGTCTGGTTTTGAAAGGGGCCGGCGGGTTTTTTCTGTTTCGCGGGGGACTCCCGGTGCTCCCGAGGCTGCCTGCCGTATGTGCGGCGGCAGACCCGGCCGCGGGCGGGCGGGCGCGCGGCGCGCACTAGGACCCAGCGGGCTTCCGGGCCCGGGTGGGAGCCGCGCCGCCGACCCCGGGCGGGCGCCGGGGCTGGAGCCGGGGGTTCCGGCTGCGATCGGCTGCAGCTTGGCCGGGAGACGGCGCGACCCGGCGGCGGGGCCACCGGCGAGTCCAGCGCCGCCTCAGCCCCCCAATGCGGCCCGCGAGAAGCAGCGGGGGGGGGGGGGGGGGCCGGCGATCGAAGGTAACGAAAATGGGGCTTATTTCCTGCGTCCTGAGCTTCTGCTCTGGCTCAGCATTGTCACGAGAAGCCCTCACTGTTCTGGCTGCTGCATTTTGGGGCACCCTTTGATTTTTTTAAGGTGCCCGCCCCCATATTTCCACCTGGTTTCAGATTGATTTATAGCGTGCAGCCCAAATGGGAAAGATCCAGGGATAGCAAGTTGAATATTTTCATTAGTTTTGACTCAAAAGTAAGTTCATTAAAAAAAAAAAGTTTCTCAGGAATTTGTGAATAGCTGTTTAAAAAATTTTCTTTTAAAATAGAAGACAAATGAATAATTTTAAGAAATTATCAAATAATTGATGTAATTCTGTTCATTACTTCCTAGGGCTTTACTTCTGTGGGCTCCCCAGGCGTACTTTTATGTTCAAGGAACTAACGTGTTAAATGTGGAGTTTGGCTCGGGCAGAGTTTACAGCCTTGCTGTCGCAACTGTTTTGCTATCAATTATAAACAGTGTCAAAGCTGTGGGCAGTTTCAACCTCTTTTCCAGCACTGTAACTGGGTTATCCTAATATGACATCTACAGATGAGTTTCCTTTGGGGGAAGCAAGAATATTTCTCTTTTCGGAGAAGCGTTGCTTTGAGGAGAAAAACCATGATTCCTGGCTGGGAGGCTGAAGAGACTATTTTCATGCTTTGTTTATACTCCTGGGATGACATTTGGGGAAGGGCAAGGCAATCTTTCTCGGCAGCTTTTAATTGCGGATTATTAATTTACTTAATTTATGAGTTTCAATCCGTGGGGCTCGGGGAGCCCTCTGTCACAGGATGTGCTTAAGGTGACACATTCGCTAGCAGTTGGGACATATGATTGCAAATGTAAAATGTGCCTCCCGTGGACTGGTCTGCTGGGAGCTCCCATGTGGAGCTGTCGTAGGCCGGGTGCTACTGGCTCATTGAGGAGAAAGGGAATCATTTTCCTTAGCTAAGGAAGACATCCTATTATATTCCTTTTGTTCCCTGTTTTTCATTGATCACCAGCTCTGCCTTGAGAGGGGAGAGCAGCTCAGAGTGCAGAGCGGAAGACTGCACAGATGCCTACAAACCACTTCAACTCTCACGCTGATTGGTCAGCTAGATTGAGACTTAGGAAAACAGCCACCCCAAACCTTCTTTTAAAATCCTGCTGTAATTTTCAGATTAGCCTTCTCAGTGCGCAGATTCCTGCAAGGTTGCTTTTTTAATTTCGGGGTGCAATTTTCGTGAGAGAAACCTTTATGTTAATTTTTCGTTGTTGTTTCTAACCGGATAAAGTAGGCCATTTTGGTGACAAATTTCTTTGCAGACGTCAGCTACTAGCTTACATTTATAGACATATCACTTTACAGTACATTCTTCATGATTTCTCCTCAGGAGCTGTACAATGCAAAGTTGTTAAACTTAGAATAATTTTTCCTAGGCGGTTTTTGACCCGAATATTTAAACAGCACCATCAGCAGATGGATGTCTAGCTGGATCTTTACTTTGATCATTTAAGTGTCCTGTGCATTAACATGTTTCATGCACTAAATTTAAGTCTGCAACAGTGAAAGAAAAAGGCAATGAAGAGCAAACAATCAAAATCAACTTGCACACTATGATAAGAAATTGTGGCATCTGTTTGGGGGAGAATGCATTTCACGTCCGAGAAAAGGGGCATTCTTCACCTTATAAGAGTAGAAATTAGTAAATATTGTGGAATTGTGTATCTATAAGACAAAAATATATATAAGACCCAGGACATCTTTATTTGAGCCTTAAAGCCCTTCAATTAAAGAAGCACTATTTCAGAAGTTGTTAAATGGATAAACACTTTTCTGATTGGCTTAAAAATTTAGACACAGGAAGTGGATGGTATCTAATAACCGATGAGTGGAGACATGGTTGTCATGGAAACCGAGAATAGTAACCCCCCCCCAACACACACATACACTACCATAACCACCACCTAAAAAAAAAAACCAAAAAAAAACCTGCATGTCATCACAGATGCCTGGAGAACATGTTGGCTTCTGTAAGCTTTCCCACAGCATCTGCTGAAACCCGAGACCATGCCTGTCAAATCAAGGTCATTTTACAACAACAACCAAAAATGCAGTCTCCGGATTTCATAACCGTGTTTTATTAAGCATATGTGAGGGGAAAAAAAAAAACCTTAAAGCGAGGATGAGCACACGTGCTTACTTAACGGTTGGCTACCTCTGAGTTGTGCAAGGGAAAGCCAAGAAGGTATTTGAGCACTTCATTGTGGGAATCAAACTGATTTGTAGGTCCTACTGTTAGAACGAAGCTCTTTTTAGAGCCGTAAAAGACTGGAGTGTTGTCCGTGGCTGAAGAGTCACTTGGGGGAGGTATAATGAAGAGTCTATGTTTGCAAGAGGGTTCAAAGTTGAACTGTAGCAATTGAATTCAAAGAACTGGCATTTTGGAACCCTGAACTCAGGCAAATCAACTGCTGGTGATTTGCAAAGTACAGGGGAGGGTGTTCTCAATAGCTGAGCAGGGAGAGGAAAGCTACACCAAGTAGAGCTAAACTGTTTCAAAAACTGCAGGTTAGTATTTGATTAACTTAGAAAAGTTTTCCCCTTCTTTTGTAGATGAGGAGAGTGCTTTTAGTTTTAAGTTTTCAAAATCAGAGTTGTGACTCTTTCCGATATCTTGGTAATGGTTTCAGTGAGGAGGGGGGAAGAAGGGAGAAAAGTTTGGAGACCCTCCCCCTTTTCCCTTTGCTGAGTGAAAAATAACCAAGGAGGCCCTCTCCTCAATTTTGACTTGGACGGTCAACGTGGAAGCTTGTAAATATAATGCCAAAGTGTTTCTTATGTTTCTCTAATCTCGTCAGTGGTAGTCTTTAAATTCTAGATTCTTGATATTCATTTAGTAATATCTTCCTTCCAATCATGATTTATAGCATTGTCTTGCTTTATCTTAATTGAAATTGGTCAGTTTTAAATATTACTTAATTAACACTTTATCTTTTTGAAAAGCGGCAAATTTTTCTTTGTTTTTATCAACTAATTGCATGGGGTAAGAGAGAAAGTGGAAAGAATCCTGACTGTATTTTAATGTTTACATAACATCCTGCTCCTATGCCATAGGAAGTGTGGACTTTAGAAGAAACACAGCGGTATAACAATCACCTGCTGGGTTGATTCAGCATATATATTTCATGATCCCATGTTGTTAAATATTTAACTGATTGGGGTTTGGTGGAAAAAGGTTGTGTTTAATGGCACAACGGTTCTCTTTTAGCAAAGGATTTCCTGCAGGGAGCTTTCTTATCTACAAGTATGGTCATTGGCAGGAAGCAAGTCAGTTGCTTGTTTTTACAAACTGAAGGAAATGAATGGGATTTGTTGGTTTCTAGAATCTGCCTTCCTTCTCCATTGTCTGTCAAATAGTTTGCTCAGAATTTCTAAAGCGACTCCAAATCTTTGGCATTTCTGTTTATTTATTTTTGACTGTGGGATTAGAAAAATTGGTCATTATTTTACTGTGTACAATTTATTTTACCAATCCAAATGAACAAGATGTTCAATAATATTCTAATTCATTTTCAGTTGTCAGATCTACACATACTCACTGAAGCTGGTGTTTTTTGATAGCTATGCCAAATTCTAATCATTCAGAATACCAACCAAATGCCAGTTCATGGAGAGGTAAAGGGAGAGAGGCAGCTTCATTCTTTTCTTTGCTTATCAGAAGAAAATTCATAAAGACTGAATGTCAGGTATATCCCTACTTTGCTGATGGCAAAAGATTGGTGTAGGGGGGGAATCGGAAATGGGGGGGCAGTGCTAAATCCAGCGTACAATCCATGTGAGAAAACCAAATCTCAACCTTGAAGAGATTTCTTGCGCAAAACTCTGGATTAATTTTTGGATATCATCAATAAACACATTTAGTTAGTTTAATTTGTGTATGTTTCAAACTCTGGAAGAGAAAACAAGGGTGAGCTTCTTTAAAGGAAAAGAAGTACATAAACCTACATTTGAAGGAAACGGCCCTAGGGGATGGGTAAGAGTGTCTGAGGTAGGGAATGATTTGTTGCAATGGTTTTTACACATTTTTGAAGACATCATTTTTGTTTTATATTTAGCACTGAATGGAATCTTATGCAAGACCTTAATCCATGAGTGGAATAGGAACAGAGCTGTTGGGGGGAGCCAAGAACCAGGAGCTCAGAGCCTGATGTCTTCCCCTGGGCTGTGCCCTGGGGCTCACCCTAGAACCCTACTACCTCTGTGAAACCGTCTGAAAATCACTGCTTTTAAAGTGTCCAAAATATTCTCTAAAGAAGGCCCAAGGGAATGGCTTGCAAAGAGCCCCCGGAACCTCTTAGCTGAAGAGAGAACTTTTGCCTTGACAATTTAAGAGGCGCTTGTGCTCAGAGTGAGTAGGAAAAAGGCACGTACTACAATGTACTTTAATAAGCCAGCGTGTCTTATAGCAAATGGTTCGGCTGCCCATAAATATGGCAAAGCCCTGGACCAGTCTCTAATAAGGGAAGGGAAAGGATGTTTTTAGGGGTTACTTACAAACCAGGCAGGGCCCCCCCTTTCCCTATAAGCTATGGGAAAATTGCGTAGACATATTTGAGAATACTTGGTTATGATTATTCCAGAATACATGGATTTATTCTGTTGCCGCCTCGGGGTCTGTTATATCACTGTTATCCCATTTGTCAGTGAAAATTATTTCATATTACGTGTCGTTCATGAAATGAAAGTTTGCCAAGCTATATAATCTGCTTGGCAGACTCAGTCATGTTTTGCGTGTTGAGTAAAATGATAACACACAGATGATATTTGAATATCATCAAGTATATTCGCCTTATCTCCTCTCTTGTGCGATTGACTGAAATGGCAGTGTTGGGGTTGGGCTCGGTCCTCCTCGCTCACGTCCCAGAGCTACGAGATTGCTAAGGGTGGTGGACAGAGAGATCCCCTTCAGTTGCACTGTGGATTTTCATGAGCACTCGATTTGCATGCGCACGGTTATGGAGGTGAGGAGAAATTGGTGGACCCTTCAGGCAGACTGTAGTGCATTGTGCTCCTTGTGGCCACAGCCATCCTCCCTGCATCGTTTCCTGAGGATGTGTAGTGGGGCTGTTTGTACAAGTAGGAAGGACAGACCCTTCTCTACATTCACCCATTACTTCCGCCTGCGGGTTTGCAGTCCCTGTTACCTGCATGGGGTTGGAAATGGCAATTAGAATGATCAGTGTTCTAGGAAGTTGCAGGTCTTCCAACAATTTGTGCTGGAACTTTTTCTTTTCCTTTCTTTCTTTCCTTCTTTTTTTTTTTTTTTTAAAGTAGGCGCCGCACTCACAGTGGGGCTTGAACTCACGACCCTGAAATCAAGCACTGGTAGGCTCTACCACTGAGCCAGTCCGGCGCCCTGGGGGACCTTTTTCTATTTTTAAGAAAATATTTCCTCTACAAAGATGAAACTAGTATGAGCACAAATAGTTGGCTGTGGTGGTGGATGGAGAGAAAATGATTGTGGTTAACGTTTATTTGTTGAATTGCGTGGAAGAACGCTTTTCCCGTGTAGGCTGTTGAAAGCTCTTATTCCCTCCTCCCACTGCATTTCAAAGGAGAATCAGCGTGTACGCAGAAATCCATGGAACTGTCCCAAGGCATACTCATGAAAATAGACCAGTGATTCCTCCTGAGTGAGCATTTAAATTCTGATGTTCTTGGGGACTTTTTTTTTTTTAACTCAAGAATTCGGTCCAGTTACTGGGACCTGGCAGAAATCGCTAGTGTAGGACTTAAGCTGTTACGCAGAGTGTGCGCTGTGTACCTTTCTTAAGATTCGGATAACGGCAGGTTCTCCTTGAAGAGGGGACTTAAGTATATTATACAAGGTTAGATTTCAGATAATCTCAGGTTATGTCTTCACACCCTGATATTTTCTGATTCAGTTAACTTAACATTTTTGCAGCCTTTCAAACAATTACTGTTTAATGACTAGTTAATACAGATCTCTAAATTAAGGTAGTCATACTGTTTTGTGGGGCTAGATTTAGCATTTATAGTGGTCTCTTGAAAAAGAAATAAGTTGCTCTCGGCAAGTTTAGCAGTATTGGGTAACAGAAAAGTCATATCACACTAGTAAGAGGCTTTCCTTTAAAAGGTGCCTCCGCAGGGTGCCTGAGTGGCTCAGTGGGTTGGGCATCTGACTTCAGCTCAGGTCTTACCTCAGTGTCCTGGTTAGAGCCCTGCCTCAGGCACTGTGCTCAGTGAGGAGTCTACTTCTCCCCCTTTCCCTCTCCCTTTGCCCTTTCCCCTGCTCGTGCTATTTCTCTCCCTCTCTCTTTCTCAAATAAATAAATAAATAAATAAATAAATAAAATCTTTCTTTTTAAAGCTGCCTCCCCATATGATTTTAATTGATTCTTATAATAACCTGGTATTCATATACCGCTACCAGTGTTACTACTAAGTAATGATAAATATGCAGTAATGTCCCATTTTACAGATAAAGAAACTGAGGCCCTGTGTTCCTAGGGCCACATACTTGTTGGTCGCCAGCCAGTTCTGACTCCCAAATTCCAGGCATTTTTTTTCCACCCCGCTGGCTCCCTCACAACTGTTCAACTGTTTCTGTTCCAGGGTTGATGACTTACCCTTCCATGCTCAAATGGAATCTCCTCCTGGGAAAAAAATCACAGGGTGGGGTAGGGAATATTTGATCTGACTTTGACAAGAAATAGGGTTTTGCTCCTGGACATTCTGTGTTCCCACGTCTGGCCAGTAGGGATGCAAGGGACTTTTTAGTTCCCTTGTCAGAGACTATGCTAATTCCTCTTCGTCTTTTGAATTTTCCTTCATCTACCTCCGAGCACATTCACCTGCTTGGTAAACAAAAGGCTGTTACCACAGGGATATGACTTTCCTGAATTACCCAAATATTGCACTTCATCTTTCTGTTGTGGCATCCGCAGAAAGGGATTTCCTAGACAACGTTCACTTTTGTAATTCATAGGAGCAGCCCAACAAACTCAGGGGCAAATACAATGACATCTCCTTTATTTTATGAATAAAAAACAGGGGACTTACCTTGTCAGGTTAGCAGGCTGTCTGGTATCTCCTTCTTGGGCCCCCCCACCCCTAAGTTATACAAACCCCATATGGGTTGATACACACCGAGTGGAGCGGGGTCCCTCTGGCCTCTCATCTAAGCCCAGAGCTCTGCTTCTTGCAAGCTGGCAGAACAGGCTTCAGCCAGAGAACGTTTGTGGGGACTTGTTCATGCCGTTAGCAGCAGTGGGAGGTTGGGCTGGCATGCACTAGGATGTCAGGCCCAAAAGGGAAGTGGCCAGGGCATCAGTAGCTCCTACCACCCACTCTACTCTTTAGCTCCTTCCACGGGGTCAGAGATGTAGACATTTTAGAAGAATAATCATTTTTAATAGTCCTCTGGACTTCAAAATGAATGAAGACCCTGGGAGAGTGGTTTTTAAGTCCAAACAAACAGGAACAGGAGAAGTCGCGCCAGTTCTGAGTCTAAGCATTCAGGCAGAAATGTTCAACGAGGGCATTCATTTTGTTGTTTTTCCTGTTACCAGCATTATCCTGTTTCCCAGGTTGGAACACTTGGACACTTACTTGCTTTCCATCCATGTATCTCATTTATCACCAGAGCTGCTTGCTGCTTTCTTGGAAATGCACCTTGTATTTGTCTCCGCATCTTGAGTGCTGGTGCCTCGCGCCTGGGAGACCGCAGGTCTCCTTGAAGGGGCTCTGTGCCACCTGTTCTCTTTCCTTCCCCTGTACTCCTGAAGACTTGTCTTCCCCCAAAACACTCTGGAAGTGCCTCTGCCACGTAGAACTGTGTGTGACCTTGACCTAAGACCCGGTGATATGGAAAGAAGACTCAGTAATGTGGAAATCCTGAACGGATTATTGTGAAGGTTAATCATAGGGTCCCCGAGAAGCACTTGGCACAGAGCCTGCCACATAGTTGCAACTTACCATAGCGATTTGTATTGTTGTGTTGTTATTGGTGTTAGTCCCTCAGCGACGGAGAGCCTGTGTGGTGGCTTTCTGTGGCTCCCCTTACCAAGTCTGTCTTCCTGTGTCCGGCCAGACCTTCTGTGACCTGGCCTTACCCATTAGGGCTCAGGGAATGCCTCTGGAACTGAACCCCGGACTCACCTTGCCCCTTTCAGCTCTGCTGCCTCCGTTTATATTGTTCCTAGTTCCTATGATCCCCTGACCACAACCACCTTCTTCCTGCATTCACATGTTGGAAGGACACCAGTTTCGCCCATCCTGCAGCTCCAGCGTATAGAGAAAATGCAGTTTATTCCTTTTTTTTCTACAGCGAAGCTTCTTTCCCAGCACGCACCCGTTGATTATCAGAAAAAAGAATAATAATTTTTGATCCTATCTATTTTAAAACTTAGTGCGGTCGGATAATAATTACAGTCCCTTACAGTAATTCTTAGTCTTCCTGGGAGAATACTGCCCATTCGCTCAGGTTGTCCCCACTCCTTTGCCTGTGATGGTGTGTGTGTGAGAAGGAGTGTCAAGCATGCTCCTCCCTTGTATTTCTTCCCGAGGACGAGCAGATTCAGGCTCCATAGGTGGGGTGACCTCTGCTCTTGGGGACTGTGTCCCTTGCCCACTGGTCCTGCTTGTTTTATACTAGCAGTTGAAGCCTGTGACTCTTATTACACATAATCTAATCCAGGGGTTTTCAAAGACCCACAGTAAGATACAGATACATTGTCAGGGTGCCTGGGTGGCTCAGTCGGTTAAGTGTCCAATTCTTGGTTTCTGCTCAGGTCATGATCTCAGGGTTGTGGGATTAAGCCCCACATCGGGCTCTGCACTCAACTGGGAGTCTGTTTGAGATAATCTCTCTCCCTGTCCCTCTGCCCCTCCCCCACCACTCTCACTCTCTCTCTCTCTCAAATAAATCTTTAAAAAAAAAAAACAGATACTAGTAAGCACCTATGGACATTGTATACATTGATGGACCATACAGAAGATAGTATTATTCTTGCTACACTCCATGCACTCTGGTCTCCATTCTTTTTTATTTTATTCTATTTCATTTAATTAAAAAAAACCTCACTGTGACACTCCCTGCTGACTTAGTCTCACCTCAGCTCCCATGAGGAGCAAACTCTGAGTTTTAGCCACATCCTCCATCAGCTTTCTGGTCTGGTGGGCTTGGCAAGGGATCCCCTCCTCTGGCCACAGCCAACTCAAGGCAAGTGCGTGGTTCTTAGCTCAACCTCCTCCCCCTCCTCCTCCCACCCCAGCACCTTAACTACCTGCTCCCTCTGCTTGGGCACGCTGTCACACTGGGCTGATGAAGCTGTGCCCCACGCTGGTGCAGGCCATCTCTTCTCAGGGCTCCACATGGTGCAGGAAGATGGGCACAAGGACATCCCTCTGCACCCAGTGTACTTTGTCCAGTCAGGAGGCAGAATCACCCAGAAGTAGGTCAGACCAAGCAAGAAACACCCCACTATCCTCTTTTCTTCTCTCCTATTTCTTTCCCGTAATTATCTGGACCCAGAAAGCGGTGGATTCTTCTTTAGCCTCCCCTTCACCACCACTTCCTTGCACCATTAAGGTAGGGAGATAGGGACTTCCCTGTCCCTGATGTGTGAAAGTAGCATCTTCTGCTGTCTTCCAGTAGATTCTTTGAGTTGGGTCCTCCAGATTCCTGGTAAATGGTGGAAAATCCTGTCCCAGGACAAAGCTTGACTTTCAAGGTTGTGGAATTTCTGCCCGTGGCACAGTCCTACTTCCTGCCTGTGTACATTCTGTGCAAGTTTTAGGCTAACAATCACATTTCAAAGACCGACCCCCCCCGCCTTGCAGCTAAGAATGGCAAAACTCTAGCTTCTGGGATGCGAGTAGATGTGTGGGGTTTCCGTCTGGTTGTGTCCTTGTTTTTCTTTATAGTTTTATCACATCCTTTTTTTTTTAGCCTAAAACTACATATAGTTTAGTTTTGCCTGCTTTCATATAAATGGGAACATTATAGGTGTGTGTGTGTGTGTGTGTGTACTGTCTCATGGTTTAAAATATGTTTCTTATAAATGGGAACAAAAAAATGGAAAGCCTCTGCATTGTGGTAATTGTCTAGATATGGAATTTCTGGTCATAGGGTATAAGCATCTTAATGCAAATTGGTTTCAAAAGTGCCTGTGCCAATTTACATTCCTACCAGTAGTGAATATATTTTTCTGTTGTTTCATGTTCTCAAGACATTTAATATTGTCAGACTTTAAAAGTTTTGCCAGTATAATAAGTGTAAAATAATCTCATTGTTATTTAAATTATTTTGGTTATCGATAAGCTTGAGTATCTTTTCATAAGTTTATTGGTCATGTATGTTTCTTCATTTGTGAAGTTCCTATTTGCTTTTCATCTAGTGTTTTCCAAAAAACTTAGTTTCTTAGATCTCTGTAGTATCTCTTTGTTTATTTTCTGCTGTATCTTTATTGTTTTTACTCTTGTGTTTATTATTTTATTTTTTTTACCTTCCTGAGATGGCAGTTTTTGAAGTTTTCTATTTTTTCTTTTAAAGATTTTATTTTAAGGTAATCTCTACGCCCAGCGTGGGGCTTGAACTCACGACTCTGAGATCAAGAGATACAACTTCTTCCAACTGAGCCAGTCAGGTGCCCCTGAAGTTTTCTTTTTTAATACAAAAATGCAAGCTATAAATGACCTTCTAAGTACCGAGTTAGTGCTATCTCAGTAGTTATAGTATGTAAAATTTTCACTGTTGTTCAGTTCTAATTAACTTCTAAATTTATTACGACTTTTTCTTTGTTCTATGGATTATTTAAAAGTGTTTTGTATCTTTCAAGTTATTTTTTCATTATTGATTTCTAACAATTGCATTTTTGTCATAGAACACAGTCTTATGATGTCAATTATGGAACATTAAGTCAAGCTTGTTAACCTAGTTTTTAAATCTTTACTATTTTTATCGATACTTTGCTGATCTATTTTTAATTGAGAGAAGTGTATTAAAATTTCTCACTGAGAATAGTTTATCACTTTTCTTGATATTTTGAAGTTATATTATTTGATGTATATGTTTAGAATTCTTCTGTCATCTTGGAGAATTGAATCTTTTATCATTATGAAGGAATGCACTTTAACACTCATGCTGTTTTTTGTCCTTAAGTATATTTTGTCTGATGTTCATGCAACAACACTAGTCAACCGTGGGCCATATTGATTTCCTCTTTTTTTTTTTTAAGATTTTATTTATTCATTTGAGACACAGAGGTACAGAGAGAGAGAGAGAGAACATGAGCAAGGGGAGAGGCAGAGGGAGAGGGAGAAGCAGACTCCCCACTGAGCCAGGAGCCCGACATGGGACTCGATCCTGGGACCCTGGGACCATGACCAGAACTGAAGGCAGACACTTAATGACTGAGCCACCCAGGCGCCCCTCAGCTTCCTCTTTATTAATTTTTGCTACTTGTTTTTCCGTCCTTTTTTTTTTTTTTTAAAGATTTTATTTATTTATTTGAGAGAGAGAGAGCACGAGAGGGAAGAGGGTCAGAGGGAGAAGCAGACTCCCTGCTGAGCAGGGAGCCCGATGCGGGACTCGATCCCGGGACTCCAGGATCATGACCTGAGCCGAAGGCAGTCGCTTAACCAACTGAGCCACCCAGGCGCCCCCGTCCTTTGTTTTTTTAAACTCTTTGTACCCTAGTATTTTGGATGTATCTTTTATATGTGACATAGGTGGATGTTGTTTTTAGGCAGTCTGTAAATATCTCTTAACTGAAATATGTAATGTTTACATTTATTGTAATTACAGATATATTTCAATTTATCCTTCATGTTATTTTATCCTTTCCATTTGTCCTGCCTCTTCCATGTTTCTTTTTCTTTCATTTCTTGCCTTCTTTTGAATTGATGAGCTTTCCTTTCTTATTTTATATATTTTTCTATAGTAGTTTAGAAGTTTTACACTATTATTATTCTTTTAGTGGTTCTCTGGAAGTTTTAGCATGTATACTTATCAAAGTCTAAAACTAATTCATATCTTTCCTTTCCTCCCAAACAATGAAAGGATCTTAGGCTACTTAACTACAGTCACTGCCCCCACTTCCCCAAATTAGGTCCCATTTTTGCTCAGTGTTTTAGGTGTATCTTATGTTTTTTTAACTTCACATGTTAGACATTACTGTTATCATTTTAAAATAGAACTTTTTGTTCAGATTTACCCACATATTTACTACTTTCTTTGTTTATAATCCTTCCTCTGCCCCCAGTCCTACCCCACTGGATCACTTTTCTAGATTTCATTTAGTGTGGATCAATTGAGGGAAAACTATTTCAGTTATTGTTTGTTGGAAAGTTCATAGTTTTCTAAAAAATACAGTTTTGCTAGGTATAAAATCTATGTTTGCTAGGTATACAATTCTAGTTATTTTTCTGTCAACACGTTAAAAGATATTCTATTGTTTTCTGGTTTCCTCTGCTGAGAAGTCAATACTAAATCTAATTGTCACTTTCATTGAAGGGTATTCTTTATTCAGTAGAACTTTATGGCTGCTCTTAGATATTTTGTCTTTGGTATTCTGCAATTTAATTATAAAGTATCTAGATGTGAATTTCTCTTTATGTATTTATTTCATATGGGATTTTGGGGGGTTTGTGAATTTATGGATTGAATTTTTTCATCAGTTATGGAAGATTGTCAGAATATTGTCCCTGCTCTGTACTCTTCTACTTCTGGATTTCAGATTAAGTATATATTAAACTTTTGTTCTTTGTTCTTCTCTATGTTTTAACCTCTTTTTCATGTTTTCTGTCTTTCTCTCTAATATCTTCATGTGCTACAATCTAGATATTTTCAGTATTTGTCAGTTTCCTCTATCCAATCTGTCTGATTTGCTTGCAGCTTATATACTTGTTTCCTTCTATTATTTAAACATTTATTTTATATCATGTGTCTAATGATTTTAAAAGTTGAAGTCTTTGTGGGTTCAATTCTACCATCTCTTGTTTCTGCTAGTTGTTCATGATGCTTTGTTTTCTTATGCAGTGTGTGTTTGTGGGTTTTATTTTATTTACTGTGACCTAATTTTTTTTGAGACTTTATCAGTAGGAATTCTTTGAGGTTTGTATTGAGGTGAATTCTCTAGATTTTGCATTTGTTTCTGCCAGGTGCATGGTACCATAAACAGTCTGCAAAGCAAGGACTTAAAATTTTCTACTTGAGTTTTGGGGGATCAATCACATAATCAGTTCATATTCAAAACTCATGTGAAGGCTCTCTTGTGATTACAGATTTACAGTAAGGACTCTCTCTCCTCTACTCAACACGAATTTTGGAGACAAGCAATTCTGGAAGCCTTTTGGAGTCCTATCTATAGCAGAGCACCTCCTAGTATACTTTCTTTGTACCTTGGTGAGTCTTGGCTTTGTTAGTGCTACCAAGTTTTATTTGCTGTCCCTGTGCTCTGCTATACTGTAAAAAACAGAAGCTCAAGTTCACCCAGTTTGTTAAATGCCTTCAAGGTGAAAGCTGATGTAAGTGTTATGCTCTGAGTATGCCCCATTTTCTTGTTGGCTCATACATCCATTTCAGACTGTTTTGAGGAAGTATTTTGTCCGGCTTCTTTAGTTGTTTCAGGAATTGGACAGATATCTTTTTTTGCCATAGTGCCAGAAAAAGAACTCCCATCCTTCTTTCTCTGTATTTTTTCTTCAATAGTCCCGGATATATGAATGCCCCTGGGCAACTAGGGTGAAGATCGTGTGTGCATAAAGCAGTAGAGAGAAAGCACAATCATTATTTTCAAAATATGACCTCCTTCTACACCTATTTTAAGCCCTAACTTGTATTAGTTGAGGTAATACTAGCTGCTTCAATAAAACCAACAGTGCAATGAATCAAAACAATAAAAGTTTATTCCTTACATATCCAAAGTGGGTGTCCTGAATGGAGAATGGCTCTCATTCCGGTGGTGATCGAGGGAACCAGGCTGTTTTCATTCTGGGGTTCTGCCATTTTCAACCAATGGCTCCCAAGGTCATCGTGCTTATTTGGATCACACTGGCAAAAAGGGGAAAGAATGTAGAAACTCAAGAGTGACATGTTTTTACTGGCCATCCTAGATGTGGCACATTCCACTTCCTTTCCCAGTTATTAGCGAATACTTGGTAGGATTGCCACATCTGCCTGCAAGGAGGGTTGCTGGGAAAGGTAGTCTGGATGTGTGCCTAGGAGGAAGAAGAACAGGTGTAATAAACAGCCAGCCTGTCTCTGTCATGTATTTCCTTTCTGAAACTTTGGCCCAACCTGTTTCCTCACTTCTCTGAGCTCCTTTTTCACCTAGAATCAGTGCCACCACGTTTAGGATTTAATTATCCTGAGTTATTTCATGTTCATCCAGTTTAAACCCCCAACTATATAATAACTTCCTTGAGGGTGTGAATTTTGTGCTGAACGTTTGAAAATGGCCCCTATCATGCAGTTTTGAACACACAGTGTGCTCTACTGAAATTAAGCCTCTGAATGAAAGGAGAACATTCTTGTTGTAAGCAGATGACTGCTAACGCTTTTAGGGATGCAGCATTGTGATCTGCAACTTACTCATTATGTTATTCCTTCACGTTTTCTCCTTAGACTTAAAACTCATCAAAATAAAAATTTGGAGAAAAAAACCCTGAAACCCCTGACGACTGGAGGGGGCACTGCACACCATAGTGGCATTTCCACGGGGGGCTCACTTTAATCTGTCTCAGTTGTTTCTTCTGAAATGTCTTGACATCAGCCCTCTTGGCACCCTCTGGGTTGTTCTGAAAATTCATACCATCATTCTGGAAATATTTGTTGAGGTCTGCAGGGTGCTAGAGACTGGGGAGCAGCTGGGTTTAGGGGCGTGAGATAAGACCCTGCCCCAGAGCCAGTCAGGTGAGGGGTTGTAAACAAACTGCTTTGAGTGGAAAAAGACCTTTGCAGTTGATTTTGTGATTGATACAGTGGTGGTTCTAGTTCATTTGTAGGATGGGAAGGATAAAGGCTTGGTGCGATCTCAAGTCCTTTAGGAAGGACTTTTCACTTCTTTTCCTTTGCTTTTAGGTCTTGCTTATGGAAGCCAGCCTTTTTCCAGGCAAGTAGTTAGCAAAGCAACAAGCAGAGTGTAGCTCTTAAATATTCTCTAGGGCCACAGATAATCTCAGCTGAACTGGACTCTGGGTTATTGGCCTCAGTATCACTCTCTGCTTAAGTTGAATTTACTACTTTGTTGCTAGGCTCAATGTTTTCAATTCTCTATTTTTATTTTCTGTTGCTATTGGTCTTAGTAAATGAGAATGACATATGGACTTGAGTTAAACTGTTGGAATCATCGTTTGTTTTCTTTTCATTGCATAGTTTTCTTTCTCTACTGCACCGCACTGTGGATGGGAAAATACACTGACATCTTAGTAACTCTAACTAATCTATTATCCACCTGCTCAGATGCAAGCACAATGCATGTGGCAAATTACTTTATATGCCAATAAAGCCTGTGTTTTGGAAAAATGTTGGGCTGTTTATATTCAAAACATTGTTTTGAATCAAGCCATCTAAAATATGCAGATGGAAAATAGGAAATGGTATCCTGAATCGCATCCTCAAAATTCCAGGAAGGGTCAGGCTGCAAAATACAAGACATGGTGCGTCTATAATTAGGTATGGACCATGTTTTATTTGCCTGAGCTACTCCTCGGGCTTAGCTCTGGCACTGGGCAGAGAATAGCTCTTGAACCCAGAGGAGTTCACTTTAGAAGATGACCCAGTAGGTAAATGTGGTTTTTTCAGTAGCCAAACAAAGCAAGTCCTTCACTTCTTGTGTCGTTTCACTTGTAGAACAGGGCATAGAATTTCTGGCAGGTGAGAGCAGAGTACAGCATTTTTAATAAAATTGATGAAGTGTAGATGTGTGTGTGCACAGGGCTCTTCTTGAAATTGTGTCCATTTTCTTCCCAATTCTAAACCTTCTCTAGTAAATGAGAATTTTAGAATTTTTTTCTTGTGTTTGGAAAGGTTTCCAAAGCTCCTCTTTTGGAGGTACCGAGTCTCAGCCGAAGACATTAATGAGATATACAGTCCAGGACCTAGCAGACTGAGTAGGATAGCTAACCCCCTCTTTTGATGCAGCGAGCTACCAAGTGGTCTCTTCCCACTTTGAGCAAGGGCTCCTTTTTATCTTTAATAGTTAAGTATTCAGTCACAGAGGGAAGAGGCAAGACTTCCATATTTTTTATATGGCTGATGTGATTTTTAAGTTAATTTATATATATATATATACACTTAAAGATTTATTTATCCTTAGAGAGAGAGAGCATGAGCAGGGGAGGGACAGAGGGAGAGGGAGAGAAGGAGAGGGAGAGAGGGAGAAGGAGAGACACAGTCCTCAAGCAGACTCCCCACTGAGCGCAGAGCCCAATGTGGGGCTCGAACCCATGACCTTGAGATCATGACCTGAGCCGAAATCAAGAGTCGAACGCTTAACTGACTGAGCCACCCAGGCACCCCATTAAATTAATTTATATTTTTAAAGCAGAGTACTTCATGCAGTATTATTGGGGTGACCATATATTCTGATTTGTTTGTAATAGTTTTGGTTTATGTGTACTGCCTCAGTTTAATGATTCTTTTTATTTTCAAAGGCACCCTGGTTTATATGATAAATTATGGTCACCTTACTTACAGTGGTAGTCAATGTATCTAGCAATAGTAGATCAGATTTGATCCAACCAGCATATCTGCTGAGAAAAGCTGCTTAAAATTAAAAAGAAAAAAAAAAAAGTCAGTTTGGAAGCCTTGGAGAGTCATCAAAGCAATGAGGAGTGATAAAGCCAAGATTCAGAGAAAGGAAAGCCCTAAGAGATGAGCACAGCTTTTGGATCTTTTTCTTGAGACAGTTGTCACTTCCAAAATTAGTGGCCAAGAGACTAAAAAACTTAGCAGAGCTTTCAACAGACTCATGGGATTGGGGGCATTATAACTGTATTTAAGTCCTGCCAAGGAGCAGAAGCCCTAGTAAACAACCTGGGCTTTCATTTGGAACCCTGAGTCAAGATAAACCAGAAATAGAAAAACTCACACAGGGACTGAAGCCAAAAATCAAGTATTTTCAGATTAGTGTCCCTAGCTTAGTTCCTTGCCAGAAACAAAAGTTAAAATCCTCTCTGGAGGAAGATATATCTTCCAGAGCCTCGTGTTTTTACTAGAGTTTTTCATGTACTGTATCTGTCACCTGGTAAAAAATAACTAGACATATGAGAAGACAAGACATGATTTAGAAAATCAACAAATAAAATATACCTTTCTCTGACTGACTTATTTCACTGAACATTATACCCTGTAGGTCCATCCATGTTGCTAGAACTGGCAAGATCTTGGGTTTTTTTTTTTTAACGGCCAATTAAATATTCCATTTTATATCTATATCACATCTTATCATTCACATGTGGAATTTAAGAAACAAAACAAATGAACAAACAAAAAAAAAAGAAACCAAAAAAAACCAGACTTGAATACAGAGTACAAACTGGTGGTTGCCAGAGGGGAGGTGGGTGGGGGGATGGGTGAAATAGATGAGGATTAAGACCACACTTACATTGATGAGCACTGAGAAATGTACAGAATTGTTGATGTATTTAAAAAGAAATATAAATGAGATGGAAAGATTTATAGATGTATTCTAGATGACTGAAGTTCTTTAAAGCAAGAAATAAAGAAGAAGAAGAAGAAGAAAAGATAGAGCTAAAAGAAATCCAGATAGTGGATTAATCAGAGGTGGTCTCTAAAATAACTGTGATTAAAATATTCAGAGAATTAAAAGATAAGATGTAGAAAATTGCCAGACAACTGAAAATTATAAATAAGAAGCTGGTACTGGGGCGCCTGGGTGGCTCAGTTGGTTAAGCGACTGCCTTCGGCTCAGGTCATGATCCTGGAGTCCCGGGATCGAGTCCCACATCGGGCTCCCTGCTCAGCAGGGTGTCTGCTTCTCCCTCTGACCCTCTTCCCTCTCGTGCTCTCTATCTTTCATTCTCTCTCTCTCTCGAATAAATAAAAATAAAATCTTTAAAAAAAAAAAGCTGGTACTGAAAAATATAGTTACTGAAGTTTAATAGATAACTTATAAATCAATGAACTTTTTGAGATGATGGAAGTCCTCTAAGACTGTATTATAGTGCTGGTGATGGTTGCACAACTGAATTAATATGCTGAAACCATTGCGTGTACATTTACAATAGGTATATTTTATGGTATGTGCATTGTACTTTAATAAATGTGTAGAAAATGGATGGGTTCAATGGAGTAGATGCAGTTGAAGAGAGAATTAGTGAACTGAAATATAGAGCAGAAGAAAATAGCCAAAATAAAGCCTGGAGAGACAAAATGATGGAAAGTAAATACAGGATTTTTAAAGACATATGAAATATGGTGGAAAGGCCTAATATACAGGTAATTGGAGTTTTAGTAGGAGAGGACAGAGAAAAATGGAGCAGAAGAAATAATTGGAAAAAATGGCTAAAATTTATCCAAAACTAACAAGTGACACAAAACTGCAGAATTAAGAAGCCCTAAGATAGCAATCAAGTTCAGTACAAAAAACAAATAAACAAACCAAAAAACAAAGCAAAAACATGCTGGAAAGCAGTCAGGACTGGAAGAATAGTTAACTCTTGTTTTCAAAGGAGCAACAATAATATTGACAACCAACTGTTCAATGAAACAATAGAATTCAAAAAGAAATGGCATGAGATCTTCAAACGGCTGAAAGAAAACAATTGTTAATTGTGAATTCTATATCTATCTAAAGGATTCCTCAAAATGAAGAAAAACAAAGTATTTAAAAAAAAGTTATCATGAGCCCATCTGTACTAAAGGAGATCCTAAAAGGCATCCCCCTCACTTTTTTTAAAGTAGGCTCCATGCTCAGAGTGGAGCCCAATGTGGGGCTTGAACTCAGAATCCTGAGATCAAGACCTGAGCTGAGACCAAGAGTCAGATGCCCAAACTGACTGAGCCACCCAGGTGCCCCTAAAAGGCATCTTTTGGACAGAAGGAAAATTATTTCAGATCAAAGCTCAGAGCTGTAGGAAGGAATGAAGAGCAATAGAAATAATAATTAAGTAACTAAATATAAATAAATATTCATTCTACAAAATAATAATAATTATTCCTGTCATAAATATATGGTGAATAAAATATATGATCAAAGGAGAACTTAAGTCTGAAGAGATTAAGGAAGCTAAATTCTATGATCCATGTATTGTGTAGGAAATGATAGAAAAACTAATTTGTATTACCCACTAATGAGTCAAGGATGCATGTTTTAAACTCTGGATAATCTTTAAAAGAATGGTAAAGGAATATAGAAATAATAAGCTAAAAGAAGGGAACTAGAATAATGAAACATAGATAATTAAAAAGAAGGAAGAAAATGGAGAAAAAGGATCCTATGGTAGATAAAACAAATAAAAAATAGGTTTAAGCCCAAATATATCAGCAATTATATGAAATATAAATGGAGTAATTACTTAAAAGTCAAAGTTAGGGCTGCCTGGGTGGCTCAGTCATTAAGCATCTGCCTTTGGGGCGCCTGGGTGGCTCAGGCGTTAAGCGTCTGCCTTCAGTTCAGGTCATGATCCCAGGGTCCTGGGATCAAGCCCCGCATCGGGCTCCCTGCTTGGCGGGAAGCCTGTTTCTCCCTCTTCCATTCCCCCTGCTTGTGTTCCCTCTCTTGCTGTGTCTCTCTCTGTCAAATAAATAAATAAAATCTTTAAAAAAAATAAATAAAAAATTTAGAAACTATAATTTCTAAAAAAAATAAAAAAATAAAAGTCAAAGATAATCAGGTTGAATTTTTAAAAACCTATACACTGCTTTAAAGAGACATGCACTTTTTTTATATTTTTAAAAAATTTTATTTTATTATGTTAATCACCATACATTACATCATTAGTTTTTTTTTATAAAGATTTTTATTTCTTTGAGAGAGAGAATGAGAGATAGAGAGCACGAGAGGGAAGAGGGTCAGAGGGAGAAGCAGACTCCCTGCTGAGCAGGAAGCCTGATGTGGGACTCGATCCCGGGACTCCAGGATCATGACCTGAGCCGAAGGCAGTCGCTTAACGAACTGAGCCACCCAGGCGCCCTACATCATTAGTTTTTGATGTAGTGTTCCATGAGTCATTGTTTACGTATAACACCCAGTGGTCCATTCAGTACGTGCCCTCTTTAATACCCGTCACCAGGCTAACCAATCCCCCCACCCCCATCCCCTCTAGAACCCTCTGTTTGTTTCTCAGAGTCCATAGAAAGAGACATACACTATTTAAAAAGATATAGAAAGGCCAAACACAAAAGGATGTAAAAAAGATATAACATGCAAACACTAGCCAAAGAAAGATTGCATAGCTATATATATATATATATATATAAATGGCATGAGATCTTCAAACTGCTGAAAGAAAACAGTTGTTAATTGTGAATTCTATATCTATCTAAAGGATTCCTCAAAATGAAGAAAAACTAAAAGTATTTAAAAAAAATTATCATGAGCCCATCTGTACTAAAGGAGATCCTAAAAGGCATCCCCCCCACTTTTTTAAAAGTAGGCTCCATGCCCAGAGTGGAGCCCAATGTGGGGCTTTCTTTTAGTGAGAGAGAGAGACAACACATGCATGCACGAGTGGACGGAGGGGCAGAGAGTAAGGGAGAGAATCTCAAGCAGACTCCATGCCGAGCATGGAACCCAGTGGGGCGCCCGATCCCATGACCCCAAGATCATGACTCGAGCTGAAATGCAGAGTTGGGTTCTCAACTCACTGAGGCACCCAGGTGCCCTGCATAGCTATATTAATATCAGATAAAGTACATCCTTTGTAAGCAAGAAGGACTGTTAGAGATGAAAAGAGATATTTCATAACAAAAAAGATTTAATTCATCAGAAAAATATATTTTTAAATGCTTATGCACTTATTAAACACACATACACACACACACATGCACACAATTGTAAAACCTGCAAAGTAGAAAATAGACCTACTCTACGACCCAGCAATTGCACAACTAGATATTTACCCCAAAGATACAAATGTACTGATCCAAAGGGGCACCTGCACCCCAATGTTTATAGCAGCAATGTCCACAATAGCCAAGCTATGGAAAGAGCCCAGATATCCATGGACAGATGAATGGATAAAGATGTGGTGTATATATACAATGGAATATTACTCAGCCATCAAAAAATGAAATCTTGCCATTTGCAACAATGTGGATAGAACTAGAGGGTACTACACTAAGCGAAATAAGTCAGTCAGAGAAAGACAATTATCATATGATCTCACTGATATGTGGAATTTAAGAAACAAAACAGAGGATCATAGGGGAAGAGAGGAAAAAATAAAACAAGATGAAACCAGAGAGGGAGACAAACCATAAGAGACTCTTAATCATAGGAAACAAATTGAGGGTTGCTGGAGGGGAGGGGGCTGGGGGGCTGGGGTAAATGGGTGATAGACATTAAGGAGGGCACGTGATGTAATGAGCACTGGGTACCATATAAGACTGATGAATCACTGACCTCCACCTCTGAAATCAGTGATACATTATATGTTAATTAATTGAATTTAAATTAAAAAAATAATTTTAGTTATTTGCATTTAGCCATCCTAGTATTTCTGAAATAATTTAAAAATATCTAATGTAAAAAAAAAGACCTGCAAGGAGAAATAGAGATATTGATATAATTAGAAATTTTAATGTATCCTAGTAATTGATATACCCAGTAGACAATAAAAATCAGAGTGGGGTGCTTAGCTGCCTTAGTCAGTAGAGCATGCAACTCTTGATCTCAGGGTTATAATTTCGAGCCCCACACTGGCTATAGAATTTGCTTAAAAATAATAAAATTTTAAAATCTTTAAAAAAATCTGTTAGGATATAGACAATTTGAATAAAGTTAATTAACAAGCCTGCTCTAATTATAAAACAGTGCACTCAACAAATATAGAATATACACTCCTTTCACGTGCACATAGACTATTTGCCAACATTGCCCGTGTTCAGTCATGAAGCAACTCAGCAAATTTTAAAGGATTGAAATCATACAGAGTATATTTTCAGATCACAGTGACATTAAACTAGAATTCAGTGTCAAAAAAAGATAACTGAAAAATCCCCATATGTTCAAAAATTAAGCAATCATGGGTCAAAAAAGAAATAACAATGAAAATTAGCTAATATTTATTTACTTATTTTTAAAGATTGATTCATTTTAGATAGTGTATACACGAGTGGGGAGAGAGGCAAAGGGAGAGGGAGAGAGAATCCTCAGGCAGACCGTCTGCTGAACGCAGAGCCCATCATGGGGCTCAATCCCAGGACCCTGAAATAATGACCTGAGCTGAAACCAAGAGTTAGATGCTTAACCGACTGAGCCATCCAGGCACCCCCCAACTTAGCTAATATTTAGAAATTAATGACAGTGAAAATATGACAAGCCAAATGTGGAATGCAGTTAAAGCCATGCTTGAAGGGACATTTGTAGCTTCAAATGTATACGTTAGAAAAAAAGAAAGGCTTGAAAATAAATATTAATTTCAAGAAATTAAAAAAGGACAATTAAATTTTAAAAAGTAAGAGGAAGAAAATAACAAAAATAAGAGAGGAAAGTAATGACATAGAAAACAGACATCCCGTAGAATTATTAGCACCAAAAGACTATAAAGTCAATAAATCCTGGTGAAAGTAATTAAGAAAAAAGTTCAAATAACCAATATCAGGAATGACACAACGGATGTCACTACATTTAAAAGATAATAAAGGAATGTGATGAATAACCCAGTGGCAATCTTACAGAAATTTTAGAAGAAATAAACAGATTTTCTAAAAATGCCACTTACCCAAACTGACATAAGAAAAATAAGAATCTGAGTAGCCCTGTATCTTCTCATATGAATATGTAATTAAAAACCTTACCACAAGGACAACTTCAGACTCAGATGATTTTTCTGTTGAATTCATTAAATATTTAAGGAAGAAATAACACATATTTTCTACAAACTCTTCCAGATAATAGAAAAAGAAGGCACATTCCCAAATTGTTCTAAGAAGTCAGCAGAATTCTAATGCTAAAACCTGATGTGATAAGAAAGAAAAATTCCAGGCCAATTCTCTTCATGAATGTAGATTCAAAACTCCTAAACAAAATACTAGCAAAGTGAATCCAGCAATATATTATTACATCATGGTCAAGTTGATTATGTTCCAGATATGCAAGGTTAGGGTAATATATTTAAAAATCAGTCAGTGTAACTCAGTATATAAAGAAGAAAGAATAAAATACAGAATAATTCAGAATAAAGACAAAAACCATATGATTATCTCAAAAAATGCAGAACATGGATATAATCCAACATTTCTTCATGATTTTTTTAAAAAACTCACCTTAATAAACAAGGAAGAAATTTTCTTACTCTAAGAAGGTATCTACAGAAAATACTCTATTATTAAAAAGTAGGAAACAGGGGTGCCAGGGTGGCTCAGTTGTTAAGTGTCTGCCTTCGGCTCAGGTCATGATCCCAGGGTCCTGGGATCGAGTCCTGCATCGGGCTCCCCGCTCCGTGGGAAGCCTGCTTCTCCCTCTCCCACTCCCCCTGCTTGTGTTCCCTCTCTCGCTGTCTCTGTCTCTCTGACAAATAAATAAAATCTTTAAAAAAGAAAAAAAGTAGGACACACCATGGATAATGAGGGATATGTTAAAACTTTCCCTTTGCTCGTAGGAAAGGACAAATAGACCAGTTAGCATCACCTCTGTTCATCAGTGCATAACAAATCCCTGCTAATGCAGTGAGGCACAAAAGAGAAATAAAAATATTAGGATTAAAAAGGAATAGGTAAAGCTGTAATTATTGGAAGTTTCAATTACTGTATACGTAGAAAATTCAAAAGAAATTTCAGATAAATTGTTGCAACTAGAAAGTGAATTTAGCATGTTTGCTGAACACAGGTAAATGTAAAAAAATGTATTTCCGTTTATCACTAATAAACAGAAATTGAATTTACATTAGAATAAAAATGATCAAATACCTCGGGATAAATCTAACAAAAGTGATGAAGGCCCCCAAATGGAAAAGCATTTAACCCTACTGAGAAATGAAAGAAAATCTAAATAAATGGAGGCATATATCATGTATATGAAATATGAAATTTTCTTTTTTTTAATATATATTTTTAAACATTTTTTTTTATTTGACAGAGAGAGAGAGAGCACAAGTGGGGGAGCGGCAGGCGGAGGCAGGGGGGAGGGAGAAGCAGACTCTCTGTGGAGCAGGGAGCGTGATGCGGGGCTCAGTCCCAGGACTCCGGGATCATGACCCCAGCTGAAGGCAGAGCTTTACCAGCTGAGCCACCCAGGCGTCCCTGAAATATGAAATTTTCTAAAGATGTCAGTTAATCTCAAGCTGAGGTACAGAGTCAGGGCAATCTCAGTCAAAATCCCAAGAGGGCTTTTGTGAAATTTGATAAGCTCGTCCTAAAATTTGTGCAGAAACACAGAGGACTGAAAATATCTAAGACAGCCTTGAAGAAGGTAGGAGAAGAGGAGTTGCTCCACCAGATACGAAGGTTTATTATTAGGCTAGAGGAATTGATGCATCGTGGCTTGGGTACAATAGACCAGTGGAAAGAATAGAGTCCAAGAAATAGACTTGTGTATATATAGACATGCTATCAGTGACAAAAATGACACTGTAGGACATTAGGGATAGAATTTTTTTTTTATTACCAAAAATTTTTTAAACTAAGTTTTACATGGGGCTTGAACTCCTGACCCTGAGATCAAGCATTGCATGCTCTACCAACTGAGCCAGCCAGGTGGCCCAGAATTGTCTTTTTTAAATAAACAGTGGTGGACAATTGGATGTTAATGTTAAAAAATAATAAAACTTGACCCTACACTTACACTATACACCAAAATCCCTTCCAAGTGAATTCGAGATCTAAATGTAAAAGACAAAATAACATCCAGAAGATAATGTAGGATAGCATACTCATGATTTTGGCTAGGCAAAGAATTCCTGCACAAGACCTAAAAGAACCAATCATAAAGAAAAAGACAGATAAAATCAGATGATATTAAAATGAAGAACTTATGTTCATCAAAAGAACTTCATCAAAGACACGGCTAAAGAGAGTGAGAGGCAAGTTAGAGATATTTGCAACACCATGAGAAGAATATACAAAGAATTCTTACAAATCAATAAAAGACAAAATTGAAAAATGGGTAATAGGCTTCAACAGGGGCTTCCCAAAAGGTGATATTCAAATGTCCAACAAACATGGGAAAAAGTGCTCAACTTCGTAAGTCTTCAGGGAAGTATAAATTAGAAACTATATAAAACATGACCGCATTTCCACCACAATGCCTAAAATTAAAAAATGACTTTGGATACCAAGAAGTGGAGAGTATTTGGAAAAATAAGAATTCTCCTGCACTGGTGGTGAGGGAGCAAATTGGTACAACCACTTGGAAGACTTTGGAAGCATTAGCTAATGAAATTGAACATAGCATATTCCTTGAGCCCGAAGTTCTACACTGATGCACAGATTCAATGAAAAGTGAATACGTGTATACCAAAAATCATGGACAGGAATGTTCACACAGCAGTATTCATAGTGGCCCCAGACTGGAAACAACTCAGTGTCTATCAAGAGTGTAATATAATGTGTGCACCTGCACATGCACACACACACATATTTTATGATCTATTTATACAAATGAGGAATGGTATACTAGTAAAAACAAACAAAGTAGAGCTGTATAAATGTGTGAAGGAAGCCACGTGTGCACACATACACACATCTATGTTTCATTTCTATAAAGCTCAACAAACAAGCATAATGAAACTATAGGCTTTAGGGATGCGTGCTTAGATCCAAACGATAAAATGCTATACAAGTTAAGGTAGTAGCCTTAGGAAGCACTGGGGAGCTAATTAGGAGGGAGAATGATGAGCGTTTCAGGGATGCTGGCCAAGCTGTATTTTTTGACTTGGGTGACAATTACATGGATGTCTGCTTTGGGATAAATCATTGAGCTGTAGATTTTGTTTTGTGCACTTTTCTCTATATTTCACAATGTAAACATTTAAAAAAATCAATAAACAATATACCTTTACCACTGTTTTCTTGATTTTTAATCAATTTAAAATATCACCCATTGACTTACTATTATAATTTAGACCCCTCCTCCTTCCCTTCTTTTGAATTGACACTGTTTATATTATGTAAATACTATTCATCAATGTGACCAGTGATATACTATATGACAAATCCTTTCTTGTGCAACTTTTAGGTGTTTTTTCCTGTTGAATAACATTACCTCTTTTTGATTCATGTATATATTTGTATAGATAGAAACATATGCTTCCTTCCATCAGTCCTCCTTTCCTTTTAATTCTTTGCATGCCTTCCACTAGCATCTCTCAATCTAATTTTGCTCTTGGCCAAACATATCAGATAATGTACCACTTCCATTTTGTTTCTCCTCTAATTTGCCCTCGTTGCTCAATGAGCCTGTTCTGGAATGGGGTTTTGTGCCAGGATTTCTTTCTTGCCTGACTCCTGTATTGTTTGTTTCTTGGATCCCACGTTTTTTTCTTTTTCGGTTTGCTGCTTCAAGTGGAGCACATTGCTAACAATTTACTAAGCTAGCATAGGAGATAAATTTTCCAAGAATTTAATCTCTGAAAATATCTTTAATGTACCCTCCTCCCCTTAGTCAGTAGTTTGGCTAGGCATATAATTCTAGATTAAAAATCATCTTTCCTCTGTATTTTGAAGCAATACTCAATTGACTTTTAGCTTCTGTTGTTGCTGTTGAGAAGTCATGGGCCATTCTGACGTTCCTCTTTTATATGTGAATAGATTTTTTTCTTCATGGAGGCTTCTGGAATTTTAATTTTATCCCTGGAGTGAAATTTCATGATACTATAATTTTGTTGTGTCTTTATAGATTTGCGGTGGATTTAATCAGACCTCTCAGTTGGAAGAATTATGCTCTTGTTCTGTGAAATGGTTCTTAAGGATTTTGTTTTTTGTTTATATGTTTGTTTATGTTTGCTTATTTTATTTTTTAAAAGATTTATTTACTTATTTTAGAGAGAGTGGTAGAGCATGAGTGGGGGGGGGCGGGGGGGGGACAGAGGGAGAAGGAGAGAGAATCCTCAAGCAGACTCTTGGCTGAGCATGAAGCCTGACTCCGGGCTTGATCCCACAACCCTGACTAACATCATGACCTGAGCTGAAATGAAGAGTGGGATGCTTAACTGACTTAACCACCCAGGTGCCCTTGTGTTTGCTTATTTTAAATCATTTTTTTCTTCCCATTTTCTCTGAACACTTAGAAACTCTAGTAGTAGAACTCTGGACTGATCCTTTTCTTATTTTTTTTCCTCTTTTCTTCATAATCTCTTTGTCTTATTGCCTTGCCTCCTGGATGGTTTCCTTTATTTCTAAATCATTGGTTGAATTTTGAATTTTGAATTTTGTCCATTGTATTTGTAATAGTGAAGAACTTAAAATTTTTCCCTGAGTGTTTCTTTTCATAGCATCCTGTTCTTCTCTTTTAACAGAAACAATAGCTTCTCTCACTGAATATATCAATTACGGTTTTTGATATTTTCTTCTGTTTCCTGCATTATCTCTGTTCTCTCACACCTTCTTATTTTGCCTGATTGTTTAAGTGTCTGACTTTCAGTGGAAGTTTTTCTTTCACCTCTAAGTGTAAGGATCAGAAGAGCTTATTGGAAGCTTTGTGTTTGAATTGGGCTCATTAACTGAGAGGCTGCCCTGTGGAGTGGCAGGGTAGTGAGCCAGTTTCTTCAAATTTCAGTATGTGTCAGGAGTTTTCCTCTGGGGCCATTCCATTTTTTTTCCAGAGAGGGATCTTCTAATCCCGTGTGGTGTTCTGATAGCCAGGTGGGCAGGGGACAGACTCTCAGTGTCCCGTTCGCCCTCTGTGGTCAGCCTGGTGTCCACCCCTGCTGCCTTCTCTTTGATCTCTCCAGCATTAAGCCTGAGTCATATTGGGAAAGGGGGAGGGGAATTGTGCGGTTAACGCCTAGGAAGGGTGAGGACTTGAGGGTCTAACCTCTCACTGTAGAGTCTAACTAACCTCCACATCTCATCTACTCCCACCTTCTACTGTGTCTGCGGCCTCCAGTTCCTGAGCCTTTCTGGGATTCTGTGAAGCCAGTCCACTCACATCTATCAGTTTTCCTCTCCACTGGAATTCTAGTTTCTTCATTCAGCTAGCACTCCTCCATATACCCATAGTCTTCGAGACATTGGTTGACCACTCTCATCTGCCGTTGTCCCCGCTCTCAATCTGTTTGTCCTCGTGGGCTTACGTTAACTCTCTGAGGGCAGAAACCATGACTTGCACATCTTTAGTTTGCTTGCAGAGCCAAGCACCAAGGCTTAGGAAGCACTCATTGATGGATGGATGGATAGATGGATGGATGGATGGATGGAGGCCCACCTTGCCAATCATTGAAGTACTCTGCCCTTCTTGCCTTCTTGAACCTTGAACCTTCCCTCCATGTTCTCTCTTGTTTCTTATTTGCAGGTGGGTAGATGCAGATGATAACATCTCCTTTGGTGCTACGTCCCACTCTTGGTGGGTTCCTTCTCCTTTCTGTCGCCTGGGTGCCAGCAATCCTGGACCCTGTCAGGCATCAGTCCATCACCTGTGCCAAACACTTCTGCCTCCTTTGGCCAAGCCACCTTGCTTCCAAACTGCCTGGAAAGGAGGAGTAGGGAGGGGAAGGGGGGACAACTCTCAGATGCCTAAAGGGGCTGAGTATCCCTTCCCCTCCTAAGCACAAACAGGTTTCTTAAAATAGCTTTTGGGAGCTTTATGATGTGAATAGAGCCACACAGCCCTTCTCAGGATTGGCTTATTGTTGAAAAGAAAATCTCTGGGAACATGTATGCCGCACTTCATGCTCATGGCAGATTTTGAGAAGCTGCATCTTGACTGCTGTTTGCTGAGTGGTTTCAGGGTAGAGAGCAGCCAACTTCCAGACCTGGGCTGGTGTTTACAGCATCTCTAATTTATGCTGCGTGGTGCTGTTGCATCTGTAGACCTCAGCCGGGTGGGCTTTTTCTCCCTCTTCCCCTCATGCATTTGAAGAAGCTGGGAATATGAAATATTTCTAAGTTTGCGTGGACCATGGGCTCCTAGAATCATGCAGAGCACTGAGACTGCTCAGTGATCAGTAGGGCCCTTCTCCCTCTCTTCCTTCTTAGTGACTGGGAAATTGTTGAAGCATGGTCAGTTTCTTTGGCTTTCTGAGGGTTGTTTGTTTTTTTTAAATGAGACTCACTTGATTTTTCACCAGTAATTTGATTTGGTGGAAATTATTAAAGGTTCTGACAAAGAGTATTTTGTTTCGCTATTCCCATAACATCTCATGCCGTCAGGATAGTCCTTCATTGCTTTCAAAGACTAGGACCTGGATTTTTAAAAAGAAAAAAAGTGTCTTGTGTATCAAATGGCCCACACCTAGAGGTAAACTTGAAATGCTTCAGTAAGTCTGGTTTTACAGTGATCTAGAGGGAAGAGTGCCCCTCATCTAGAGATTAGAAGAACACATTGTTTTACACAAAGGCAATATGGTTTTAGTCACATAACCTGGAAGGGCACGTGGTCAACACTAAGCTCTGCTGTTTAGTTATTGCCAGGAAGAAAGATGGCTTCAGTTAGAATATTCTTAAACAATTACATTTTTTATTTTTGGTAGGTATTTCCCAACCTTAAATTGGTCTGTAGTTAATGATACTGTCTAGCAGGTCACTTAATTTGTGGCATATGTTTTGCAACTAGTTAATCTTTGAGGGAACTCCAAAAAGTGGCATGGTTAGAAGGCAGACACAGTACACCCTTTAAAAGATGTGTATTTGATTATGTCTCACAAAATTCCAGGCTGGGTGTATTTCAGTCATGGAAACTTGATTGCCCATTGGTCTTTATATTAAAAATGGCTTGAATCATTTTTGCAAGGGGATTGTTAGCTCTGCCCATGGGTACCAAGTGCCTTTTATTTAGGTTTGTATCTTTACCAAGCCCTTCGTCAGGAAGACGGCAACTCTGCCCCACAGGCCTGCTGTGTCTTCGGTCACACATCCCCATACTTAGCTAACAACACAGGAGAGCTGCATTCCAGATGTTCCAAATGCCAGTTAGAAGTTTCACCTCAAAAATACTGCTACCCAGCCCAGACTGGACCTTTGGTGGAGCAGGTGATGTCTATGAATGATTGCAGGTTGTCTGACCTGTTCCCGAATTCGGCCTGACCACTAGAAAGCTCCATATCTGACATGATCTGAACCTTGAGCTTTCATTGAATTGTGCTTTGTCCTGATGCCATTGTGCAGTGTTGATGTCAACACTAAAACAGAAAGGCCCCAGGCACCGCATCTGTGTGTTCGTTACTATATCCAAACCATGGTTCCTGGGCTTTATTTAACTTGTAGGTAATTGTTGCTTGTCCCAGACAGTGGTTTCAAAAATTTTGAATTTGATCACCTATAGATGAGGCACATACCTTCCAGCTGTCCCCAGTCCCCACCGTTCCCTATCATCTGACACTCCTTTCATTTGGTTACTTTATCTGTCTGGTTCCTGTGGCCATTTGAGTTTGCAGATCCTGCTTTACATAGTGTGGTGGTTAATTTTATGTGCCAACTCAGTGAGGCCGTGATACCCAGATATTTGGTCAAACACCAGTCTAGATGTCTCTGTGGAAGTATTTTTAGATGAGATTAACATTTAAATCAGTAGACTTTGAGTAAAGCAGATTTCCCTCCATAATGTGGGTGGGCCTCATCCAATCAGTTGAAGACCTTAAGAGAAAAAGACTGAGGTCCCTTGAGGAAGAGGGAATTCTGCCTCCAGACTGATTTAGGACTTGAGCTGCAGCATCAGCTCTTCCCTGGGTCTCCAGCCTCCTGGACTATGCTGCAGACTTTGGACTCTCCATTCCCCATAATCTTGTGAGCCAATTTCTTAAACTAACTCTCTCTATGCATCTACATATCCGTTGGTTTTGTTTCTCTGGAGATGCTTAATGCACACAGTGAACTTTTTATGGAGACCTGCAGGAGGAAACAGTTTGGTTTCCTTGTATCTTATGAATACTGAGTTACATAATTGAAAATATTTCCTTTTTTGTGTTGACTTTCAAAGCTTATAACCGAATCTGTGTCTTAACTGTAGCAGCTTTAGCAATACATACTGATAGATACAGACTACACACCATGGGCAGCAGAGACTCACCAAGAGAATGGTGGGTAGTGGTACCAGATTTGGGTTGTGTTGGCGAAGGGCTTTGGTTAGCGCATTTCATTTGAATCCACCTCTTCCCCCTCCTCCTGTATTGGTAAGTGTGTCAGTCCTTGTGGAGTGCTATAACAAAACGCCCGTACGCGGGGTGGTTTAGAAAACATCAGAATGTATCGCTTACCGTTTTGGAGGCTGGGAAGTCCATGATCATGGCGCAGGCAGATTTGGTGTCTGATTATGGCCCACTTCCTGGTTCTCAGATGCCTGGACTTGGCGCTGTGTCCTCACATGGCAGACGGGGTAGGGATTGCTTTGGGGTCTTGTTTATAAGGGTGCTGATCATAAGGGGTCTTTTTCATAAGGGCTCCACCTTCAGAACCCATCCCCTTCTAAAGGCCCCACCTCCTAACACTAGCACATTGGGAATTAGCACTTCACCAGATGAATTTGGAGGGAAGCACACCATTCCGTCTATCACAATAAGCCATCTTAAATATTTGCCAGAACAAGACAGAGGCACAACAACCAAAAAGATAGTGTACCTTTTCATCCATCTATTTCAAGATAGCATACACTTTTGAGTCATGATCAGAGAGAGCAGTTTCAATTAACTGAGCAGTTTACTAGCTTTGTTCTGGAGGCAGTATAAAGACTTCAGCTAATGCATTACAAGCAAGGTAGACCAGGTCATCTTTGGACATGGGTTTTGTGAGTCCATAGTAAGGTTCCCACTGTGCAGGGTGCTTTGGTAACATTTTATTTTTGTCGTTTAGCTCAGCTCTTTCTCCTACTGACCTTTCTCCTACTGACCTTTCTCATCTGTTCTCTCACTTCCTGCTTTTTCCTTGTTTTTCACTTTTGGGTATATTCCCAGCTGATTCGAAGCCCGACCATTCATTTTTTCATCTGTGCACCATGCAATACTCTTGACTCCCTTCTCCATGCCAGGGACTGGGGCTGGGTGATTTAAGAGTAGAAATACAAAGCAGAATAATAAAGATTACAGAAAGATTATAGGCATGAGAAGCAGCCTTGTGGCTACTCTCTCATTTCATTCAAGCTTTCCCACAAATGGTTCTTCACACTGAAAGTTGCCTTGACCACTCTATTTAAAATTGTAACTGGCCCCGTCCCTGGCATTCCCAATCCCCCTTGCCCTGCTCTACTTTTTCTTTCTGCCAAGCATAATATATAGTTTGCTTATTTGTTGCTTGTATTATTTATGCTATTATCTGTCTCCCTCTGCTAGAATGTCAGCCCTACAAAGACAGGCTTTTTTTTTTTTTTTAAGCAATTTTGCTCATTGATGTATACCAAGGGTCTCCAGTAGAAAACCTCAAAGATTTAGGGGAATAAATATCTCTAACGTGCATATAATAAGGGAAACATTATTTTAAAACACATATTTTCTGGGGCACGTGTGTGGCTGAGCCATTAAGCGTCTGCCTTAGGCTCAGGTCCTGATCCCAGGGTCCTGGGATCGAGCCCCGCGTCGGGCTCCCTGCTCAGCGGGAAGCCTGCTTCTCCCTCTCCTGCTCCCCCCTGCTTGTGTTCCCTCTCTCGCTGTCTCTCTCTGTCAAATAAATAACTAAAATCTTTAAAAATTTTTCATTTAAAATTTATTTATATATTTATTTGTTTTATCTTTATTTAAATATAACAACAGCAGCAGCAACAAAATAAGTAGAATTCAAAGTAGAAAGTTAGAAATGGCAGAAGAAAGAGAATTTTGTGGAAGTTCAGATGAAGACACCATTACTCTCGAACTGGGCTCAAGGAAGGCTTGAGGAAGGATATAGCACCTCAACTGGGACCTGAAGGGTGAACAGAAGTTGATGGGCAGAAATGTAGGTGAAGAAAGCATTAAATCACTTAAAGCAAGGGGAACAAGATAAGCAAAAATTTATGGTTGGCTCAGTTGGGAGAACATGTGACTCTTGATCTTAGGCTCATGAGTTCAAACCCCACATTGGGTGTAGAGATTACTTAAAAAAAAAAAAAAAAGCAAACATTTAGAGCGAAGTGTGAGGTGTGAGTGTAGGGGCATAATTATGAATTGAGTTTGGCTGGAGCAAATGGTGCACAAAGAATACTAGAAAAATAAGGAGAAAAAGTGAGACTGGCCAATTAAAAAATGGACAAAAGATTTGAACAGACACTTCACCAAAGAAATATGTTGATGGGAAATAAGTACATGGAAATATGACAACCATCACTAGTTATTAGGGAAATGCAAAATAAATCCACAATACTGTACCATCTATTGGAATGGATAAAATTTTAAAAACTGACCATACTAAGTGTTGACAAGAAAGCAAAGAAATTGTAACTCTCATACCTTGCTGGTGGGAATGTAAAATTGTGTAACTGCTTTGAAAACAGTTTGGTAGTTTCTTAAAAAGTTAAAAATAAGCCTAGCATATGATCTGGCTATTCCAATCCTAAGTATTTACCTAAGAGAAATAAAAGCATACACTCATACAGAGATCTGTATATAAGTCTTCATAGCAGCTTTATTTAGAATAATCCCAAACTGGGTTTAGAATTACCCGAACCCAGGGGTGCCTGGGTGGCACAGTCAGTTAAGCATCCAAGTCTTGGTTTCGGCTCAGGTTGTGATCTCAGGGTTGTGAGATTGAGCCCCATGTCGGGCTCCCCACTGAGCGTGGAGTCTGCTTAGGACTCCCGCTCCCATGTTCTCTCTCTGTTTAAAATAAATAAATCTTTAAAAAAAAAAAAGAATTACCACAACCCAAATGTTTATCCACAGGTGAATGGAAAACAAATTATGGTACATCCATCCAATGGAACACTGTTGAGCAATAAAAGTAAATGAACTCTTGATATGTGCAATAATGTGAATGAGTCTTAAAATAATTTTGTTGAGTGAAAGAAAAAGGGTATATATTGTATAGTTCCATCTATATACATATATGTTCCTAGAAAATGCAAACTAATCTATCTATAAGGACAGAAAGCAGATGAATGATTGCCTGGAGATAGCAGGAAGGAGGGGTTTTGGAAGGACATGAGGCAACTTTTGGAGGTAATGAGTATGATCATTAGCATGACTGTCATGATGGTATCACAGGCGTAGACATATGTTAAAATGCATCAAACTGTATTCTCTAAATATATCTTGTATCTCAGTAAAGCTGTTTAAAAAGGTGAGGTTGGAGTCAGTATACCTAAGGTCTTCATAATTAAGCCAAGGTGTTTACATCCTCTCTGGGGCTGTCCATTTATTCATATGAATTTAAAAAAAAATTAATTGCATGCCGATTGTATGCCAAACTCTATGTGTGGCCATTAATAATAGAACAAGGGAGAAGGAAGTGGGAAGTAAATGATGACTTTCATTCTAGAGAGGCTGAGTTCAGGGTGTCTGAGGAATAGTCTAGTCAAGCTGTGTAGCAAGCAGTTGGAAACGCTGAGTCCTGCTTGGGAAGAGAGCAGGGGCAGAGATGATGATTCAGATATGTCCCACAGGGAGAGGTCTACTGCAGCCCGGAGGGTTAAGGTTTATTAAAGTAGAATGTGTAGAACATGCGGCATGAAACCCGATGGACGTATTAGTGTGTATTTTATTCTCCCTGAAGCAGAAGACCTGAAAGAATTCTTTTTCTTCCACCCTTCCCAAGAAAGCAGTGAAATGTTTGTGTTCGGAGGTATTCTGAGTCTAGACTCCCTTACCCCAGAGGGTTGTGGCAATGTCTGTCTTTGTGTCCTGGGGCTGAATGTTGGGTTTCCAGATATTTGGAAGTCAGCCTCCACTCAGGCTTTCGTGAGGAAAGTGGATGGAAGTCACAGATGTGAGGAAGGCAGGTGCTGGGAACTGAGGATACAGTATTAAAGATGGGGGTTCTGAGGGGCTGATGGATTTCTGGGACTTGAGGAGAGGACCTGGGGGTTAGGGAAAATGCCTGGAATGAGAGGACCATGCCTGCTCTCCTTGAGCATATGAGAATGTGCCAGGTTCTGTGATGGGGTGGCATGTGGATGCTGGTGGGACTTAACACCAAACACCCTGACCCTGGGAACCATAACCAAGGACTCCTGTAGTCCTACTTGGTTTGAGGAAAAGGAGCAGGTAGTGGGAAAGGGTGGCTGATGGGCATGATGGAGGTGGCTCTGGGAGCTGACTCCACAGAGCCATTTCCCTGTTCTTTGGGCCCCATGTAATCCCCCAAGATGTTTCTCTAACCCCGGGGAAGGGGAAAGGTCCCTAAAAACAATTTTGAAACCACTTCCACGAAGGGATCCCCAGATTTAATTGGATTTGGAAGAAATAAAAGTAACGTCATATCCTTTGTACTCAGTGTGCATCAATCATGGAACACGTGTATGCCTATTGCAAATAAAACCAGGTCAGGATCATCTGGGAACACACACCGGGGGAGAGCAGACTCTCTTCTGGAGGGCTGATTAGGCAATCAGGTGTTGGTACAAGGAGTCATATAGATGAGGACTGGGCAGGGGTAGCACCCTCTGGAAATCATCTCTTCCTTTCCCTTGCCTAAATCTTTCAGTAAGATGAGATCACGTCGTCTTTAAAGCATTTGGAGGAAGCGGGTCCACGTTTGGCAGGGTTATGTGGTCTTTTTGTGTCCATACGATTCCCCACTTTGAGAACCCCACATGGTTGTATTCTGTGCACGGAACAGATTTTAGTTAAAACTGCACAGCATGGTAGTCCTAACAGACAATCATCTGAGAGTTTACAAAACTCTTTACAATCTGGAAGGAAAAGATTTCTCCATGAGAAACTCATTTTGGTCACCCATTTTATAGATGACAAAGTGATGGAAGAAGAAATTCTGATCCTCCTACAAGTTCCCAGGTGATGTGTTTCTGGAAAGTCTTAGGAGCAGGTGTCTACTCTTGACTGATTTTCTAGACTCTGATAGAAATACTAATCTGGTGTTGGGAAAGATAGGGCATGGAACCGTAGATTTGGGTTCAAATTCTGGCTTTGCCTCCAATTACTTGGATGACCTTGGACATATCCCTGGAAACCTCAATTTTTTCCTCTTTGAAGTAAGAATAATCTCATAAACATAGGAAAATACAGGGAAATATATTCACTTATTCATTTTTGTACTTATTGAGCAAACGTTACTAGGTATCTCCTCAGTGTACCTGGAGGCTGGTGAGTTGAGTGATAAGGAGATGAAATGGCAGGACTCCATCACGTCAGGTCTTACAGGCAAGAGAAGGATAGGTTTTATGGTAGGTGTAGTGGGAAATTGCTAGAGAATTTGAAAGGAGTCACAGAGTCTGCTGCATTTTCCTAAGAGAACGTTCTGGCTACTGTGTGGAGGATGGAAGCAGAGAGACCAGTTTAAGAGGTATGACAGTATCTGGGAGAGGAAAGGAGCTTCAACTGGAGTGGTGAAGTGGACTGGTGAGAAGGAGAAAGAGTCAGGATGTATTTTGGAAGTACAGTTAACGGATTGGAAGTGGAGGGTGAGGGGAAAGGGGATCGATAGAGGATTGTTTTAGGATTTCTCAAGGTGGTGTCATTTCCTGAGACTGGAAAGACAGGATGGGGAGGTGGTTCTGTTTTGGCCAGCCTACATCTGAGATGCTTGTTGGGAACATCAGGCAGGCAGCTGGGTACTGGCGCATAGACTCCAGGGGGAGCCGTTGGCACATGGGTGGTGTCTACAACTCTAAGACTGGGTGAGATCATCCCGAGAGAAAAGAGCCCAAGACAGAGCCTGAGCACTAAAAGGCAGCGATTGGACCAAGAAAAGATGAGCTAGCAAAAATCATGGAGAAGGAGCTCTCGCTGAAGTTGAAGGAGAATTGGACGTGTGGTGCCACAGAAGCCAAGAGAAGAATCCCTTTGGCCAGCAGCCCTGGCCACACAGTAGACACTCAAGGAGAGTTTGTTTCCCCTTTCATAGAAATAGTATCATTCATTTATTTTAGGTCTCTCAAAAGATATAATATTACCTTTCATCCCAGCATAAATTCAATTTGCAATGGCATTTTTTCCTCTTTCATATGTCTTTCAAGGTTGAAATATAGAGCCCTGAAGAGTCGTGGGTTGGTCACCCCTCTTCAAAAGCATACATTTACCAGCCTGCAAATCCACCAAGTGAAGATTTCTCTTTTTCTGCCTTAAGTTCACATGATTTAATTTGCCCGAGTAACCTGCTGTCATAGGTTTTCATGGAGTCCTGATATCTAACAGAGTAATTGATGCTTTAGGCTTTTAGGAACTGTTTCAGGTTTTTATTAATCACTGTTGTGATTGCACATATGAATTATGAAGGAGTTATTTTGGTAGTTGGATTTCCCCTTCAGAAAAATTTCCATATTTGTTCATTATGAACTGATAGCCTGGAGAAGAAGAATAAAAACGGAGACTGTTCCCTGGGTCCTATGCAGACATTTCAAAATATCTAGGGTAAGGATTCCTTTATAGTAAACAGAAAGAGCGTGAGTTGTTTGAAGTTGATAGTTAAAGGTTTTCCCTTTCCCCCACCGTAAATTAATTAGAGATTCTTTGGGACTGCCCCAAATATAGGGATTTTATGAACCTTTTAAGGATGTGTGAACATCCGAAGGAATCTGTGGGTGTTCTGTGATTTGTCTATGATTCCCGTGTTTGGAGGAATCACTCCTAGGACCCTGATGATTCGTGTGCTGTTCTTCTGGGAGTTTTCCAGGAGACAGAGGTCTCCAGGTAACAGGAAAGAAATAGAAACCTATCCCCCTTATTTCTTCTAATTTTATTTAGGGGACACGTCGTGGATTTTCAGAATTCAACGATTGTATTTGAGATCAGTGTATGAAAAAGGAACGTGATGGTTGGTATCAAGTGCTTAAAATTCAATTCTGAAGTGTAAGAAACAAGACACAGTAACGGTTCTCTGGGAAGCTCCTCCCCCTAAGGCACCCACTCCAGACATTTGCAGGCGTTGTGCATAAATGCGAGCGTGGCAGCTTGTGAGTCCTGCTTGCCACTTTCCTTGGCATGGGGGAAATGTAGATTTCCCCTGTGTTTACAGGAAATTTTACTCCCTGCCTTTTCCTCGACAAGAGAAGACTAGCTGCTTTACTGGGAACAGGGCTCTTTTCAGTGATTAGAGTGATTTTCCATGATTCTACCCATACTTGGAATAGATTTTTGAGACTACAAATAAAAGACAAAGTAGTTCTATCACTTTCGATGGAGGCAACCACTCTGCTAGTATCCAGTGCCTTGACTATTAAGTGAAAATACCTGTTGTTGCTCTAACTGCCATTTTTACTCTTCCTAAGTGGCCAGTTGGGATGAGGAGTGGGGGAAGGAGCTGGGTTGGGCAGGAGGAAGTCCATTTGCAAAGTCAACAGCGGAAGTATTCAGGCAGAGCCTGGGACATCTGATCTGAATTCTGTAGAGACAAGGGGAGGGTTCGATACGGCGCAGATGGACCACCCTGCTAATTCTACAGTAACTTGCTGTGACAGACTATGCACTTCTAATCTGATGGTATTTTCATCTTAATTTACTTGCAGCCTGCTTTTTGTAGGTAACAGCATTTCTGACAAAGGTGATAAATTTGCTAAAGCTTCACATTCAGATTCTTTCCTCATATGAGTGTTATATAATTATATATACATTTGGGCTCAAAGGTCCCAGTCTAACAAATTCCCTTCACGGGAATACCATTTGAGTGCCCATTCTCTCATTAATTTTATTTGACATTTATGTCAACATTACATTCCTAGCCTAAAAGAAGAAATCACATGCGTATGCAGGGGTGTATTTTAAAGTGGAGTATTTAGTTTGGCAGTGAAAAACAGCCAGCTAAGTCTGCTAAAGCAAAATTTTCTAAATTAGTTAATATGAAGTGGTCTAAATGCACTAAATTTAAATTGTTCTAACAAAGCCCCGAATGCTGGCTCATGCGGCTATTTTGATATTTCTAACGTTTTTCCTCCAGGACTTCCAGCGTTGACTGAGAAGGTATTTCTGGAAAATTAACTGGGGGGCCATCAGAGGTTGAAAGAAAGGGACTGAAAATAAGTCGCTCTGGTTGTGTCAGGAGTGGTATTTGCTTGCATGAGACCTGGCGCCCGAGTCAAAGACCTGATTCTTCTCCCACCTACACTAACCTGGGAGCAAGGAAGTTTATCAGTTAAACGTCCAGTTCCTGGTTCTGCTGAATGAAGAGTTTCACAAGCATCGCTGCTGAGGTGGGAGGGCAGTTGGGGGGCCCCATCCGAGCAGCATGAGCTCCATTATGTCTCTGACCGGTTGGTCACATGGCCACGGCATTGCTGAGCGCTAACAAAAGTAGACAAACGCGTGATTTGGGGGTGATTAGCCCTAAACAAGAAACGATTGTTGGACATCATTGATATCCTCTGACTTAGGGGGCTCGGCTAAATTTTGAATCAGAGGCTGCCACCAGAGAGGAAAGGAGCTTATCCCTAAGCAGAATCCAAGGGACAAAACGTGGCAGTTTCTTTGGGGTCCAAAATGCTGACTTTTACATACTTTGTGGTTTGTGTGTTCTCGAGCTGTGCTTTGTGCTTGGCTATAACGATGAATTGCAGACTGGGCTTTTGTTTTGCAGAGAATTCACCAGTGTTGGAGAAGACCGGCCTTTGGCATTAAGTGGGGAGTGGGCAGTTTGTCAAGCGCCCCTCCCCCACTCGTCTTCATTCCAGCATTCATCCCTACCACGGGGACGTGGTCCCCCAGCCCTGCCAGAGTTTACTGACCCCAAACAAACACTTCCATCCCCTCCAGGCTGTCTTCAGCATGATTCTGGAGTGTCAAGTGGTTGGTGACCAGCAGACCTGTGAACTTTTCAGAGGGCAAGGTCCCTCAAGGTCATTACTAGAGGGATCTCAACTGTGATCTTCTGGAGTCATTTTCTCCTGGGGGTCCCTTTGGTGTGCTAGCCACTTAATGTCATCTCTGAAAGGTTAGGAATGCATCAGGGAAGAGGAGGAGGGGGACAGGTTGCAGTTGATGCAGGAGAAACTTGGAGTCCGTATTGGCCTTCGTCATCATCAGCTCAGATGGCTTTGTTCTCAGCACTTTACTTTGGCTTTGAGGATTTTGTGATTTTCTTACCTGATCTCGTCTGCTTTAGCTTGTGACTAGCCCTGGTAGGTATGTTTGCGTTCAGGGGTACGCTCTGGTGGTGGTAACGTGGTGTTTTGTTTCAGAGTTCTGGTATATCCTTCCAGCCCCCTTAAAGGTACTACCTGCAAAACCAAGAGATTCTTGGTTTTCTGGTTGTCAAGGCAATTCTGGATTTCCTAGGGAAGAGATTTTGAGAGCTGGAAGAGCCCCAGACATCTGGATCACCTCGGCATATGTAGATAAAAGCCCAGAGAGGTGAGGAACCAGGTCTCCGGACACTTGCCCCATCTTCCTTTCGCCTTCCAGCCATTGCCTGTAGGATGAGCAGAGCAGCTTCTCACTCTGTCGCCGGTGTAGTGGGAGGCAAAGTGGTTGAAATCCCTCTGCTGAGAGCTGGTAAGGACTATGTTCCAGCATCCTAGAATGGAAGGCCCTTCGAGACTGTGGAGTTGAATCCCGAGGCTGTAGGCTCCGAGTCGGGGGGCTGGCACCCTAGCTCCCTCGAGCCTTCGGTTCAGCGATTCCCCTCCACGTGTTCTGGGTGGAAGATGATGAGAGGCGCCCATTGGCACATTCTCTGTCTGCTCTCTTCCTGCCAGCTACCAAATGTATCCCTGCCAGGCCTTTATCACCCCCAAAGAAGACCTAAAATCTTGTTAGGGAAGTATTTACCACAGAACTAATCTGTCCTTATTGAGGCCATGCCTGTGTTTTTAACTCAGTTAAATGAACTACCATTCCCTTAGAAAATATCCATTTCTCTGGAACTCTTGCTCCTGGCACCAGCTGCCCATGGGTGTCTTCTTCTCTAACAACATACCACAGACTGGTGCCTTGTAAACAACAGGCATTTTTTCTCACAGTCTGGAAGTCTGAGATCAGGGTGCTAGCATGATCAGGTGAGGGCTCTCTTCCAGGTCACAGACTTCTTGTTGAATTTTTCCCTGGTGGAAGGGGCCAGGGGTTCCCTAGGGTCTCTTGTATTTATAAGAGTACTAATGACCTAATCACCTCCCAAAGGCCCTACCTCTCCTCACACCCTCACATTGGTCATTAGGATTCCAACATGTGAATTCTGGGGGGGGGGACACAAACATTCAGACCATAGCAAGGGGTGACCCTTTTCAGCCAGGAAGTGGTGAAGGTCGCTCTACAGTGGACGGAAGGATTGGGTGGGGGCTGCAGGGAGTGGCTCAGATCAATAAGAGTCGGAGACAGTGACCTTAGAGATAATTCCCTCTGCCACCAATCCCCTTAAGAATGACTCCCCTTTGCTGCTGAAGACCTTGCTTTATATAGATGGCCCCTCTGCCTTTAACCCCCAGGCCTGGGATGAAGAACTGTGTCTGAGGGGCTGCTCATTCTTGCCCCCCAGCACTTACGGTACTTGGCTCATTGCTTGGCCTGGTTATGGGAGCTCAGGTTAAGATCGTACTGTGTGAAGGGGAGCTCATGCACAAGCTTTCTTCTCTTGCACAATTTAGAATTTGCTAGCAAACTAGCTCTGCGGGTGGAGGGCCCAGTCCCTTCTTTGGCGAAATATCCAGAAAGCAACAAGTGCAGCTGGTCTTCTCCAAGTGCAGTTTTATTGGCATCTGGCTTCTTGTAATATATTTTTAATATACTATGTATGCTGTATCTGAGTAAATCAGTAGGTATGTTTTGAAATTAAATATTTGCTAAGGGCTAGATTCTTCTGGTGTTAAATTATTGATAACAAACTTCACAGACACTGTATGAGGCTTGATGATATATGATTTTGAGTGACCTGCCATTTATTAGACTTTATCTGCCCATGAAATCCATTTCCAATTCAGACCATATCTACTTTGGGATTGCTTGCCAGAAATCTATTCCCAGGTTTCTCCTTATTTCAGTGAAATATCTCTGTCTCAGCACCTTTCCCAAGGTGGCTGATCTAATCGGGGGCCAATCACTTATCGCTTCTCATTTCCTTTGGCAGGTCTGTCAAACTGGGAAATACATCTCAGGGACACTCAGAAGTACTAGGTGACCCACCCCCTTCGCCCCTTTCCTCTATAGCAGAAGGTTGGAAGGAGTGAACACCCCCAAGCAGAGCCCTGGTCCAGGGTCCATAAACAGAAACAGGACCACCTTCTTGGTCGGGCAAATGGAAGCGGTCTCCCTGCTTTCACCTCAGTCAGGAGCTGTCGGGAACCTCTCTGTGCTGAATGGCGCTCACTGACCCTCAAGCAATGAGAACTCATTTGCATGGCACAGAAGGCCACTGGGCCCTCAAATCTTTTTCAGGTCCCCCTTCCTATCTGACTTCTCTGCAGACAGGTGCATACTTCTGGCTGCTGCAGGGTCCAGCTGGCAGGAGGTCTCTTAACTTGTCATCACAGAAATAAAATGTGTCACCTCTGTGTTTCCCAACCTCTGTTCTTTCATGTTTAACCAGCACTTTGAATCTTTATAAACATGTCAGGGTTCCTATTTTTATTTCCTAATTAATTCAGAAAAGGCGCAGAAGACGTTGCTAATGATGGAAAAGAGAAAGGGACAGGTAGAGCCGAGGGTGGCTTTTGTTTCTCAGTTTGATAAGACAATTGAATGAATATGGGCATCCAGCAATTTGAGCAATTACCTGGGGCTTGCCAATGCTTTGGTGATTCTTGGGCATTCCTGAAACTGGTCAAACTGATGAACGGGTCTAAACCGATCAAATACCATGGCAAGCTTTTTTTCCCAATATCAGTGGACGATGAGACTTCATTTTCCCATGCACGGGACAGTACAAGAATTTTCACATATATGTATTTATTTGAAATGTATTCTTTTTAGTGCTACTTCTGAAATTACAGTGTCTGAGTACATTAAACCTAATTTACCCTTTGTCTTGATGATTCAAAATCATCTTTCTAAATTATCTAGAACTGTGTACTTTAGTGATTCCAGAATCTTAACAGTCTTAAGGGTGTAGTGTTTTAATTAAATGAGCATTTCCTCTATTCCATTGTTACCAAAAAGGCCCAAATAGTAGACATGAAATAATGGAAAGAGTTCTAAACTTAGAGCCAAAATTCTGGTTCTAATTTAAGTTTAATCATTAATTAGCTGTTTGACCTTTAGCAAGTCTCTTAACCTCTCTGAGAATTTATTTCTTCATCTATAAAAATGGGGAATTGAACCATAGTATTCCCAAGGTTGTTTCGATTTCTAAAATTTTATAATTTTATGATGAAGGACTATGCTGTGCTGTCATGTCAGTTGTCCTAAGGGCTTTTGAGGTTAGGATTATTTGTTTCTTTAGGCTATGGTCCCACATTGCTAAGATTTTCTAGATATTGTGTTGGCTTTGAAGCTTTTCTCCATTCCCTGGGTTGTAAACTATAGCCTTCAGGCCAAATTCGACCCACCACCTGTTTTTGTAAATAAAATTTTATTGGAACAGAGCCACACTCATTCGCTTACATCTATAGCTTCTTTGGAGCTACAATGGTAGAACTGAGTAATCACAGCCAAGAAGGTTATAAGCCAGAGTGCCTAAAATATTTGTTATCTGATCTTTATAGGAAAAGCTTGCCAACCTCTGCTTTCTTCTTTAAAAAAATTACCAAAACAAATTTTTCCCCCCTGAAGTCTTTTACTTTTCATTGCAATCACTGTCTCCCTCCAGGATTTAGTTTTCATTTACCACATCAACCTGGCTAGAGGCTAAGAAACCAGTCGACACTACTAATCAGAATTAAGTTCAAAGAAAGAGTCAACAACAGGTTCCGAACAAAACTTCATGGGGACAGTCAGGGCAGGTGTTGAGTGCTTGGGCTTTTTAGCTGCTTAGAGGGCCTGTCCTTTCTCATTTACATTTCTGGATCATTCTTGCTAGTCATCCTATGTAGAGTGAGTCTTACCACCACTGGAAATTTCTAGAAATGGTTGCTCTTATTCTGCTGACGGTTCTGAGTTTGCCATAAAATCCAGTTCCTGCACCTGTGCATGTGGCTTCACCATCACGGGGAGGCTCCCTACGAATGTAGTCAGCTGAACCTGAGACCCGCACAGCTGGGTGTCAGTCCTGCTCAGCTGCCCCCTGGCTGCATGACCTGAGGTAGTCGCTCCACTGCCCCAGGCCTGTTCCGTCATCTGTGAAATGGGAAGGGTACTGAAGACCTCATGGGTTGTGCTGCAAGGGATACCACGGGTTTCAACCCCACCCTTCAACTGCCTTTCCTGCCACTTGGGCCGACCCGTTGTGAAACTGATAATGCCAAATGATAGAACATGAGATGAGCCCCAAGCAGTCGTGGGCAAGACCCTGTGCCTTAAAGTTTACCACGTGCTTCCTCTCTTGCATGCGGCCAGGTGAGTCAGCCTTGCCAGAGCCGCGCGTTAGCTCCGTGTGATAAAGTGACTTCGATTCCCGTTAGGCCCTTGTTCCTGTATGTAGCTCCCTGGCTGGTGAGGGAAGGAATTAGGTGAGAGGCGGGATTGCAGACCTTTCTGGGTCCCTAGCAGTAACAGCACCAACCCCAGTTGCTATCCGTTCCTGATGATCCCGCTATTTTGTGGGCATGGATGTGAGACCATGTATGTAGAGACTACTGCCTCCCTCCGTGGCCTGTAAATTCCTGAAACGCAGGAGCTATTTTTTATCTTAGCTCCAAATCTCTGCTGAAGAGAACAATGTCTGGCTTCGACAAATACATGTTGAATTGATTTGTAATGACCAAGGTTTTCTGGCGCTACAACTACGTTGACCTAGGTAGACCTCTGTAGTACTAGTCATACATATCCATTTGGCTCCCTGCACAGTGCTCAGTGTCAGAACACAGCCGCCTCTTGGAGGAACTAGCCCTTCCTTTTGGAGATAGCACTAGAAGGCAGGCAACAGCTGCAGGGGCAACTGAGCCGGGCTGAAGTCGGGGTGGGAAGCCTTGTCCTAGCCGCTGCTCACCTCGGGTCACTGTAACCATCCACCACCTCCAACCTGCCCATGCCTCTGAGACTGACACCCATTCCTCACCTCCATCCCTGTTGCCCCTCTGCTGTCAAGGGGTGATCAGACTGAAGGAAATAAAAAAAAAAGAAAAGACTAATATATGACTCAACTTGAAGGCTATCTGAGAAAGGGCTAAAAACAGTACAGCGCGGTGACTATGGGTAATAATGATGTATTGCACGTTTGAAAGTTGCTAAGAGAGGGGCGCCCGGGTAGCTCAGTTGGTTGAGCGTCCGACTCGGTTTTCAGCTCAGGTCATGATCTCGTGGGTCGTGAGATCGAGCCCCTGCATCGGGTTCCGTGCTTAGCGGGGAGTCTGCTTGGGGATTCTTTCCCTCTGCTCCCCCCATGGATAAATAAATCTTTTTTAAAGAAAAAGCAAGTTGTTAAAAGAGTAGATCTTAAAAGTTCTCATCACAAGAGAAAAATGTGTGATGATGGATGTTAACTAGACTTCTTGTGGTGATCATTTCATATTATATACAAATATCATTTTGTTGTACACAGAAAGAAATATGCTTTATGTGAATTATACTTCAATTAAAAAAAAAGGAGCCAACCCATCCTTGATCCATGTGTAAATACATAGGAGTTTCTGGGGTGCCTGGCAGGCCTAGTTGGTAGAGCATGCGACTCCTGAGCTTGGGGTTGTGAATTCCCAGCCACCTCGGGTGTAGAGCTTACTTAAAAAAGAAAAATACATAGGAGTTTCTTTCTGTTACATGTACTGTATTGGGAAGTGAATAACAAATACTTGATTCATTCATTAAAAAAATATATTGAATCTCTGATTTGTGCCAGGCTTATGCTAGTTGTTGGAGTGACAGCAGTCATCAAGGACAGAAAGGAATTCATATGTAATTAACAAATAAACAAGTGAAACAGTTGTAAGCTGTGATAAGAAACAATGAGGGATACAAATGTTAGGGGCCGGCTCTGAGGAGGTGACATTTACAAAGAGTCTTAGAAATCCAGAAGGAGCTTCATTATGCAGATGAGGGAAGAAAGAGATTCCAGGCTGTGGGCACAGCATGTGCAAAGACCCTGAGGCTGATGGAGGGAGCCTCGGGCTCCTCTGGGATTGAAACAGGGTGAATGTGTAGGAATGTGTGGCCTGGGTGGAGGTCCAGGAGGTGGTCAGGGTGCTGCTCCTGGAGGAGATTGGGTTCATTGTTGCTGCCATGGTTTCCCGCATTCAGGTTTCTGTTGAAAGTATCACTTTTGCTGTTGTGTGCAGTGCAGTCATCGAGACCAGGCAAGTGATGTCCCTGGACCAGAATAAGGTAAAGCTCTAAAGCAGAGAAGATGAAGAGGACTTTCTGGTCGGTTGGAATAGAAGTCAGGAGGGACAGGGAGGTGCTGGGATGCTGACATCTAGGAGATGGCATTTATTAAGATGAGAGAAATTGAGGGGAGTGGAGGGCAGATTTGGGGAAAAGTCTAAAGTTCTGCTTTGAAATCAAGTGTGTTGGTGGCACAAGGCACCTGTGGAGCTGGTAAATGTGAACCAGTGTAACCTTTCTTATCCCTGCCACTCATGAGTCGTTCTATGCTCTGATGAATGACTAGCCTTCTTCCTGCACATGAATCTTCCCCAGGGGCCCCTCTGAACCCAGATTTATACCATACTGCACCTTCGTAGTTAGCACAATCGCTCACTTGCAGTAGGTGCTCAGGAAAGAATTGTTGATGCACCAAGCATCCCCAGCTCGTTGAGAGAACCCAGTTCCAAAGCAAGTAAAAGAAAGTGGTTAAAGGGGAGGCGATGCCCATGAAGAGGGGCTTTGGTGGTGTCCGTGACGATATGGCTATTTGCCTAAGAAGGGACGCAAGACAAATGATGAGGAAGAAACGGGGACACACCTAGATGTCCGCCCCTCGAAGCACCTGTCTTGGCTTCTGTACCTGTAACCTTGGGGCGGCTGTGTTGGGAGCTGGATCGCACACGCACACCTGTCTTCTCCCTTCCATATCTCCTCCTTTCCTCCTCTTTGCTCTCCTGTCGACCCCTTAGAGGAGGAAAAAAGGCAAAGTAACAAGGAAGACGAAGGGGGGTGGGTGGCAAAGCCACGGGCTTCATTCAGGTATCATGGGGCAGGGGATGTCATTTGGAATACAGAGCTGCTGTCACACACACACACACACACACACACACACACACACGCACACAGAGGAATAAGTCGTGAGTAATTTCATCTCCCAAAACCAGCACAGAGAACACTATTTTCCCTCCCCGCTTTCAGTGTTCTGGAAGATTGAAACTAGTGATAGTGGTACCACTTATTAACTTAAAAGTACATTTCTGTGATAGGTCCCAGGTCCCGAACTAGTAATTTTTGACAATGCAAAATAATGAGGGCAGTGTCTTGTGATTTTAGAAGCTAAGCATTTGTTGCATTTTAAAAAAAAATTTAAGTTATTCCTTCCCTGTAGGAAAGTAAAGAAATCCGCGATAAAATAATAATTAAATGCTGACAGTGCTAAATTTCCACCCAGCATGAGCCGGCAGCAGTTTCATACCAAAACATTAGGTCATTTGAAGAAAAAAAATCTGATTAAATACCTCTGTAGGCTTCTCTGATTAGCCGTTCTTAAAAGAGTCTGTGACAGTAATGAAAGGGTGCAATTTGACAGCCATAATTTCCTCTTGAAAGAAAGGTAACACAGAATAGTGGGTACGTGTGAGGTTTTTACGGGAATTTCTTGTTGGTCTTTACTAGTGGGTTTGTTTTACTAATCATTAGTTTCTAGCTGTTCTGAAGAGCCCGCCAAGCAGGAATTGTGTATGTTGTCTTCCGGGGGTGAGGCTTGGGGGACGATTTCAATGCCAGCCTTTCTCTTCTTTCTTCTCCACGCAGTGGGTTTCGTATTGCCGGGGTTAAATGACCTTGACACGGGCAGGTTTGGGAAATGAAGTGTGGGTTACAGAGATCCTCCGTGCGTCCCATGTATTAATTTTCTGCGTCTGGCAGCTCCCAGCATCTCTTTGTATTAACTCGCCATGGCATGAGGGCTGGAGGCCAGATTTGACGGAAGATGGAATGATTATGTGGCATATGGTAAATGCAACCACCACCACTAATTACTCTTTCTTTTCACTTTCTCCTTGGCTTCCACGGGTGATCGGGGGTTTCTTGAATTTGGAAGTGTTTACCTTGTGTCAGCCCCATGATATACTCTCACCCTCAGTGGGTATTGGAGCAGCTGCCTTTCTGGGCTCTAACGTGATAGGATTGACATGGCAAACCTAAGAGCAGACGAACGGCTCAACCAGCCCCAAAATACTTCATTTGAAAGATGAAGGCCTTTGAAGGAGAGGTTCTTCTGGGAGGCGGTTGCAGAATGGAGCCGAGAAGTCAAGTCTCCCAAGCCCCTGACGAAGCTGGTTTCCTTTGGCTGTCCTACCTCTCAAGGGCTGAAGGAGAGTCAGTGTTTTAGTGTCCTATGGCTGGGTGGCTCAAAGCAACAGAAATGGATTCTCTTACATGTTCCGGAGGTTAGAAATCCAAAATCCAGGTGTTGGCAGGGCCATGCAGACTGAAGGCTCAATGGCAGAATCTGTTCTGTGCCTTTCTTCTCGTTCTGGTGTTGCTGGCAATCCTTGGCAGCCCTTGGCTATGCCGGCAGAGCCCCAGTCTCTGCCTCCAGCATCATGTGGCTTTCTCCCTGTGTGTGTCTCTATCTGCGTCTCGTGACTTCTTATAAGGACACCAGTCATATTGGATTTAGGACCCGCCTTACTCCTGTATAACTTCATCTTAAGTACTTGCATCTGCAGGATCCTCCTTTTCTGAATCAGGTCACATTGCGAGGTTCCAGGAGTTAGGACTTGGGGAGGGGGGACACGGTTCAGTGCATAACAGGCGGGGTTGGGTTAGATTTTCCAGGGAGGGATTTTGGAGATGTTTAACTGCGATGAATCATTATCACCTTCAACTGTACTTCCAGAGCTTGTTCTGTCTTTATGCTTTTCCTGTCAAGTGCAGGAACCTGAGTCCTTTCCATTTATTATTAATGATGATGATATGTAGCCTTCACTTTTTAGCAAGGAGTGAGAGCATGTGAGTCAACCCAAGGATTAGCCATAAAAAAGGGATGAAGTTAAAAACGATTCAGAGACAAGATTTGAATTGTAGATATTTTTGTAGAGATTCTCTGGGTTCTTTTTCAGTCTGCATTAAAGCCCTTCAATTTGGAGAGTCGATTCTATTTATTTTTATATTTGTTCTATATTTATTTATAATTTAGAACAATTATAATTTAGAATATACAACAATTTGTTCTATAATTTACGCAATCACAATTATCCTGCCTTTCTCCTTAACGGTTATTTTTTTTTCACTATCCCTCACTCTAAATTCACCTTCTGGAAAGACTGACCATTTTTAATTTCTTCAGTCCTGTCATATAGAATCCATGGTGACCCCCATTTCCTGCCATTGTTATCAACCTGCAGTGGCTGTCACGCCAAACAGATCTGCGTCCTGATCTCCAAATACTCTTTCTCCCTCCCTGCCTCCGTACTCTGCTCTGGCTCCTCTTGCCCTCTGACATGGTTTTCCCCTTCCCCTGCTGCCCCTCAGAACACAGCCTACCCCCCCTGCTTCCTGGATGCTACTCAAACAGAAAGTGATCCCCTCCTGAGTGAAGACCAGTGGAATTCCTTGTCAGTTCCTCATTTGGGTCCCACACGGCTCCCCTTTAGTGCCTTCTCTTTATAAAAGTAGCAGAGTAGTAGCCACAAGAACCACCTTCTACTCATGCTGCCATTCCCACTTCGTGTGGCTGTGGGATGTTTACCATACTGTCTGCCTCTCTGTGGTTCGGAGAATCTGATGAGACAACATCAGGATGATTTGAAACTCATCTATGAGAAGTACTATTCAAATATTTATCACTTAATGTGCCTCAATGTACTTACCTGTAAAATGGACCAATTAATAATAGTACCTGGGGAGGATTAATTTAGTAAGGCACATAGTGTAGTACGTGGCATATAATAATTCATGAGTGAGACGTCATCCTCCTCGTCATTGTCAGTATCTTTGCAGATAGGATCGTATGCCCCTTGAGGACGGAGGTTGCATTTTGGAATCTCCTCCATGCATAGGATGGAACCTTACACTGGATGATCAGTAAACACTTGCCGGCTGTGTGCATTCTCCTATGTCTCCTTTTTCCTATGACATTAAAATTCCCCCTGATCATACTCTTTAGCATGGAAGTTTTTAAATGACTAGAAATCAACTCTCTGACAGCAGTGTTGATTTTAGCTCTAAACCTAAATTAGTTTGATAGGTGAATCTCTGTGGTAATGCAGATGCCATCATTCAAAAGTGGTCCAAATTCATTTTCTTTTGATACCTCCTCATCAGGATGTAACATGGGCATGTTTTGAAATGGAACATCCTCTATTAGTTTAATTGAATGTGGTTTTGACAGCATCAAGGTTTGTGTAATGTCCTTGTCATAACCCTTTGAAGGCATATGTGAGGGCAGAATTGTTCTACAAAATGGTGAGGCAGAAAATTTCTGGGACAGCTTGGTGTTCCTTGTGTGGTGTAGGGTAGCTGGGTAAACGATAGCGGGTCGATGAGAAGAGACAGAGAAACCTTGCCGATGACTACTTGGAGGTAAACTTTCACATGTTGCCTAAAAATACATGGCACAATCTGCTCACACACATGCAAAATTTGCCAATCATATACTTTTTGATATTAGTGTAATTTTTGAATGCCTCTTAATGCTCCTCCTTTTGGGTAAAACTTACCAATACACTTTCCTCACCACGTCCAAGTCTGTCCATACCTATTTTTTTTATATGGATCTAAGAATAGAAATTCCTTCGGGGGCAAATATGAGCAAATCTGTTTTCTTTCCATATACCAGTAGGATGCCCTGAATGGCGCTGATGCTCAAAGTCTGTTGATAATGGGCTTTCTTTCTAGGAATATGACTTGGGTAATTTTATCAAGAATTCGTGGTGTGGCAGCAAAATTAGTGATGTTTATTTAGGAAGGGGTTTCCTGTAAGTAGCTGATTGGGAAAATGTGCAATTCCTGCATAGATACAGGTCAAGGAAGGCAAGTGGGGTCTCTACAGAGAGGGGTCCAGGAGACAAAAGAAATCTTGTCCTTTTGATGTGATTCTGAATGAATATCACAGTCACATTGGAACCCCTACACACACACACACACACACACACACACACACACACACACACACACACACACACACACACACACACACACACACACGTTCCTCCCTTCCAAGCCTTGTAACAGGATCACACTAACCCAACTAGAGCCACAGCCTTTCTTGCAAATGCCACTGTCCACAATTCGCAGACAACTCTCCTGCAAGTATCTTGGGAAGATCCCCTCCTCTGCTGTTTCCTTCTAAATTCACGTTCTGGAAAGCCTGACCATTCTGGAAAGCTTGACCATTTTAATTTCCTTGATCTGTAATGGCATCCTATTTCCTGTCCTTGGTACCCCTTGTACTTGCCCCGCTGAGCCTCCGTGCCACCAGATGGCTCCATTTCCTGATCTCCAAATGTACCTGGTACCTGCACACCGCCACATTCTGCTCTGGCTCCTCTGACATGGTGTTCTCCTTCCCCTGCTGCCCCTCTGAACACAGCCTACCCTCAGGGTCTTGCATCCACCACCATCCAGGAAGTGCTCCCCAAACAGGAAGTGATCTCCTCCTGAGGGAAGTCCAATGGAATTCCTTGTTGGTACCTCATGTTGGTCTCACAGGACTGCCTCAGGAATGCCTGATGCATCCCCGAGACCTGTGAAAATCGGCATGACACGCGAAGGTGCTCCAAAGCTATCAAGGTTACTTGAGGCCTCTGGGAAGCGTCCCACCCTCATTGTGGAAGCCAGTTCTTGGTGACGCCTACCAACTATGACATCTTGCCTGCCTCCCTCTCCCAAGCCTGCATAGATCCCTACCTTCTGCTTGAGCCACTCTGCATTCCCAGACATCTCAGCCGGGGCCCTGCCTCCTGTCCTTCTGGCTGGTCCACCAAATGCTGGTTTTCAGTCAGAAGGCACCTCGACCCCCTTCTCTGTCATTCACTGCCAGCACCTTTGGTTGGATGGGCATAGGGCATGGCGGCTGCTACAGGTTTTAAGTGATTTGGAGCACCTCTGTTGGAAACTTCTGAACTGACGGTCTGTCTCGAGGCCACAGAGCAGAGTTAGGAGGGTGAGACCTGTTTTCTAGGGTTGGCCGGTCTACTGATGGCCGTGTGATCTTGAGAAAGTTAGTGTTGTCCTCGGAGAGCCAAACAGTTGTGTGTAAAGCATTTATCTCAGTAACTAGCACCCAGTATGCATTCAGTGAGTGACGTGGCTAGTTTTATTTTTCTTTTGAATATTCTCAGAGGTAGCAAAAAGTAAATCACTTGAAAGCAGGTAATACTCGTTGGGTAATGTAATTTGGGGTCCATAACAATAGGTCATTTTAAAGCAGTGAGACTCAGACTTGTAAACTGGCTCTGAAGTCACTTCTGAAACTGGTGACAACATATACTACCGTTCACAAAGCCAGTGTGATCCAGGGCTGGATCTTTGCTGTCCAGAGAGTCTGTGCCAGGATTGAGTCATATAGGTAACTTGGGGCTCGCCTCCTTGCCTCTGGTCAAGACAGGCTATGGGAGGGATCCCCATTTCCCTTCCCCAGTGATCCAGGGGCTGCGTGGGGCCACCACCTGGCCAGCCCCGGGCCTATGCTCATTACTGGTTCGTGCAAGGAAGACCAGCCTGGCAGACCCTCACTGTTTTTGGAAGACTCCCTCCTTCCCCAGAGTGCAAGTTTGTGCCCCTACAATTGCCTCTGTCCTCAGCTGTTGCGGCCCATCCCAGAGCTAAAGAGAGTAACTTCACCCAGTCCCGGTAGCCCCCCTCGGCGTTAGGAGGACCTTTGCGCCCAGATGCCATGTAAGCAGACGTTCTGATATGTAGAGAATCCTGTGAGCTCGTATTGCATTTTTCTTACTCCTTTGGGTAGCACAGTGCCTTCCAGAGAAGGTAAGCGAGAATATGAAGCATTAAATAGGAAGAAGCTCTGCGTTAGGCCCCAGATGCATTAAGCATCTCAGGCAGGCAGTGAAATCAGGCTGCAGCCCAACTTGCCCCCTTGTCACCCCGACTTTCCACTGTGATGGTGCCACCTCGCCCTCTTCTTCCCTCACCCCTGATGTGACTGGGTCTGCTGAACCCCTGGGCTCCAGAGGTAGCCATTCCTCCTCACTGCACCGCCCGGGCCGGCTCAGCCTTCCCTGAGGGATGGGGCTTGCCGCAGGACCTGGGATGAATCTTGACCAGAAGTAGTGTTTGAGGAGCTCGAGCCCTGAATCCGTATTGCCTCACCCAACTTTGACCTTGAGTCCTGTTTTTTTGTTTTTTTGTGTATGTGTGTGTGTGTTTTTTAATTGGTTCTCCAAATTGGTCCCCAGAACCCTACCCTGTGTCTGAGCCCAAGCCTCCCATGTTATTTACCTGGCTGAGAACCCAGGAACTGGGGGCTTGTGCGCAGCCTTGACCTCTCCACAGAGCGGAGCCTGCCTGGCCCCACCCGCCCAGCAGATGGGCTCTGCCTGCCCCCACAGCCCGTGTGCCCACCGGCTTTGAGTGCTCACTGGTCCTGTCCTGCCTCCCTCGCCGTGTCAGGGCATTCTGTTTTCGGACATCATACTACCTTTTCCTGCACAACCACTTGTTGTTTGCTTGTCCTGCCCTTGGTATACAGTGGAGAGACTTCGTGCAGCTTTTCACGGTATGCTCCTGGCCCAGATGGGTCGTTGATAGATATTATCTGGAGAAATAGAAGCAAGCCTTCAGTGTCCATCTTCATTACCTGTCAGTAATTATATGCAGTAAATTTTTACATCCATAAGGTTATTCTATTTTAAAGCAGTTCTTAAATTTTAAAGCAATTTTGTTTACACTTGTGTTTCGCCTTATGTTTTGGCTTTAGTACCTGCCTTCTACATGACACGAGGCCACGTTTTGTGTGATGTTAGAGACATCCTTCCAGGGCTTACAGTGGGTGGAATCTCTTCCTTCTGCACCTGTCCCACCCCAGTGTGGGGAGCCCTGCTGGGAGGCCTTGTCTCAGCGAACCAGGCGAAGCCGGGCTCTTGCCCAGGAGACGGGCCGGTTGCCCAGCTGGCTGGGTGAAGCCAGCAGAGGTGCTACCCAGAGCTAGCTTAGATTCCCTTGGAACAGCCGACTTTTTGGGTATCTTGCTGAATTAACCCTTATGTCTGGGGCAGGAGCTCCATCAGGCTGCAGTAGAATTTCCAGACCACCTTCACATGTGTTACTCTCTCAGGATATTTCAATGGGGTGAATACTAGCCTTCCAGTAAGAACAGGAATGGAGGGAAGAGTTTTTTTCATCTTTTTATGGAAAGGACTACTCTTGAGGGAAACGAACAGATTGAGGTAATTAAATTAAAAGATGAAATTGGTGCCTTTTGCGCCAGGTGTAAGCTCAGATTTATGAACACTCATCCTATGCTCTGGCCGTGCGGGCCTTGCAGACAGTCAAGAAGTCAAGACCTTCGGTGACAAGGGCAAGGTTCCGGATCTAAGCCCCACCCGGTGTAGCTTGGCCGACGATCGCCAAACCACAGCTTCGAAGACTGAACCCCTGTTCACCGAGCCCTTTCTTCCCCTGCAGGTCCTGGTGGCCACCTGCCAGGCCCTCGAGGCAGCTCTGATTGGCTTGGCATCTTTCTCCTTTTGCCCCATTGCTCACAGCTCAGGATCCTCTGCCCACTTGCCCCCCAACATGAGGCAGAATGCAGGTCTTCCGGTTTTCTAGCTCCTTTCTGACCCTTTTCCCAAATCAACGGATACTTTCCACCTCACACCCCTTTCTGGCAAACTAGAGACCGCATCCCCAGGATCGACCAGAGACCACTTGGGAATCAAAATCCTAGGTTGAACCCAGAAGCATTCCTTGTCAATAGCCAAAAATTGACAGGCCCTTGTGGCTTGCAACTGTCTTCTTCTCTGCCTCCCTAACCCCTGGGGGACTCCTCCTCTGCCCTGTCCTGGGAGTTGGTGCATTCATTCTCCCTCTGCGCGCTTCAGTAAGCAGGCCTGTGCAGGGGCCCCGGGCTTCCTGGGAAAGGGAGCATGTCCATCCTCCTCTAACCCCCTCCACCCGAACATCCTGCCCACCCAGCGTTGCTAGGCTCGTACACTGGTGATGTACAAAGAGAGCCCAAGCTTCTCTAGGCTTTGGCCCAAACAATAGAAGGAGAATAATATAGTTTAGCATTCCTTATTTGCTTGTTATACAGTGAAAACCGGCCAGGTCAATAGAAAATCCAAATTCATCACTAAAAAAAGAGAATATTTCTTGTCTCTTCTACAATCTAAGAAGGCATTTTGATGCAGTAAACAGACACACGCAGAAATCATTAGACTAGAAGGTAAACTGTGAATTCTAGGCCTGGCTGGGAACATACAGTGAGCTCTTTGGTCAAATCTGCTAACAATCTAAACCTGTTTCCTCAGCTCCAAAACAGGAATAATATTTTTATGCCTCCTTACCAGCTTATTGTAGTTATTAAATTAGACAAAATTCTATGAAGGGGCTTAAGGCACTCTAAAACACTAAAAGACCAGTCTGGATATTATTTACTAGAGAGATTGCCTTTGATAAAGATAAAGAAAGTGGTAGAATGTCACCCAAGATGGGAAGGTGCAGTTGACAGAAAAGGAGATGAATGGCTCTTAAACATATCAAAAGATGCTTATATCCTCAGGGCTACTAAGAGAAATATAAACTAAAACTTTTAAAGATCATTTTTACCTGTTAGATTGGTGAAGTTCAAAATACAGTTGGCCCTTGACAAACAACATGGGTTTGAACAGTGGGTCGACTTACATATGGATTTTTCTTGATAAATACAGTACTGAAAATGTATTTTCTCTTCCTTATGATTTTGTTCATACAATTTTCTGTTCTCTAGCTTACTTTATTGTTGAGTACAGTCTATAGTATGCAGAACATACAAAATTTGTGTTAATTGACTTATCAGTAAGGCTTCTGGCCAAAAGTAGGCTATTAGTAGTTAAGGTTTAGGGAGTCAAAAGTTCTATGTGGATTTTCAGTGGTGTGGGGTAAGGGATGTCATGTCAGCACCTGTAACCCCCTCCTTGTTCAATTGCCAACTATGGTTGATGGTCCTCTGTTGGCCAGGGTGAGGAGAAGCAGAGCTACATTGCCGATGGGAGTATAAATTGATACAGCCTCTAGGAGAAGCACATTGGTCATATTAATTGAAGCAGAAAACGCATATATCAGCGGGCAAGCAAATCCATTTCTTGAAATTTATCCTACAGATGTATTTGCACTTGTACAGAATAAGGCAGCTCTATATGTACCACTGATAGGGAAGGATCTCAAAGTAGGTTGAGTGAGAAATGCTAAGTACAGGAGTTTACAAAAAACATTTGATTTTCCCCCCCTTTAGTAGTAATTGCTGTTTTTTGTTTGTTCTGTTTTTGTTTTCGTTTTGCTGCTGAGGGGTGGAATTGAGTGGCGGGTGACAGGGGTGATAAGATTAAATGTTTTGATGTTTTTTGAACCTTTTGAATTTATGCTGTATGCAGGTATGACCCAAGTTTGTTTTTTTTTAAATCAAAATAAGATAAAAGTAAACAAAAAATCAAAGTGAACAACAACAAAAAATATGGACAAAGCCCCAGCTTTTTTTACTTTCCTCTTGCTGAACTAAAATTTAAAATAAAATAAAAGGAAAGGAAGAAAGTCCCTTAAGGGGAATTATCGGGTTTTGTTGTTTGTTTTTTGTTTTGTTTGGTTTTAGTTTGTTTTTTGTTTGCCTTTATCATGCTTGACTTTCATATACCTTTTTGTTGGTTAAACTGAAGAGTATTTTCCTTTTACTTTTTGGGTGCTAGAAAACTAACTTGAGTTGACTCCTTAACAACTGCGAAAGTGACTTTATTTGCATGATTCTAATGAACCAAACAGTCCTGTCTGTGCTTTTCCCTTGATCTGCCAATCTTTATTTCTGAGATTTCAGTAACCCTTGAAAAGTTGTGAGCAGCAAATCTGACCTAGACACTCATTTTCCCTGACTTCCCAATGAGTGGTGGAGCTTGCTAGACAGGACCCTTAGGGCCTGCTGCCCAGAGGATTAATCCCCTGGGCAATCAGAGAGCTGCTCAGGGCCGCAAATCCTAATTGGCTATTGAACATTTTGTTAAATGACTCAAGTTCGGCCTTCCTGCTTGATTAGAAATTACAAGTTGTGTATTTGGGGATTGTACTTCCAGAGTTTTGATTTCTTTCTTTATTCTTTTTTCACTTGCAAATTGTTTGGGCAAAGGGCTCCTTTCATTGGACTGGTCTTTTAACTTGATTAACCCACAAGCACTACTTTATAGTTCTTCCTTACCAAATTGTCCCCTTTGTGTAATATGGGGAACTGTGTAGCCTCTTTGCTGTGAGGGCCAAGTGGAACCCCCCAGACCAGGCGCGGTCTTTCGAACATTTTCAGATGAAGAGGCTGTCTGTGAATGAGTGCCAAGTAGGGTGTTTGAGAGAGCCCCTTCATGTTGACTTACTGTCTGTCGCCTTCAGTTAGGAGAATTCACCACAGCCCACGTGGAGACACCCTCCAGGCTCCAGTAAAGAGCTTGTTTTATTGTGTACATAGACAATTTGGAGTTAAAGGCTAACTTCAACTGAGGGCCATGTTTACTTTTCTATTGTGAACTAAAGTCACTTGTTTGTTTGAACGGGGTTTAGCTTGTCTATCCATTATTCATACCTGTAAGTCAGAGATGATCTGCGTGGTCGTGACATATATGTGAACTGCGTGCATATATTTGGTGGTAGGGACTGGGGTTTGGCTAATATTTTTCCAGAACGTTTCCAGCAATCCTTACAGCCTCACTTAAGCAAACAAATAGTGATATCCGTCATGGAACAACTAGGCACACAGTTCTGAGTGCTTTTTCAGATGCTCTTTACAATGATTGGCCCAAGGCCTATCCTAACATCGTGTACTATAGAAGCAACTCTCAGTTCTTTGAAGAAGAAAGATAAATCTCAGGGCAACAGATTTCCTTCTGTTTTCCTTCAAGTGTTTGGCTCTAATTCAGTAATTAGTTATACAGAGATCATCAAATCATGAAAACGATGGCATTTAAGATTACTACCTTTTCTTAAGTGAGGATTATGAGGTTCTCAGACTCTCTGGGCTCCTGGCTTTTTGGGGTCTTGCGTAAGAACTTTTGCCATGGTATGAGATTAAAACAAAAACAAATAAACCAAACAGCTCCAGCAAGAGAAGGTTTTGATGTCCAAGACTGAGTCACGGGTAAGGCCTTAAAAATAGCGTATACCTCAAAACAGGCAGCTATCTTACAGAAAGGAAAGAAAGAATGCTGGGGGGTGGCAGCAAGCAGACTCTTGTTCTATGAGCCTGTCATGAGAATTTATTATATGCTCAACACTGGGCTGGCTGGAAGCACAGTCTGTAGGGATAAAGTGGTCGACCAGATAGATGTGACCCGCCATAAGGAATAAACCATCACATTGGTGACATTGGGAGAGAGCTGGGGGCACCCTTTTTTGTCAGGGGTGAGAAGGGTTGCAGAGACATAATGGTGTCAGTAGGAAGATAGGTCGGGCCTGGGATGGGTCTGAGGGAGGGAGGAAGCATTCAGAACCTATTTCTGCTTCTATGACTTTAACGGGAGTCCCACAAAACTGACCTGAATAGGACAGAAGACTAAAAATAAAGGAGATGAACCCCAGAAAGTTAGACTTACAGCTCTTGGATACCTTAGCACGGCAGGGTGCCTCTCCGAAAGGATATTTCCCCCTACCTCACCATCCTATCATTTGCTGTTTTAAAAAACTGGCTGTTTTGCCTTGTGCTGTGGTAAAAATATTTCTTTAATTCTCGGTAAGTAAATGGAGTCTTAAAGCTTAAACCTCTGCCCTGGGCAAGGAACCAAAGGATGTCATTGTGCATAACTTCAAAGGCTGATAAGATGTTTAAGGTCGCTACTCTCTGAAAGAGTTCCTTTCTTTTAAGGCCAGCCAGAAACATCCGTATGCACCACGTCCCACCACGATTCTGACAAGAAGTAGAAGACCATTTCTTCACTGCGTGTCTGTTGAGACTCTTGCTTGCATTCCTCTACCCCACAGAATATATTTTCTTTCTCTGTGCCCTACAACGGTCACACTGTGCTTTGGATGATGGATGTCCAGTAAGCATGATATTAAACGCAGCACCTTTTCCATCTGGAGGAGTCAAAGGAACAGTGGTCTGCGCTGTACCATTTCCATGTTTCCATGTTTGTATGAAGCAGTCACCCAAGGGCTTGAGGGTTCTTGATGTTTTGGGGATTATGACCAGTGTGATATATAAGCTGGTGAAAAATTAAGCAAGCTGCTTTCTCAGTGTCTCTGGTCATCCACCATTTAAAGCCTGTTGCTGACAGGTTAGACAGGTTTAGCTCAGAGTCTACTGTTTGTCAAGGACACTTCTCTCTCTTTTCTTCAGTTTTATCCCTGGGCCAGGCAGAATATGCTGGTTTCTCTCTCTCACCGGCAGACAATTTGGCGCAGCAGATGCCCACAACCTGTGAAAACAGGGGTGGAAGATTTTCAGTGAATTGTCCAGGAAATAAGGAAATACTGGCTATGCTGCTGGAAATGTTTGCTGTTCACTGCACATTCTTTCGCGCAAAATATCTTCCAGCTATAATAAGTTTTTTCTACGGTTTGGCTTTGCAAAAGGAGGCCTGCACTGTCCAGTCTAGGAGGAGAAGGCCTCGGAATAAAAGGGATTGAGTCCTGGAAATGATTCATTGCCCTGGAGGTGGATGGCGGAACATGGATGCTTTGATGACCAAAGATGGTGGCGCTTCTTTTGCGTCTCTGTAGCACAGTGCTTGGAGCTCCTCCATGCTCCTAAATGCCTGTGGGTTGCTTCATGCAAGCATAATTTAGGTTTCTGGTGCTTGCTTGTAGTTCCCTTGTCCTTCACCTGACTTCCTGGCCCTGAGGATAGAGACAGAGTTCTCTAGTCCTGCCTGATGAAGCCCTTGTGCATTACTTGATCTGGGGGCATCACATTGTTGCCTTCCATAGAAGGAGCCTCAGCCAGCCTGCCAGAAAAAAATGTGACGTAAATGAGGACTTGGGAACCTCACAGTTTGAAGCTCCCATTTTCGCATTCCAGACTGATGCCCTCAGGCAGACTGGAGATAGCTTAATACAAGCATATTTGTAACACTCCGGTTCCAACCAGATCAAAGGGCAGAGAGCCTGCCTGGTTTGCAGCCTCCAACATGAAAACTGGACTCTGGAACAGAGTCTGTGTGACTTGGCCATGCCTTGAATCCGGAAAGAAATACCAATTCTGTTATGGATATTTGAGCCATCAGATGGAGACTTTGAAGTCTCTTTGCCCCTAATAAATTGGATTCTATGCCTTCCTCACCCTTCCCCCACCTTGGGCTCGTTTAATATTGGGGGTTTCTTCTAAAGTGTTTCTAGTTGGGGCTCTCAGGGGGGTGGGGGGAAAATGAAGTGAGCCCACATGAGCTCGGGTAGGTGCTGGAGTGCTGGTAGGCACGGTGGCCTCCGCTCAGAGACCGGATCCTCAGGGATGTTCCGATGCGGCTGTCACTGGGGTGACGCAAGGAACGGAAGGTAGTGTTCGCTCCTCACACAGAATATGGAAATGTTGTCAGGCACGGCCTAGTAACATTTCGAAAGAAAATTTCTATTCTTTTTTTTTTTTGTAAAGAGGGCTTTAAAAATTACCGTTCGTTATCCCCATAATTTCATAAAACAAGAGACCTTTGAACAAACCAAAAAAAAAAAAAATCAGTAATAATGTTATTTCAGAACAAAAGCTGTTTTTTTTTAAATGTTTTATTTATTTATCCATGAGAGTCAGAGAGAGAGAGAGAGGCAGAGGGAGAAGCAGGCTCCCCACAGAGCAGGGAGCCCGATGCGGGACTCAATCCCAGGACCCTGGGATCGTGACCTGAGCTGAAGGCAGACGCTTAACCATCTGAGCCACCCAGGCGCCCATAAAAGCTGTTTTTTAAATATTATGCATTTAGCATGATAAAAAAAAAAAACCTTAATACATTGTTACAATTTTCCTCATTTTGCCTCTAGCCAGTAAAAACTTTGTCACTAACCACTATTGGTCTGTGAACAGATATTTGGAAACTGTGTTAGGTATTTGAAAATTGTGTCAGGTTACATAGATCACGTAATATATAGATATACATGCATATGTACTTATATACATATAACCTCAAAGAAAAATCATAATTATTATGGTAATAACATGTTTACATCGGGCTTTTAATTATAGAGTACTTTTACATATATTATCCCATATGATCAGTTAGTGTATGCCCTTAAAACATAAATTAGTCTTAATAGCCTGAGCTAAATAGAATTAAGCATAGAAGGGAAGTCTAGTGTTTAAATTGTTAGTGTCCTAGAGTCAAATATGAATAATTTTAAAAATTATCTACTGCTTTGATTTTTCTGTGTCTTTGTTACCCTGCTATATTAGCAAGAATAAATAAATAGCTAATACTATGATGGTGTGAACACATCTTTATAACCATATGTATAGCCTGCCCGCATACATGCATGTATTTATGATGTTTTTTCTAAATAAAAAATTAGAACATATATTCTGAGAAACAGAAATATACATATGGGGAATAATAAAATGATCTAAAATACCATATGAGAAAATCCGAAGGATGCATGGGGCAGGGATTAAGGGGGAAGTGAGAGGAGAAGGCAGGCGAGTGAAAGAGGGAATTTTTATTCAGAGTAGGGGTGTTTCTAGTCTCACACTTGTATTTATTTTTTATTTTTTTAAAAGATTTAATAGAGAGTGTGCGTGCACATGGGCAGGCGGGTGGGGCGGGGGGAGCAAGTGGAACTCGATCTTAGGACCCTGAGATCATGACCTGAGCTGAAACCAGGAGTCAGATGCTTAGACTGAGCCACCCAGGCGCCCCTCAAACTTAAAATATATTTAAAAACAAATATATATTTTGACTTCCACCCAGGTGTCTCTATCTTTAACATCTGAATATAGGTGTTTCTGATTTTGAATGTTCTCTTTGAACAAGATAATACAGCCTTTTCCCTTTGCTAACTTCTCTTTCTTGTTCTCCTAGGATTACAGGCTCCCTCGGGCTCCCTAAAGGAGGGTGCTAGCTTTAGTGTTCTCGTTTGCAGGTGTTTCTCTGAAGCAAAACCTATTGCAAGACCTGTAGCCTAGTTGTTAAGTCGGCAGTCTTTCTTTTGAAGACCCTCTACCAAGCTAGAACTTCAATTAGGCATTAATTAATCAGTCAACTAAATACTTCAGACAGTGATCCTTCCGCAAATATTTACCGGGTGCTTTATCCATGTCAGCCTTGGTGTCAGGCAGGGGAGATACTAACAACGCTCAAGATAAAATAGCACCGACTTTTGGAGAGCTCATAGTCTACTGGGGAGACAGACAAACTAGGATACAACAAATAATTAATTACAAATAGTGATTACTTCTGAATAGGAAACAAATGGGATGCTATTACCGACAAACTCGAAAGAAGCAATCTTTCCCAAATAATCAGATAAAGAGAAAATTCAACAACTGACAATATTGTGTGTGTATATATATGTATATATATGAAAAACACAAGGATTGTATGATATATTTGCATATGACATATTTGTAATATAAAACATTCTTTTAAGAAAGGAAACCATTAGGGAAAAAAGTCATTAACTCTTAATTTTCTCATGGCACCTATGCAAAGCCTCAATTTACTAGATCACTTACAGGGAGCAAAAGGCACTCCAGTTGGAAGGGTAGAGCCATTTGGTCAACTTAACACCAGTACCACAGACTGCATGACATAGCACTCGTGGTTTGACCAGATATCTCAGAGTATCCATAAACTAAAAAAAAAATTTTTTTTAATTTTTTGGGGTTATATTTACATGTCATTTTGTTCTCTCTCAGTAAAAAACAAAATCATCTAACATTTAATGACATCTATTCTGAGTAAGTCCCTGAGTTTGCACTCAGAGAACATACATCTGATAGGAGAGAGGATAATTATACACAAAGGTTGAATATAAAGTAGAAAGGGTTTGGTACAGGGGCAAAGCTACAGGTAACAGAGGGAGAGCTTGGTTGGGGAGGGGGAGCCCGGCAAAAGATTTCTGAGATGGCATTTCCGACTACACCTTAAAGAGTTGGCAAGCATTAGCCTTGTAGAGAGCCGCAGTGCCATGCACCTGCTCAGCCACCTTTACAGGCTCTTGGGAATACCCATTAAGCCTCTTTTTCATATTAAAACTAACAACTCTTTGTTTCCTGAGGGCATATGTCTTGTTAGGGAGCAATAATAATATATCAGTTTCCATCAAGTTGTGTTTTATCATCATAATGGTTACGGAGGAGCCTGCTTTTAGCTCCTGCAGTGCATTTTAATGTGTTGCAAGAAACATGGAAACTGACTAAAGGCATAATGGATCCATAATGGATGAGGAGCTGACGAGGCCACAAATGGGACACGCCGTGGCTGGAACATGAAAGTGCTTCACTTGAAGTCAGATGCAGCATCTGCTTTAGAAGGAGCAGATGAGCACAGTCTGGTTTCACCCAACACTCCTAGGTGATGTGTGGGCAGAATTGCTGGTCTGCGTCGTCTGGTTGCATTTGGCCTCAGAGTCTGCAATGGCGCCCCCCCCCCCCCACCCGCGCGCGCTAACCACCACAGGCTGGGGAATGCGTGCTTAGAGGGAGTGCTCTCTCAGTGCGCACGTGTGCAGTTTTCCGAAGAGCCTGTGATCAGCAGAGGTGATACGTTATGAATACCATAAAGTTTGAGATTAAGTGTGAGCATATTTTTGGGGCCAGGCAAGAAGGCCTGCTTCGCACCAGACCCTGGGAAAAGACAGGCATGGCCCTGACCATTTTTGGAGCTTAGTCAGCTCAGTTAGCCTATCTTGGAGGTGGTTTTCATAAGTGAACACAATAAATGCCAAACTAAACTTTTGCAGAACTTCTTTGGTGAGAAGAAACCATTTTACTTTAAATCCTCATAGTAAACATGTTCTAAATAAGGCCTGGCCCAACATCTTACATTTTTTGGTGACCCCTACAGCCCCGGGATGGGACCTCAGAGCCCACAGTGAGCCCTTGTTCATCACTGACTAACGCGCTCGGGGATTTGCCAAAGAAGGTGTTGCTAGAGAATTGCAGGCAGAAAGATGCATTTGCATCCAGAACTCCTCATTACATTGAGGCTCCATCTTTAGAACACTAATATTTTCCCCAACTATTCTTCGATGCTGTTTTTTTTCCCGTGGCTTTTGGATATGGTTGTCTTAAAATGAAATCATGTGTCTCCTAGAACTGATCAGCCAGTAGAATGAACTTGAGTCAATCCTAGTGTTTCTGATAAATTAGTCTTTAGTTCGGTGTTGGGATATATATATATATATATATATATATATATATATATATATATATATTTTTTTTTTTTTTTTTTTTGTCTTTCCCCGATTTCCTGAGTTTGGGAGCGAGTGAGTTACAGTACATTTTGATTCGGTTTTAATCCATCAAAATCAAGTTAGTTATAAGTGATGGAAGAGCTCACTTTGTGGAGTCCAGGCTGCCTGGAGACATCAGCCACATGCCAAAAGCTTGCTCGTTGCCCGGCAACCTTGCCGGAGGAATAGATTTTCTGCCACTGTTTCCCTTTTTAGTCGAGGTGGAATCTATTAGCACTACTATTCTAGTCCATAGAATCGGAGCTGGAGTTTAACGGAAAAGAATGGTCAGAGTTCTTTGTTTTTGTTTTTATTTTTTAATAACCAAACATCGTGTTTCTGGCTTCTAAGCTCCACTGCTAATTTCATTGACTTCTAAATAAAGAATTAGAGTTTATTAATATTACTGAATGTTGCTGAAGCTGCAGAGGTCAGTCTTGTGCCTGCTCAGCCCCATAAAGAAGCTCAGTGCTTGATTTCTATAGAAACTATCAAGCAGGGAATGGGTGGGCACCCTGAGCACCCAAGTCGAACTTGGGGCAGATAAGCACGACTTCGTTTGCCCCCAAAGTTTTCTAAGTCCTACGAGGTGGACTTGTGGCTCCCACTTTCTGAAACTTACCATCCGCCTGTGGAAGCTGTTATCTCTTCAAGTATTCGCGATCTTGCTCTGATTGAAAAGTGGCTGTGTATTCCTTCCTTTTATCCTTCAATCAAAGAGTGTCTTTTCTCCTTTTGTAGCTAAATACTTCACCAGCAGGATTGATGGTTTCCATCTACCAGGGGAGTTTGCCTTACTGTCAGCTCTATTGTTTTGCTTACGCTCTTAATGTAATAGCTTTGGGTTGTAGCAAGGGAAGATGATGGCTAAGCCCAGCGTCTGGTGGCTGGAGTTATTTGCCTCTGCTGAAATGCAATTTTAATAATGGACTGTATCAGCTCAATGTGTTTTCTTGCCCCTTTGTAAAACAAAGGAAGCTCTCAGAACATTAACCCATCGGAGGCAGGAAAAATCAAAGTTGCCAGGAACTACTTAATTAAATGACACTTGCATCTCAAATGAGAAAGCTTGCAAACAGGCTGCAGAAATTCTCTGGACAGGAGAGGAGGGGGTTCCTCCTTTTTCAGGGAGTGGGCATTAGCCCCCTCATCAGTCCCGCTCTTTGTAAGGGCCAAATGCAGGAAAGTAGTTTGTGATTTGGCAGAGAAATGAGTGAACTTGATAAAACCATGACTCACTCAATAAAACAATCTCAGAATGCATTTCTTTATTTGTTCCAATCATTCTAAACTTTATTAATTATGATAACTCAGGTATTTGGGTTTATATTTTCCTAAGTAATCTTAGACTATGGCTGAGGTAAGGGACCTTCAAAAGCATAGTTTGAGTGCCCAGGTTGACAAAGGAGACCAGTGAGTCTCTTTCTCAGCACTGCCTGTGGAGGTGACAGCCATCTCCTACTCGGCATCAGACCTAGTGAAGCCCAAGGTCGGTAAAAAGAGGACCAAGAAGTTCGTCCAGGACCAGTCAGACCGATGAGTCAAAAGTAAGTGCTACTGGTGGAAACCCGGAGACACTGACAACAGGGTGCTCAGGGGATTCACGGGCCAGATCTTGACGCCCAGCATTAGTTACTGGAGCAACAAGGAAACAAAGCGCATGCTGCCCAGTGGGCTTCTGGAAGTTCCTCATCCACAGCGTCAAGGAGCTTGAGGTGTTGCCGATGTGCAACAAATCTCAATGCGCAGAGGTTGCTCACAGTGTCTCCTCCAAGAACCGCAGAGCCACTGTGGAAAGAACAGCCCAGTTGGCTGTCAGAATCGCCGATCCCAAATGCCAGGTTGTGCGGCGAAGAAAATGAATAAACAGCTTATGTGCAGGTTGTATGTGTTAAATAAAACCATAGAACTACAAAAAGAAAAAAACACCCAAAACAAAACAAAGGAAACCAGCGAGATGTAAAAGTTTGCTCAGGGATGCATAGCTTTGTCGAGAATGAAGAGCAGGGACCAAAATCCTGACCAGTGGACTCCTAATGATAATGCCACCCAAACGATGTATTTGAAATGAAATGAATAAGGAGAAGCACCTACTTCCCTAGTTCTCATTGCATTAATATATCCAACAAATATTAAGGCACAGTGACTGTGTGTGTGTGCATGCATTAGGCTGGGTGCTGGGGAAAGACAAGATCTTTACCTTCTTGCGGGTACGCTTAGAGGTAGGGGAACCCCTTAGTCGATACTGAAACAGGAAAGGAAAGTACAGGTTGCGATAAGTACTTAGCTGAGGCGCAGGGGAACACAGGAATGTTGGTGACAGATAACAAAGTCTAAAGTACTTGACTTTTAACTTTATCTGTTAAAGTACTTAACTCTTTGGGAACACCTGCATTCTTACCACTAACGGAAACTAGGTTGGATAAAACTTGAAACCTCTGGAAGTGTTCGTTGTCACGCATTAATACTGTATCACAGTGGAGAGATCTGTCTGGCCAGGTGGTGAGCTTCCCACGACACCATGGACGTACAAAATCTACACTGGTAGCCATCTTAGAGCTCTTCCAATCATAGGTACTGTGACCTCACCGCATCATTCATTCATTCATTCATTCAATTCCTTCATGTTGCAAATACTTATTAGACATTTCTAACCTAACTGTTGAAAATTTCTGCCCAACAAAAATATTTTCAAGACCCAGGTGGACACACTTCTATCCAGGACTATTCCATACAAACTTCTGTTAGCAGCAGTCTTGGGACATTTTATCCTAACAAATTTGATTTTTAAAGTCATAAAGCTCATTCTTTTTCTCTCTAACTGGTTGCGTTAGTGCCCCCGGCAACTTTATATGCAAGATTTTTTTTTTCTTTCCAGCATGCGGTACTGTGAAACTCCAATGTGAGGCTTTGCTTTGGGTTTGGGTCTGTATTAAGCAGGTCTTTTAGAGGGCAGTGGTAAAAACTAATTGACTTGGCCAAGGGCGGCATTTAGGGTCTTAATCTTACCTCATACTACGTGGTCACTTGTTGCTGGCTTTGCCACTCTCTCTGTTTCCTCAGAAATATCCTGGGTCCTGAAATCTGCTATAAATTTACCCTGGATGGATTTTGCATTTCCCTCCACTTCCGTGCTGCACACACCACTTGGGAGAAATGAAGTGAGAACACAACTAAAAGTGTTTATCCTGCTGTTCTTTGCATTTTCTTTGTTCTCCAGACACATCATGCTATCTGGAGATCAGATTTCATAGACAAGTAGAAACAGCTGGGGGCACTTGTTTTTGTAATTTCAGATTAAATTCATTTCCTTAAAAATCTGTTTTGAGAGGAGTTTTCTTCGGACTTTTCTCCCATTTTGGTGTGTTTCTTTTTCTTTTCCCATAGCGTTTCTTTCATTTTAGCCTAAGGAGACACAGCCATGGTGGACTACCCCTAATGTACCTCTCTCTGTCACCCCTTGAGTGTCCCCTGCAATGCTTTCTAAACATGGAAGACTTGCTCAGTGCTACGCATTTAACTCAGTAAATACCTCCACTCGCTCTTGGGGGCAGGTTATGCCATTATTCCCATTTGGCTGATGTGGAAACAGGCTGAGAAAGCTTAATCAATTTTTTTAAAAAGATTTTATTTATTTATTTATTTATTTATTTATTTAAGTGAGGGAGAGGGAGAAAGAGAGAGAGTGCGCTTGCGAGCAGGGGAAGGGGCAGAGGGGGGAGGGAGAGGGAGAGAATCTCAAGCAGACATCTGCCCACTATGGAGCCCTGCACGGGGCTCCATCTCATGACTCTGAGATCATGACCCTTAGATCATGACCTGGGCTAAAACCAAGAGTCGGATGCTTAACTGACTGAGCCACTTAGGCGCCCCAAAAGTTTAATCAGTTTTTAAGCCAAAGTCACACAGTGTAGGTGGAGAACAAGACCAAAGTTGTAATTATGTAATTTAAAAATCTTTCCCTTGCTAACGGTCCAAGCGATCATGCCCCCTTTATTTCTCCATTCTAGGCACCCCCCTTTTCCTTTTAATCTGTGAGAGTCCTTAAAATAAAAACGGGGAGGTGATTTGTGTATCATTTTCACTAGACTAGTACTTTCTATGTGTGTTTTCCAAAGTACTAGACTGTAAGATGTTTAAAAAGAGTCTTGCATTAAATTAATTTGGTCAAAACTGCACATTACATCCCCTTCTAGGAGATTCTGAATTCAACTTCGCATATTAAGAGGTCTGAGATGTCCTTCAGCAAAAAAGTATTTTTTTTTAATTTTATTTTCATTTAACTTTCTAAATTTCCATTTGACTGCACCCTCTTCTTCTTTTTTATTTTTTTCCTAATGCCTTTAAAAGCACAATTTGGAAAAGTCTTCAGTGAAAAGACAAATAATGAACTTGGTGCATTCCACTATGCATTTTAAGTTTTTGAAAAAGAAGACGTGGAAGAAAACAGAATGATCTCAGGCCCCCTAAAGATCACAGCCTCCTGCTTCATCCTGTTCCACTTTAAAACTGTTTTATTTTTACCCAGAGTCCTCCAAGGCAAGAAATGCTAATCTCCTGCTCTTTATCTCCTACCCTGAGACTTGTATTTTTTATTTTTTTTTTTTGCCTGAGACACGACTAGATTTTTGCCATCTGTGCCCCTTTGCACCCACCAGTGTGTGGTAAGCTCCTTGAGGGTAGAAGGTGGGCTGTGGCATCTTTATGGTCTGACGGTGGCTTAGTAACTATGTAGAAAATAGAGAAATGACCTGCATTTGGAATAAAAGAACAAATGCAGTCTGTGGATCTGTTTTTCTGAGTTGACGCTAGCCAAGTGAATAACCCCCTCTTTGAGTGACAGTGAGAAATTTGAGAAGCTGCAGTAACTCATTTATATCACTAGGGTTCCATTTGGAAAATGATACCTCCTGTTGTCTAATTTAATTAGTAATTGTGTTTTCAGTTCCAACTGAAAGCCTCAGAAGAAAGGATGGTAATAAGCTGTGGTATTTGGTATTATTATTGTTATCTAATTATATTTACTATTGTGACGGTTTTAGATTAAGACACTTTTCAAGAAGGTACTTGTCCGTGTTATCTAATTGGTTTTTCTCTTGTTCTTCCCCCGCCTTCTGTGTATTCTAAAGTCCAGTATTAAGTCTGAGCCCTGTTTTATGGACATATGAATCGATGCACACAGTTTTGTTATTGTTTGTTCATTTTTGAACACATGGCCTGAGGTTTTATCACAAGTCCATTCTGAATTCAGAGTTTGAGTCTCAAGTCTTCTCTGAGGTGTCACCTGTGCATTGACAAAGGCAGTATGGACCCGGGGCTGATGGCCCAACGGGAAGTTGGAAGATGTGGGGTCTGCTCTGGCTCTGCCATTACTGGTTGGATGGCTTTGACAGTTCACTCACTTATTCATCCAGCATTTTATGGAATACCTACCAGGTGGTCGGTGCTCAGCTAGATGCTAGGACTACACAGATGAGTAGGACAGTGCCTTGTTCTTAATGGACTTTCTGTTTCATGTGCAGACTCAGACCTAGAAAGCATCGTGCTCAGGAAGATGCCATGGTGCTTTGTGGGAAGTGTGTGCAGGGAGAGTGGGAGCCCAGAGCAGGAAGGGGCCACATTGTCCGTGGTGCTACAGAAAGGCTTCATGGCAGGAGTGATTTGGGGTTGAGCTTATCATCCCATGATAAAGAGTTTGGACGTTATGCCCTTACTGAGTTTCTGGTCATGGGAGCCAATGAAGAGTTTTAAGGAGGAAACCACCCAGTCATTTTTGCATTGTAGAAAGATGTGTGGAGGATGAGTTGACTTCATCTCTGTGAGCCTCACTCTTCTCCTCTGTAAGATGGAACCCACTTCTCTTGCCTCATAGGTTCATTTGGGTCGCGTTTCTCTCTTTGAAATGTAGTGAGAATACCTGATGTGCACTCACTGCTTTCTGAGCACTTCCTCCTCAGAGCAACCCTGTGAAGATCAGTATTGCTATTAGGTGCATTTTAGAGGTGACTATCTGACCCAGGACACACAACTAGTACTCGTGGCGCAGTCAGGATCGGAACTCAAGTCTGCCGGATTCTGGAACCCCGATGCCCCGAGCTACCACCCAACGCTGTTAAGGTGCTGGTGAGTCTTTCATCCTCATCTCTCACCTGAAATGTCTTATCTGGTCACTGTACTTTGCCTCCAGTGACCTTAGCAAAGAGTTGATGTAGTGGAAAGACTCAAGATCAGCACCAAACAGATGGGCCATTATTTACAACTGTTTAATCTTTGTCTCTGATAATGTGGTCTTTTATCATTAAATAGATCCAAATTTTTGGAGTAGGATATGTGACTTTAATTCTTGTGTACTAACTGGGTATTACAAAACAATGTATGTTTCTGTGGGCACAGACATAAATCTTCCTTCCAGTGTTAACAAAAAATCAATCATGACTCTGACTCCATCCTTCTGGGGAGTTCTTTGGAAGATCCATATTATGAATAGGTAAAAGTAAAATTGAAGAGGCTGTAATGAGGCAGTTTAGAGCAAGGGAAAGACCTTGGACGGGGTAGGCTTTTCGTAGCAGTTGCCAAAGAACAGGAGAGACAAAGGTAAGGAAGTAGGTTTGGCAAAGTCAGCAAGCTCTGCTTGTTGAACAGACAGTCTGGAAAATATCCTACAAGTTCACACACAGGCAGTCGCAATCCAAGGACAAGGGAATGGCATCCCTTTGGTAAAAAGTTTATTCACTGTATTTTCTCTGTAGTAGGTCACTGCAGGGTGAAAAAGGGCTGCATTATCTGCTGACTGTGAATGAATGCCTTCAGGTATTGCTGCTTGAAGATGCAGAAGGTTTAAGAAGAATAAAATAAAACGCCATTCCATGTCTTGACCTGTGTTCAGTGTGCCAAAAAAATAGCCCTGAAAAATGCCAGGGTTACGCATTTTGTGGTCTGGGAAGAACGTTGTGATCAGCCTTCAGCTGCTCATAAAAAATAAATACTACCGTGTTCTTATTTGGACTGCTTCTTGAAGATCTTTTGGAGTAGATTTGCAGCTGAAATTTCACCTCAACTAAAAAAGAAGGAGGAGGAAGGAGAGGAAAGGGAAAGGGGAAAGGGGAAGGGGAAAGGGTAAAGGGAAAGGGAAAGGCAAAGGGAAAGGGGAAAGGGAAAGGCAAAGGGAAAGGGAAAGGGGAAAGGGAGAGGCAAAGGGAAAGGGAAAGGGGAAAGGGAAAGGCAAAGGCAAAGGGAAAGGGGAAAGGGAAAAGCAAAGGGAAAGGGAAAGGGGAAAGGGAGAGGCAAAGGCAAAGGGAAAGGGAAAGGGGAAAGGGAAAGAAAAGCTGTGCCTTACTTAAAACATTAGGCATGTCATGCCAGAGTAAAATAATGGAATCAGCAAGAGAAAATGCTCCATTGAGATAAAAACAGCTGTCTTTTATACCCACCACTTAAGTATAATTCACCTGCTGTTTGTAGGTTATGCTTTAATGGGAAGGAATATTAAGGGACTGAGAAAGAATTTCTTTATTAAATGGAAGCTCATTGCAAAAAACATATATACCCCCAACCGAAGCAGCTGTTTGAGAAGAGTAGGTTCTGGAATGTGAGTGAAAGTATATCCCCCAAGATCCTGCCGCCTGGCATGTGGGAAGAATGGAGTAAAGATGAGATGTGCGGAGTCACCGACAGAACAGCCACTGACAGAACGTGGCGTCTGTGTGAGGTTTCGTGGGTGTCACCACCCAGCTCACTGGTTCTCAAATTCGGATGTACTTTGGAATCAGCTGGGGAGTTTGGAAAAAAAAAAATGGGATGCCCGGTTCCACACCCAGAGAGTCTGATTTAATTGCTCTGGGCTGTGGCCTGGGCATGGGGATTTTTAAAAGCTCCCCCAAAGACTCATGTACAGCAAAATTTGAGGACCACTGGCCTAGATGATGACTAATTTCTTTCTCCCCTTGGGTTCTTTGCAGCTAGGGCCGTTTACTATGGGAACTTAGGTTTAGAAGCCTCGGTCTTTCAAAGCCAGACTCATGGAGTACTTAGCTAAGTCTTTAGTTTGATAGATTCCTCTCTTTAAGGGCTAAAAAGTAACATTCCAGTGTTCTTTTGAAAAATGAACCCTGAGATTTTTTTTTTCCATCACAGAGAAAGTGTAAGTATGTTCTCTCTGAACTTCACAGTAGGAAAAAAGAGAAAAGAAAATGAGTACATCCAGATGCAGGCAAAGTTCCACGTTCTGTAGTGGGGAGATGGGTGAGCTGTTGTTGACCAAGATATCTTGGGGGATTAAGTCTTGACCCTAATTTGCCGCTGTTAAAAAAAGGAGAAAGGAAGGAAGAAAAAGACAAGAAATAGAGCTACATTCTTGATTATAGGTCAGCAAATCAGAACCACATATCCCGACTCAAGTGGGAGCTTGTCTTTCCCTTTTGGGATTTCCAGGGAATGCCAGGCAGTATGGTACAACATAAATAAAAAGAAATGTGGTTTTTAGTTAGTACTTTGCTAATGATAAGCTTTGACCTTAAATAATTCACTTAACTTTTATGAGGTGGATTTTCTAAAGTAAGAGTAATACTATCCCTTCGGTCTTTTACTCCAAAATAAGATACACTTTGATGAAGGACATTTAATTCCCTAGAAGCACTTCCCTCCCAAGCCAATACATTCTTTTTTTTTTTTTTTTAAGGTTTATTTATTTATTTATTTGAGAGAAAGAGAGAGAGCACATGAGGGGGGGGGAGGGTCAGAGGGAGAAGCAGACTCCCTGCCGAGCAGGGAGCCCGATGCGGGACTCGATCCCGGGACTCCAGGATCATGACCTGAGCCGAAGGCAGTCGCTGAACCAACTGAGCCACCCAGGCGCCCTCCATTCTTGAGAAGTGATTGAGAATGGGAGTCTTGACTTCAACACCACCTAGAGATAAAATTGGGAAGTCACAGGGGTGGGGAGTGGTGTCCAGGTCGAGCCAAGGCAAAAAAGCAGGCTTGAGTGGTGCTCCTCAAGCGGAATGTGCCCACAAATCTAGACATGCTGTGAAAATACAGGTTCTGATTCAACAGGTCGAGGGAGGGGCCCAAGAGAGTCTGCATTTCCCACAAATAGCATTTCCGGGGGATGCCGATGACGCTGACCCTGGGTCGCACTTTTGAGAGGCATGACGGTTCAGAACAGCTCTGTGCTTGGGTGAATGCTTTTCTTAGGGCAGCTAGAAAAGAGTGCATCATGGCCCGTGAAGACGGGTGTTGTGTAGCTGCTGTCTAAACAGCAGATGAATGAAGCACAAACAGGACCATTTTGTGTCTTTGAGTTAATGTGGCCCCAATCACCTTGGTGTGATCAATGCCTATTTATGTTCTGGACTGCCCTTTTTATAGATACTAATTTTTATATACTTTCCATTTTTTATATGATCTTCAGGGGAGCCTGAGTATAAAAATTTAGTTTTTTTCCATTAATTTTTTCCCTTTTTTATTGAATTCTGGTGTGTCGGCCTCTCATCTTTCTCTGTGATTCAATCTAACATATCTCTTGAGTCTTTGTTACCTACATGTATAGTAAGGTCTCTTATCTGGTGCCTATAACAGTGATTTAAAAAAAAAATTCTGTAGATAAGTGCTAGAATTATTCAAAATAATAATCCAGTTGACCTCATCCTCACTGGGTTATCAGTGGAAACGGTGGGGTAAAAATCAGCCTGCCAATATTGTTATAAATAAGATCCTCTAATTATATATTTTTTGCCCAACTGATAGAACTTTGTTTTGCTGCTATAAATCAGTAGCTATGTTGTGTTTCCCTGATCGCTTCATAATGTTCTTACGCATTATTTAGGTTTGTAAAGTTTAAGAATAGATGTAATTTCATGTTCTAATTTGAAGATGAGTTTGGAAAGGGAAGAGGGTTTTTAAAAAATATGGTTGTGACATGTTTATTATAAACATGTGACAATGGAACCAGTGATTATGCTGGTGGTGTGTATATATTGTACCTTGTCAACAGAAAGCTTTTATGTTTGCGTATTTCATGTGGTGTTTTCTTTCTTTAAAAAAAAAAATTAGAACTGATGATGTCTCTGGGAAGACTTCAAACACACTCTGGTTTAAAATAGTCCTCTGTAGGGGCGCCTGGGTGGCTCAGTTGGTTAAGCGTCTGCCTTTGGCTCAGGTCATGATCCTGGGAGTCCTGGGATCGAGCCCCGCATCGGGCTCCCTGCTCGGCGGGAAGCCTGCTTCTCCCTCTCCCACTCCCCCTGCTTGTGTTCCCTCTCTCGCTGTGTCTCTCTCTGTCATATAAAGAAATAAGATCTTAAATAAAATAAAATAAAAATAAAAATAGTCCCCTATAGGGGCACCTGGCTGGCTCAGTCGTTAAGCGTGTGCCTTCGGCTCGGGTCATGATCCCAGGGTCCTGGGATCAAGTCCTGCATTGGGTTCCCTGCTCGGCAGAGAGCCTGCTTCTCCCTCTCCCTTTGCCCCTTCCCCTGGCTTATGCTCTGTCTTTCACTCTCTCTCAAATAAATAAATAAAATCTTAAAAAAAAAATAGTCCTCTATAGGGGCGCCTGGGTAGCTCAGTCGGTTAAGCGTCTGCCTTCAGCTCAGGTCATGATCTCAGCATCTGGGGATCGAGCCCCGTGTCGGAGCCTGCTTCTCTCTCTCTCCTTCAGCCTACAGCTCCCTCTGCTTATGTGCGTGTACTCTCTCTCTTTCTCAAATAAATAAATAAAATCTTAAGCAAAAATAAAATAAACTAGTCCTCTATAACTAGACTTCTTCTTGAAGTTTCCATGGCTTTCTCTCAGAACCACAGACCTTTTGAAATATCAGCTGATTTTCACCCGCTGCAGCCCGTTGTTTCTCATTCTCTAAGCCAGTGATTCTTGAACATCAGAGTCACCTGAAAGTCAAATGAATACAGAACTGCTGGGCTACATTGCCAGAGTTTCGGATTCAAGAGGTGTGAGGTGGTGCCTGAGAACTTGCATTTCTTCTGTGTGGCCAGGTGACGCTGCCGCTGCTGGTCCACGCACCCCACTTGGAGAAGCACTGCAGGTGAAGCCTTGGGAACTGTTGTCTGGAACCAGCAGTGTTTATCATTGTACCTGGGATCTTGCAGAAATACAGACTCTTAGGTTCCAGCCTGGACTGACTCAATGAATCAGAGTCTGCATTCTTACCAAGGTCCTATGTGATTTGTGGGCACATTAAAGTTTGAGAAGCCCTGCATGGTTGAACTTGCTGAGAGGGGTTCCATTGTGTACCATTCCAGAAAGTTATTTCTAATTATTCCTTTAATTCTAGAGAAAAATGACACGTGTATTTATTTAAAACCACTTACCTAAAAAGGCATCTTAATATTTACAAATTGCTTATCACAACAAAGCAAGCTCAGATAATCAGATTCATTCATTGTGTGTTCTGCCAACAAATTTTGGAAATACTCAAGAGAGCGTAGCAGACAGATGGGCCTAGAGATCTGGGAGGTTTGTTAGAGGCCAGTCCACTGCAGGTTCTTCTCCACATTTTTTTTTTTAATTTTTAAATAATTTCTACAGCCAACGTGGGGCTCAAATTTACAACCCCAAGATCAAGAGTTGCATGCTGTACCGACTGAGCCAGCCGGGCGCTTCTCTTCTCCATCTTTCTCTGCAACCATAGGACTATCTAGTAAAACCTGAAGGTTCATGATTATAATCCTGAGACATCATCTAATCCAGTGGAAAGTAACAATAAGAAAAGATTTTCTGGAATATTCCGTTATTCAGAACCAAAAGAGCTCCCTTCCTGAACAAACGAAGAGTCTAATGTGTTTTTTCCTTCAGTTTGATTACATGACAAACCTTTGGAATTCTTAGGTCTTACTTCCTTAAAAGAGGAAAGGAAAGTAGTATCTGACATTGGCAAATACATTTTTTTGCCCCAGTTTTCCAGTAATTATAAGTAAAAAAGGAGTAGAGGAAGAGAGAAGCAGTACAGAAAGGCAACAAAAGCGTCTAGACTTTGCAAAAACTTTTCATATTCTTCAGTTGGAAGCAATGCCGCAGAGAAAGTGGACTACATCTTCCTGAGGTATCTATTCAACAGGAAGATTTGTGGCGGGAACTGTTATACAATCTAACTAGTAATTAATAGTAAACATTGTGTTTATATTAAAACCAACAGCATTTATGAACTAGGAAGTAACATGTTCAGATTTTTGAGATACAGTGTAAGAGGGGCATCTGGGTGGCTTGGTCCGTTAAGGGTCCAACTCTTGGTTCTGGCTCAGGCTATAATCTCATGGTTGTGAGATAGAGCCCCTCATCAGGCTCTGCGCTAGGTGCGGAGCCTGCTTAAGATTCTCTCCCTCTACCTTTGCGCATCCCTCCCTCCCTCTCAAAAAAAAAAAAGATACAATGTGAGACTTAAAGAAATTTGGGTTTTGTGGCTGGCTGCTGTGGGGGCTGTATTCCCAGACCCTTAGAGTTTTATTCATTTTCTTCTATACAGAGTCTTTGGTGGGAAACTTTAAGAAGTATGTCTTAAGATGTCAGTAATCTTTTTTTTAAAAAAACACCTTTATTGAGGTATACTTGATATATAATACACTACACATATTTAGAGTGTGCAGTTTGATAAGTTTTGACGTATATATACACCTGTGAATCCACCCTAACAATCAAGATAATGAAGATACTTGTCACCTGCAAAAGCGTCTTCATTCTCCTTTATCTCCCCTTTCAGCCCTCCCCACCCTCCATCAAGTAGGCGAGCGACCTCTAATCTGCCATCTGTCACTACAGATTACTTTGCACTGTCTAGAATTTTATGTAAGTGCAATCATACAGTATGTACTTTTGGAGGGAGCATGTCTGGCTTCTTTCATTCAGTAAAATGATTTTAAGATTCCTCCATGTCTACAAGATGTGTACATACGTATAGTATGTATTAACCCTTCAGTCCTCTTTATTGCTGGATAGTATCCCATTGAATGGGTATATCGCACTTTGTTTTCCCATTCACCTTTTGATGGACATTTGTTTGTTTGTTTTTTTAAGATTTATTTATTTGAGAGAGAGGACACAAGCAGGGGGGAGGGGCAGAGGGAGAGGGAGAAGCAGACTCCCCCCTGAGCAGGGAGCCTGATGCGGGGCTTGATCCCAGGACCCCGGGATCATGACCTGAGCCGAGGCAGATGCTTAACTGACTGAGCCACCCAGGTGCCCCCTGATGGGCATTTGAGTTGTTTCCAGTCTATGGCTATCAGAAGCAAAGCCACTGTGAAGATTTGTGTACAAATATACAGATGGTCGTATGCTTTCATTTCTCTTGGGTAAATGCCTAAGATTGGAATGTTTAGTTTTTAAGAAGTTGCCAAAATGTTTCCGAAATTATTTGTACCATTTTACATTCTCACCAGCAACATTCGAGCTCCTGTGGCTTCACATATTTGCTAAATCTTTATAAATTTTAGCCATTCTACTAGGTGTGTAGTGGCAGTATCTCCTTAGAGATTTCGTTTGTATTTCCCTACCGACTCATTTTGTTGAGTATCTTCCCGTGTTCTTCTATGCCATTAATACATCTCCTTTAGTGAAATGTCTGTTGAAGTCTTTGTCCATTATATTGTTGGGTTGGTTATCTACTCATTATTGAGTTTTGAGAATTTTTAAAACATATATTTAAGATATAAATTCTTTGTCAGGTATGTGATATGCAAATATTTTATCACAATCTCTGACTTGTATTTTCATTTTTTGACCATGTCTTTGGAAGAACAGATATTTTTAATTTTGAAATATAGTTTATCCATTATTCCTTTTATGGATTGCACTTTTGGTGTTATATCTAAGAGGTATTGGCCTAACATGATTTTCTCTTTTGTTTTTCTCTAAAAGCTGTAGTTTTACATTTAGATCTGTGATCCGTTTTGAATTAATTTTTGTATATGGTGCAAGGTATGTATCCAAGGTCATTTTTTAAATACATGGATTTCACATTGTTCCAGAACCATTTGTTGAAACAAACTTCTTTCTCTACTAAATTACTTTTATACCTTTGCTTAAAGTTAATTGACCAAATATGTGTGAGTCTGTTTCTGGACTATTTTGTTGTATTGATCTATTTGTCTATCTTTTAAAAAATATTTATTTAAGTAATCTGTACACCCAATATGGGGTTTGAACTCATGACCCTGAAATCAAGAGTCGAATGCTCTTCCGACTGAGCCAGTCAGGCACCCCTATTTGTCTGTCTTGATGCTAATACCACACTGTATTGATTATTGTAGCTTTATAATAAGTCTTACGGTCATATAGTGAAATTCCTTCAGATTTGTTCTGCCTATTGTTTTGGCCATTCTGGGTCCTTTGTACTTACACATGAGTTGGCAATCAGCTTGGCAAATGCTACAAAAAATCCTGATGTTGAATCTTTAGATCAATTTAAAGAGAATTAACATCTTAATGGTATTGAGTCTTCCAATCCATGAACATGTTCTATGTGTCCATTTATTTAGGTCTTTAATTTCTCTCAGCAATGTTTTGTAGTTCTTAGAATACAGGTCTTGCACATCTTTTGTCAGATTTATCCCTCAGTATTTCAGTGTTTTTATGTTATTGTAAATTCTATTTTTTTTAAATTTTAATTTCTCATCATTGGCCAACATAAAGAAATACAACCACTTTTCATTTATTCATGTTGTATCATGCTATCTTCACTTATTCACTTATTCTAGAGGTTTTTTTGTAGATTGTTTGGTATTTTCTACAAAGATGATCACATTATGCAAATACAGTTTTACTTCTTCCTTTCCAATCTGATTACCTTTTACTTCTTGCCTGATAGTTCTGGCTAGACCTCCAATACAATGTTAAATAGAAGTGGTGAGATGGGGTGCCTGGGTGGCCCAGTCGTTTAAGCATCTGACTCTTGATTTTGGCTTAGGTCATGATTTCAGCATAGTGAGACTGAGCCCTGTGTTGGGCTCCATGCCCGGTGTAGAGCCTGCTTAAGATACTCTCTCCCTCGGCCTCTCCTCCTCCCTCTAAAAAAAAAAAAAAAAAAAAAAAAAGATAGAAGTGGTGAGAGAAAATCTTTCCTTGTTCCTGATCTTAGGAGAAAAACATTCAGTCTTTAAAGTATGATAGTAGCTATGGAGTTAGGGTTTGTTTTTTCCTCTTTTTTATAGATACTCTTTATTAAGGTTCCTTTCTATTCCTAGTTTGCTGATAGATTTTACCAAGAAGAGATACTGGATTTTGTCAAATGCTTTTTCTGTGTTTACTGAGATGATCATATGACTTTTCATTTTTAGTTGTTACTATGGTGAATTATATTGATTTTTCTAATGTTAAATCAACCCTGCACTCCTAGAATAAACTCCATTTGGTCTGTCATATCTTTTACATTTATTATTAGATTTGATTGATTCAACTTTTTTTGTTATTGTTGTTAAGAATTTTTGCATGTATATTCCTGAAAGATACTGTCCTTTAGTTTTCTTTCCTTGTATATCTTTGTCTAGTCTTGGTAATGGAGTGATCCTGGTTTCATAGAATAAAGTGGAGAACATTCTCCCTTCTTCAATTTCCCAGAAGTTTTGTGTGTAGTATTATTTTTATTTTAAATGTTTGCTAAAATTCACCATTGAAACTATTTGGGCTTGGAGTCTTTGAAGGGAAATTTTTAGCTACAAGGTCAAATTCCAATAGATGTAAGCTTATTCAGATTATATAATTCTTTTTTTCATTGGTCTTTGTTAATTTGTGTCTTTCAGGGAATTTGCAAATAAATTATTAAATTTGTTGGCATAAAATTGTTTCTACTGTCCACTTATACTTTTAATATCTACAGACTGTAGTAATGTCACCTTTCTTATTCCTGATATCGGTAATATTTTTTTTCCTCCTTTTTCCCTGATAATACTGATTAGAGATTTTTTTTTAAAGATTTATTTATTTATTTATTTGAGAGAGAGAATGAGAGAGAGAGAGAGAGAGAGAGAGAGCGCACATGAGAGGGGGGAGGGTCAGAGGGAGAAGCAGACTCCCTGCTGAGCAGGGAGCCTGATGCGGGACTCGATCCTGAGACTCCAGGATCATGACCTGAGCTGAAAGCAGTCGCTTAACCAACTGAGCCACCCAGGCACCCAACACTGATTAGAGATTTAGCAGACCTTCTGAAGGAAGCTAGCTTTTGGTTTTGTTGATATTTCCCTATTTTTTTTCTATTTAATTGATATTTTTTCTCTATTATTTCCTCTCTTCTATTTGCTTTGGGTTTCATATTCCGTTCTTTTTCTAGTTTCTTAAGGTGGAAAACACTGAAGTGATTGATTTGGAACCTTTCTTCTTGTTTAATATAAGCACTTAGTGTTATAAATTTTCCTCTTATTCTGCCTTAGCAGTGCCCTACGAATTGTAATACATTGTTTTCATTTTCATTCAGTTCAAAATACTTTCTCATTTTCCTTTTGATTTCCACTTTGACTCACGGGTTGTTTAGAGGTGTGTTATTTATTTTTCAATTATTTGGGAATTTCTCAAATATCATTCTGTTATTCATTTCTAATTTAATTGCATTATGGTTAGAGAACACATTTGTCTAACTTGAATCCTTTTACATTTATTGATATGCTTTATGGCCCTAAATGTGATCTATCTTGGTAAATATTTCCTGTGCACTTGAATGGGTAGTGTTCTGTTGTTGGGTGCTTGACATTACATCAGTTTTGTTGACTGTGTTGTTCAAGTCTCCTATCTTTGCTGATTTTCTATCTACTTATTCTATCAGTTATTGAGAGAAGGTTGCTGAGATCTCTAATTGTGGATTTGTCTATTTTTCCTTACAGTTCTATCACTTTTCTTCATGTATTTTTAAGTTCTGTTACTAGGTGTCTAAATATTTAGGGTTGTTATATCCTCTGATTAATTGACCCCTCTATATGAAATTATTCCCTTTACCTTGGTAATATTCTGTAACTTAAAATCTACTTTGGGGGCACCTGGGTGGCTCAGTTGTTGGGCATCTGCCTTCGGCTCAGGTCATGATCCCAAGGTCCTGGGATCAAGCCCCGCATCAGGCTCCCTGCTCAGTGGGAGGCCTGCTTCTCCCTCCCCCACTCCCCCTGCTTGTGTTCCCTCTCTCGCTGTTTCTCTCTCTCCGTCAAATAAATAAGTAAAATCTTTAAAAAAAAAATAAAATCTACTTTGTTTGCCATTAATACAGCCATTCTAGCTGTCTTTAGATTAATGCTGGTATAGTATATTTCTTTATATTTGTGACTTCATAAAGTGGTTTCCTTGTAAGCAGCATGTGGTTTGATCTTATGTTTTTTCTCACTTGACAATCTCTGTCCTTTAATTGGGATATTTATACTATTTAAATATAATTATTGATTTGGTGGAGTTTAAACCAATCACTTAATGATTTGTTTTATGTTTGTCCAGTCTGTTCTTCATTACTCTTTTCTTCTTCCCTGCCTCCCTTTGGAGTGATCATTCTTTTCTGATTCTGTTTTATTGTTTTTATCTACTTGATAGCTATATCTCTTTGCATTTATTTTAGTAGTTACTTTAGCATTTGTAGTATACATCGTTGTCACGGTCAACCTTCAAGTTATATTTTACTAGTTATTATATAGTGTAAGAATCTTTAAAAGAGTACACTGCTATTTCTTTACTCCTGGCCTTTGTGCTATTGTTGTCAAATGCTTTATTACCTCTGTATTTGTTATAAACCCCACCATTCATTGTTAGTGTTTTTGTTTTAGACAATCAGTTGCCTTTAGAGAGATTTAAATAATAAGAAAAAGGTCTTTTATATTAATCTACATAGTTATCATTTCTGGTGCTTTTTGTTCTTTTGTGCATATCCAGAGTTCCATCTTGTATCACTTTCCGTCTGCCTGAATGGCTTCCTTTAACATTTCTTATAGTGCTGGTCTGCTGGCAGTGAATTCTTTTAGTTTTTGTATGTCTGAAAAAGTATTTATTTCACTTTGTTTTTAAAAGCTATTTTCACGGGGTGCCTGGGTGGCTCAGTCGTTAAGCATCTGCCTTTGGCTCAGGTCATGATCACAGGGTCCTGGGTTGGAGCCCCACATTGGGCTCCCTGCTTGGCAGGAAGCCTGCTTCCCCCTCTCCCTCTCCCACTCCCCCTGCTTGTGTTCCCTCTCTTGCTCTCTCTCTCTCAAATAAATAAATAAAAATCTTAAAAAAAAAAAAGCTGTTTTCACTGGATATAAAATTCTAATTTGACAGTTTTTTTTTTTCCTTTAGCACTTTGAAGATGTGGCTCCACTGTCTTGCAATTTGTATTGTTTCTGATGAGAAATCTACTGTCATCTTTATCTTTGGTCTTCTGTCCCTAGTGGGTTTTCCACCCCTTCTGGGTGCATCTGCCTTTTTTTTTTTTTTTTTTTTAAGATTTTATTTATTTATTCATGAGAGACAGAGAGAGAGAGAGAGAAGCAGAGGGAGAAGCAGGCTCCCAAGGAGCAGGGAGCCCGAATGCGGGACTCGATCCCAGGACCCTGGGATCATGGACCCGAGCCGAAGGCAGACGCTCAACCATCTGAGCCACCCAGGTGCCCCCATTTTTTTTTTTTAATCCCCTTCTCCCCCCCAAAAGTTTGACTATGATGTGCCCAGGCATGGCTTTCTTTGTATGTCCCTTGCGTGGTGTTTACAGCTCTTCTTAAACATGAAAATGTATGTCTTTTTTTTTAACTAAGTTTTTTATTTTAATTCCAGTATTGTTAACATACAGTGTGAGATTAGTTTCAGGTGTACAATATAGTGATTCAACAATTCTGTACATTACTCAGTGCTCATTGTGGTAAGCATGCTCTTTAATCCCCTTCCCATATTTCACTCATCCCCCACTGACCTAAAAATTTGTCTTTAACCAAATTTGGGAAATTGTATCTTCAAGTAATCTTTGTGCCTTGTTCTGTATCTCTCCTCTTCTCTCTTCTCCTTCTTAGACTTTAATTGCTAAACATGGATAGACAGATAGTCAGCTCATAGGTCTCCAAGGTTCTCATTTTTTCCAGTCTTTATTTCTTTCTGTTTTATAGACTGAATAAGCCTGTTTTGTCTTTGAGTTTATAGATTGTCTTCTGTTCTTTCTATTCTGCTCTTAAGCCTATTCAGGAGATTTTTACATTTCAGATTTTAATTTTTCATTCGGTTCTTGTCATTATGAGTGTATTTTGTTTGTCATGCGTATTGATTTTTGTGCTAAGATATCATGTGCATAGTTTTAATAGGCTTTTAACATCCTTGTTGGTTAATTCTAATGTGTGTCATCTTGGGGTCAGTCTTTTTTATTGCTTTTGGCTTTGCTCCTGAATACAGGCTGTATTTTCTTCTTCACACGTCTAGACATTTTAAATTATAACCCAGATGCGAATGATACATTGTAGAGACTCTGGACTCTGTTATTCTTTTTTAAAGATTTATTTATTTGAGAGAGAGAGAGAGAGCACGTGTGCACTTGCGTGAGTGGCAGGGAGGGGCAGAGGGAGAGAGAAAAAGAAAATCTCAAGCAGACTCTACGCTGAGTGTAGAGCCTGATGCAGGGCTGTCTCATAACCCTGAGATCATGAGCCAAAGCCAAGAGTTGAATGCTTAGCTGACTGAGCCACCCAGGTGCCCCTGGATTCTGTCATTCTTGAAAAATATTGATTTGTCTTGTTTTGTGTCATTAGGCAGTTATCTTGAGTTGACTGTAATTCCAGCCCTTGTCCTTTTTGTGGTGGGCAGCAACTAAATCTCTTTACATTTTGTTTAGCCTTAGCTTATCTTCTTGTAATCTTCCCACACACGGATAGTTACAGATTGAAGCAGAGTTTTTACACAAAACTTGGGGCTTCCTTCTCTCAGACTCTCTCCTTCCTGTGATTTTACACCTCACTTTATAGCTGCTGTGTTTGCCCTGGACTCTGCCTTCTGGTTCTTCAGGCCCGTAACACCTTGGGTTTCTAGCTATGTTTTAAGAGCCCCATGTGGCACTGATTAGTTTTTTTCTTAAAAAAAACAAAATCCACCCATCGCCTTTCCTTCTTTCAAGTGTAGACTCCCCCTATAGTTTTTGCTTCTCACTGCATTCAGTTAGTATTTTTGTTTTTCTTTGCTCATTTGTTTGGTTTTTAAATCTAAGGTCTGTAGTTGTTATTTTCAAGAGAACTGGCCTGTTAGAAAGTACTTCATTATTATAAAAGCAAAACCCCCCCCTTTGTCCCTGGCTCTAGGTTTTTAAATCTCCCTTGGGCTTCACCCCTATAGTGAAGACATTGCTGCCTCTCTCTACCCTGGGCATGTCCAGTCTTGACTCCTGCTCTTCGTTGAGGGATCGTGTGCTCTAGTGTCTCCATTCCCATTGGTCTCATCATCTCAGGGGAGGCTTTATCCCTTTACACCTGACTTTCTGGCTCCAGGCTCTCCCCCTCCAGACCGTCTTCAGCATCTTCAGCCAGAACGTCCCAAATACCACCTTCACAGTTTCTGCCTCTCTCAGACCACCGTAGCAGATCTCTGCTGCCCATGATGGCGGTCTCCTCCCTCGTAGATGGTGATATGTCAGTACTTCTGGCAGCCGGTTGCCCTTGTGTTCTTTTTCACACCCCTTTCTCCGTAGTTTTCTAGCTTTCCTGAAGGTCAGGGAGGCAGAATGACTGGCAGCACGTCACCTCAGCTGCACAATTAGGTCTGCACTCTCAGCGTTAACACAAACACCTCAGAACTTCAGGGAATAGACGAACGTGGTTTTCCTTCAGGTATATTGGCGTCCTGTGGCTTTCACTTGAGCGTCCACAGGGATCCCCATTTGGGCTCAGTCTACCTGTCTGGCCTCAGTCACCCCCTCCAGCTTCACCATTTCCTCTAGCTTGGCCCACATTCCCTTTGAGCAGGCCGGCCATGCTCATTCACATCTCTGTGGATGACTGCTTGTGATGAACTCATTCCAGTTCTTGTTTCTTTTCTTACATAAGCTCTGCCCTGATTGCCAATGACTAAAAGTCATCTCTCCCTATGCTGGGCCTTTCCATTTATATTTTTGAATTATTTAACAAGGTTTTATTACAAGTAACAGAGACCCCTTTGAACAAACTTAGTTTTTCTTGGAATGGGGGAACATATAAGGAGACCTGGGTGTCTGACTTGTCATTTTCCATTTTCTGAATACAATTCTCTTTTCCTGAGAAGATAATCTGATTTGCTGGGCTTGTGTCAGGTTAGTGCCCCTCCTCCAACCAGTCTAGGCCAGGGAGCAAGGTGATGTGGTTATAAACATGGCAGCCTGGTATAGAGCATTTGAGGGATCTGGGGGCTGGTCAAGGAAAAAGATACGCCCACGAGGTGCCAGTAGTATACACAAGCTTTGTTGGGCAATACTTAGGCAGGTTTGCCTGGCGTTGCGGGGGGGGGTGCCCCTGAGAGCAGGAGTCTGTCCAGAGACTTCAGCAGGAGCTTTGAGGAGGGGAGGGTCACTCCAGGGAGAGGATAATAGGAGAGGGTCTCACGTGTGTCCTGGTGATGTTGTTCGCCAGCTTGTTGGGGAGGGTCTAGGTCCGGAAGCTCCAAAGGGCAGTAGTGGCCTAGGGGCTTGTAACCACAAGGTTCTATCTTACCCAAGGCTAGCAGATGCTGGGTGTGGTTTTGTAAGGAATGCAAAACAGGCAGGCTTTAAATAGCTAAAAATCTGCTTGTCTGGGCTATTAAAAAATTAATTGGGGACACCTGGGTGGCTCAGTCAGTTAAGCGTCTGCCTTTAGCTCAGGTCACGATCCCAGGGTGCTGGGATCGAGCCCCGCGTCGGGCTCCCTGCTCAGCGGGAAGCCTGCTTCTCCCTCTCCCACTCCCCCTGCTTGTGTTCGCGCTCTTGCTATCTCTCTCTCTCTGTCAAATGAATAAATAAAATCTTTTTAAAAAAATTAATTGGATGTGCAAAAATTTGAGTTTGGCACCAGCAGCCTTTTGAGCTAACAGGTCTCAGAGTGTAGTGAAGAAATAGACAACCCAGGGGCCATCTTTGGCTCATTTGTATAACACCCAGACTTACCTTTGTTGATCATGGTATTTGGGAGGATAGAAAGGAGGAGACAGTTTCCATAGAAAGTAGAGGCTCCTATAATTGTTCTTCTGGCTGTTGTCATAGTTGTCCCTGCATTATAGATGTTGGGGTGCGTACCATCTCCTGTAAGCTCGCTGGTGTATTACCTGGATATTAGTTAAAACAACCTACCCTTATTACACATGGTAAATGTGAAATCCTGTTCGTTGAATGAATGAACGAACGAATGAATGAATGATTTTCTTCTTTCTGAAATACCCCGATGAGTCTGTCTGAAATCTACTTGTATAAGGTCATATCCCTTGTGGTGCTTTCCCTGACTCGTCTTTGTTTTTTTTTTTCTCATCTAGGCTCCTCTGTATCACTCTTTTGATACATGCCATCTTAGGTGGTTGTGTTTCACTCCTACTGAGATCATAAACTTCTCAAAGGAGTGAAACTGACATGCATCTCTTTATTCTTTCACCTTGTTAGAGTGGTGCCCTGCCCAGCGAGTGGGGAACACTAACCCATTTGGTTGGGGTGTATGCAAGGTAGAGGACCTAGTCCTCACGTGAGTGGGAAGAGCCCAGTCCGGAACTATAGTCATGTTTCAGCAAAGCCTTGATGGTGGCCATCCTAGAGAACCAGCACAAACAGGAGGTCAAGTGATAAAATCAGTGCTGGGGAGAGGTGTGGAGGAGAGCCGGCCAGGGTCTGTGGGCAGGCAAGCAGTTTGGGGCTGAGACTAGGAACAGGGGCTGCTGGCCAGAGTGTTTTTTCTGCAGAATGTCTGCTTTGCAGAGCTACTGGAAACCTGATACTTGGTGCCTAGTGCCGAGCTTTGCATGCACGAGGAGGCCACTAAACATTCGTCTATGTTCCTGAGCCCTCAGTGGTATTTCAATCATGGAAATCAGAATGTATGTCACAGCAGAGAGACAAGTTATTGCATGTAGAATACTGAGCGTGTGTCCATCCTTGAAATTTCATTTGCTTATTTACTTCTACACCTTAGAAGACTGGAAGCATGCCTTTCTCTGTGGCCTCTGTAAGATTATAAAAGATTAAAGCAACAGAGAGAACAGAGAGAGAAGAAACTGCATCCAGATTCCACTTTCCTAAAGCTCAGAGTCCCTGAAGCATTTATCTGCACAGATAGCCATCTCTGTACGCACCGTATCTGCACACAAATAAAATGCCCTTCTGTGTGTAGGTACTCCACAAACAATAGGGCTGTGTGCCCCGCTTCCCTGAAGATGCACACCGTGTGGATGAAATAAGCTATTAATCTGTAACAAGTGGTTGCTTCATTTGACCAGTTTGGATGCTGTGTGTTTGTTCCTGCCCAGTGGCGTTTTGAAAACCCCGTAGCCATCACCAGTGGTGTAGGCTTGTGACCGACACCCTGGCAGAGATGAGTGCACCTGCTCCGGGGTCCCAGAGGCAACTGGCGATGGCCCCTGACACGCTCCTCAGGGACCACGGGCTGCAGCGTTGGTTTCTATGGCGCTTGGGCACCCTTGGCCAAGTTCATGACCGGGCCGTCTCAAAACCGAACCTTTAACTTGTTGCCACATGTGCTGTTTGAACAGTTCGGAGCCTGCGAATCCATTCTGACTGGTTGGTTTCAACCTAAATGGTCTTCAGTGTATTTGAAGCGCTTCGGAAAAGCAAAACCTAATACCTCTCTAAATGACAGCGTGTGCCGTACGTTGACAATAGTGACCTTCTTCTTAGTGGCTCTGCATCCTGAAAGAAATCCTTTTCTGCCCTTATCCAAAGTGGATTGTCGATCCGGAACTGGCCTTTTCAGAATAACACGGACTAACGCTGAGCTGGGAATGTTTCAGCATCTCTGTGCTGTCGAAACAACAAACAGATGGCGATTGATTCCACTCGTGGACCTCTCTTCTTTTACGGAGAGTGCAACAGATAGATACACGGGAAGCACTGAATAAAGGGAAGCTACTAGAATGGCAAAATGCACAGATGGAGTGGGGACTATAAAATTCCTCGAAAGCGCAAGCCGAATGTGTGATGAACTAAAATTAAATGTAGTTGTTCTAGGCAGTGTGAGTAGTGGAAAGAGGGCTGTCCTGACACTCAGCCCAAGCTCTGTTCCTAGCAACTTACGTGACCTTGACCAACCTCTTTGGGCCCCAGTTTCCCTATCTGTAAAGTCTGGTCACGGCCGATGCTGTCTGTGTCCAAGGTTTGAGGATCTTGCTCTAAGATTGTGCGGTAAGGAACATTCTTTGGCTGTTTAATTGCACTTAATTGAGGTAACATTACTGTTGTCCCAGAATGTGATTTACACAGAGGTTCGCCCCAGGGAGGAGGTGAGGACAGCCATGAGCTTATACTGGCAGATGTTAAGGTCTCAAGTCTGATTGATGCTGAGGCCAAGGGCAAATCCGTTTACAATAGCCAGCTCCCTTTGAGACCCGCAGTAGAAAAGCACAGCGAGGTGCAGAATGTTGCTCCATTGTTCCCTAAGCTGAAGCTCTGGCCCTGTGGGATGGCAGTGGAGTGCTTGGTTACGTGGCTGTTAGGATAGCTTCTTTCCATTCTTCACCCTCTTCTTCCCTCACTCACCGGTTTTCTCCTTTTCTAGCATCTTCTCTGTTCTGCCTTGGCTAGTTCTTACCTTGTCTCCCACGGTCAGCGTCCTCACCTGGCTCTCCAGAGACCCTGCCACAGTCACCGGAGGAAACACACACAAAACCATGTCCCCTCCCTTCTGGTTCATCTGGAAATGCTACCAACTTTTCTCTAAGTGGAGGGGAGGGTGTGTGTGTGTGTGTGTGTGTGTGTGTGTGTGTGTGTGTGTGTGTGTGAGAGAGAGAGAGAGAGAGAGAGAGAGGGAGGGAGGGAGGCAGAGAGAGGAGAGAATGAAAGAGTAGGAGATTGTTATAATTGGGGTAATAGTGGACAGGGTTTTGAGATAAAAAACAAACACAAAATGGCAATACGGGCACCCGCATTAGACAGCATGGAAGCTGCATTTGGGAAGTAGGGTTTGGGGAAACTGTAACTGCTCAGTTTCTTTCTTAAATTTCACTTGTACTACTTTTGACATGTGAAGGTCTATCCCTGTGCCTCCCACCAGCTTTTGCTTCACAGCCCTGAAGGGGATCCCCAAACCTGCCACATTGGCGTATTGATTATTTTGAGCTGAAGAGACTTAAGAAACAGCTGATACAGGAAGGGCTCCCTGCCCTCCCCCTGTCAAAAGAAGGGCATACATTGCCTGTGAGGAAGGTGGCCACCCTGGACCAGGAAGAGGAGAACGCTGTTACCACCGGTGATGGGGAGCTGGAGCTCAGATGAGTCTATACAGAGAAACCTTACTGCAATAGCACTTATCTCCTCCACACAGTTCCCTGTCACTTCCCACAAATCCCTCATTCCTTTGCTTTGTCGCATCTCCACAATGTATCCCTCTTTGTTAAAATGGTGTATAAACCCCTGGGTCTAACCCCTTGGGGCTTATACTTCTTTCTGTGAAGCCCCCTGTGACACATAAAAATGTTAATATTACATAAAATTTGTTTGCTTTTCCCCCTTTTAATCTACCTTTTGTCAGTTTAATGTACAGGCCCCAGGTACAGAACCTAAGAGGATAGAGGAAAAGTCTTTTCTTTCCTAGAGTTCTGAGCAGCTCATCGTACTACCCACCCTCCCTATGGCTTCCTGCCTTGCTCTGGAGGGATGCAGACCTAATTGTTAGTTCTATGCTGTAGGCAAATGGCTGTAGGCAAACGGGTGTGCCATTCTGAGAAAGCGCTGGATGATCCTTTTTGCCTCTGGAGGGTCTGCACTGTTAGGACTGTAAAACCTCATTAAGCCTAGTTTAGTTTAGGTCCAGCATCTTCAGGCGGTGACCTCTAGGCTTCAGGACAAACCGGGCTGAGTGAATGTGAGTTATAATGTGAACTATAAACCAAGTGGGCCTTCTGAGAACCCCAACCCCTGGGATGATCTGAATGTGAGTCAAGTCAAGTGAGTCTGGACACTCATGAGTGCCTCCAGGCCTGCTGTGGCCAGGTATGCACATCTGGAATGGAACAGGAGTGAAAGTGGCCTTTGGGAAAAGGCAGGTGGTTGGTGGTGAGCTTGGTCACTCAGTTCAATCTCCGACTTCAAAGCCATAACCTCCAAGCTCCAAAAATGTCTTGTCATTCTGACTGTGACCATGAGCATGACCACGGATTCTCTGGGCATTTAGGGGGACCTCCCCACATGCCTGCACTGATTGGAGATGTGTGCTGGTGAGGTGCACAGCAGCGTGGGTCCTGGGCTTACACTGGATGCACAGCCCTCTCTGCTTGGTTAGAGCCTTCAGAGGATCTGCAGGACTGGTCCTGGGGAAGAGCTGACCTTCACTGGTTCTGTGGATGTCACGAGACTTCTCCAGGAGCCCTGTCCTGGGTCTTGGAACTGAAGCCATTCTCAGACCTGATCCCAGATTCTGCGTAGAAAGAGGAGGAGAGAGCAAAGAGTATTGGGGGTTAGGCGGCCTGGGTTCTCATCCCAGCGCCACCACCGAATGGCAGTGAGACCCTGCACAAGTCACTCATCTTTCTGAGCCTCCCGGTTATCTTGTGTGCAAGGAGGAATCCCCACCCTGCTTTCCGGCTTTTCTCAAATCCTCCGCGTTTGCATGTCAGAGTGGGAGGCCCGTCTCATGGGGAGGTCTGCTTGCCAATTTTGATCTGCCTCTTGTCTGTGTGGGTCCCTTGAGGAGGAAGGAGGAGGAATCCGGGATGAATGGTGAATGAGAGCTGGAAAACCTGGGGGATGCCTTTCTCCCACAAAGCCCATACTTGCATGACAAGATAAAAATATCTCCTACAGTCTAACAGCGGCTCTTTTTGAAATATTGAAGTAGTTTTCCCAGATTGGAAAATAGCATATTAGATGTAAGCAGGTGATCACTGAAGTCTGTGAGGATGATGGTTGGTACTAACAATTTTATTAAAAACAACTTTTTCCTCATTCTACGAATATTTAAGCACCTATTATGTGCCACACATTGGGATAGATGTGGCAATGAACAAAACAGACACAATCCTCACCTTCTTGGGGCCGATTGGCTAGTGGAGAGATGGATAAGGAACAGAATAAATGATACCTATGATGTGCACAGAGTAATATGTGTGCTGGAGAAGGATGAAGCAGGGGTGGGGGCTTTAAGCCAGATGACCAGCACCGGCTTCCCTCCCGCAAGGGGGTGAGGGATAATGGCAGGTAGATGTGGAGGGGACGAGTTCCTCAGGTGGAGGGCACAGCAGTCATGAGGTCCTGAAGGGGGCCTGGCCTGATCTAGGAAGAGCAGGGAGGCCTGGGTGGGTGGAACAGAGTGAGGGAAGGGAGGGAGAAGGAGTAGATGAGCTCAGAGTCCTTGTTGTTGGCAGCGGGAGTGGATGTCACATGACATAAAAATGAGTGGGAGGGTTTTCAGGGACGTGGTGTGACATATACTTCGCAAGGGCCAATTGAGGGCCGCCTGGGTGGCTCAGTTGGTTAAGCATCTGACTTTATTTTGGCTCAGGTCATGATCTCAAGGTCCTAGGAATGAGCTCTGCCTTGGGCACCCTGCTCAGTGGGGAGTCTGCTTCTCCCTCTCCCTCTCTCTCTGCCCCTCCCTCTGCTTGTGCTCTCTCTCTCTCTCTCAGATACATAAATAAATCTTAAAAAAAAATAACAAAAGGGCCAAATTGAGGGGCACCTGGATGGCTCAGTTGGTTGAGTGTTTGGCTCTTGGTTTCACCTCAGATCGTGATCTCCGGGTCATGGAGTCGAGCCCTGTGTCGGGCTCTGCACTTGACATGGAGTCTGCTTGTCCTTCTTCCTCTGCTCCTCCCCATGATCTCTCTCTCTCTCTCTCTCTCTCTCTCTCTCTCTCTCAAATAAATAAATAAATAAATAAAATCTTAAAAAAAATAAGGGCCAATTGATAGTGATCATTTGATTTTTTTGCCATGTGCAGAACCTATCATGTGGAGTGGGAGAAAGGCCTAAAATCACAAGGTCACAGAATATGTGGTGTTCTAGATCCTGCTACTCAACATGTGGTCCATAGGCCAGTAGCATGGGCATCCCCTGGTTAGAAATAGAGAGTCTCAGGCCCCATCTCGGACTTACTGAGTCAGCCCCTGCTTCCGATGGGGCCTGCAGGCGATCTGCGGACACATCCGAGTGTGAGAAGCACCAGTCTGGAGCTGTCTGTGGCTTTGGGCATCAGAAGGCTGGGAGTCTGCTCGAAGCATGCCCACGGAGACCCCGGAAGATTAGGGCAGACACATCACTACGGTCAGCCTGAGCCCCTCCCGCTGTGGAAGGAGAACGTGAGAGGGACACTGACATTTCCCTGCTCCAGGCCTGCTCCCCGCTCCTCTGCTTTTCCAGGTGCTTTTCCCCTTCTTCATCGGACCACCCTGTCCGGGGTTGTGTGGGGCGGGAGGCTCACCAGGAGGCTGGCGCTCTGGCTTTTGTGGAATTTCTAGGATGGTTTTCACTGTGCTCAGAGGGTCTGCTTTTAGCAGAGGGTCACAAATGTCCCAAGTCTGCGACACAATGGGGAGTGTCGCGCCTCCTCTGCACACACGGACCACCGCCCACCCTCTTCAGCAGGGCCACAGGCACGGGGGCTAAGCCGTAGACCAAGTTGCCATTATCTTCTGCCAGGTCTCTTCTGGGTCCAGTAGCTCCAGGTGCAGGAAGGCTGCTCGCCTTTGACGGTACATGGAGGTGTCGCTTCTCATGGGGAACAGCGGTTTTGCATTGTGCTGGCCTGTCTGTCCTCTGTGGCCTGGGTACCAAGCCTGGAGTCTCAGCAATCTAATTTTGGCTCAGCTATTATTAACTTCTGAGGAGCTTGGGGCGCATCCCTTCCCATGTCTGGGTATCAGGCTGCTTATTGATAAAATGGGGTTCTAATCATTTCACCTTCGCAGGCAGGTTATTGAGGCTTCATTGTATAAATGCTCTTGAGAGCTGTTCTTAAACGTGTGGTTTCTAGGCTTCAGTCACTAGGTATAGTAGCAAAGTTTTTTTTATTTTAATAAGTGTGAAATCCTCTCTGTACTTCTGTTCACTTAATGACTGCAGCGTTGATGAGCAGATAATGGCAAATGCCTATTAATATTACTCATGGATTAGTGTGGGTTAAGAAACAAACTAGACATTGACCTTTCTTGGCCGTTTCTGAATTAGTCACACACTTCCCATTATTTGTATATGTCAACTGTATGACCTAAATAAAGTTAGGGTTGATCTCTCTCAGAATATGTTTTGGGTTTCTCCTTACAATAAAGTTAAAGGCAAGCTGATGTATGGCTCGCAATCAAATAGAAAGACCTTTTCAGCATAGCGCTTGCTCGACTGGGGAGTTATTATTGAACGTTGGGTTTCTGGATGTGGTCAAATTCTCAGGTTTCTCAAGTGTTTCCTGGTCCACTAAGGGCTGTCGCACAAAGCAGTCTGCATTTGTCCCTGCCATTTTCCATTGGTGGGGCAACTCGATCGCTCCAGTGGCCCTGCGTCTTACCTTACCCCCTTGGAATTCCAGATCAGCCCAATGCTTGCTGAGGTTGGGTGTTTGCAGATCTTCACCATTGTGTTGTGAGATGACCTTCTGGACTCGACTCACTGATGACTTAATCTGTTGCTGTCCCTGCTGCATAAAGCAGGTGGGTTCAGGGACATTGTTTCGTGAGCTGTGTAATCTTAGGCAAGCGAGCAAACAACACAACATTCACAGCAACCACCAAACTCCCTGGATCACACTGGGTCTCTGATCAAGCTTAGGCTGCAGAGATAAAATCAGACCATCACAGTTTAGCCTGGCAGAAACCACAGACGGAGCTAATTCCCGGATAGTGCATGTTCTCCAGACCTTCACTCTTCTGCCTTAGATTCTGTTTCACTGTCCAGGATGGAGATCATCCTTGCCTTCTAGGATACATGAAGGCCTGTTGAAGAAGAAAGTGCTTCATGACAAATTCATGTCTGGTTCGGAAGCTCCCGGGGTGAGTGGGGATTGGATCTAAGAGCTCAGGGTGCCAGGTCTCTTGATGGGCTCACTGGGATGGGGGAAATGGTAACTGTTGGTCCTGTGGGCCATGATGGCTGCTTGAGGGAGTTCCGTCTGGTAATATTGTAAGGTGTCATCTTACAAAAAGTTCATACCAAGAAGAGCATCTCTCCCAAGCAATATGAAGCCACTCTCAGAGATTTCCCCCAGACCTGGGACTTTGAATTGGGTGGGTAGTTGGGAGCAGGGTGGAGACATGGGTGGCTGGACCAAGTTGTCATGGACACTCCAATACTACCCTCACACGGAACTGTGGCTCTTTGCCCTGCTCTCTCATGTCCTTGAGAAAGAGCACCAGTCTTCATCAACTGGGCCAGACTAAAGGACCAGTCCATTGCCAGGATCTGTCCTGGCAATAAACACTATCATTTTTGTTCTCCCAACTTCTCACCAAGTTGGTAAAAGATGGCTCACTTCTGTCACAAGTCTTGCCATCTACTTCCCATCTCCACGTGCATAGGAATGGCAGCGTTCAGTGTGTGGACCACTCTGTGGCATTGCAGACATCCTGCAAACACATGCGATGGATTCTTGACACGTGGCTTGGAAAGTAAGGGAGCATAATGCCATAGATTTTAGTCTCCTGCATGTTCGTGTCTCCCAAATGCACGGGAGTGGATTAGCAATGCACATGACCACTTGGCTGGTATACTCCCTGATGGCATGACCCAGTTAGAGACTTGGCCCAGGGACAGGAGGAGCAAGGCTAGTTGGGCACTATCAGGGAAGCTTCCCAGCTGGGGCTGGGGGCTCCTGCTATTCTAGTCAAGGTTGCGAACAAGGGTCAGAGCCGGGGGTCGGGGGGAGGAATTCCCTGCTATTGCTTTAATCCCTCTCTGGCCATGTAGATAAATAGAATGGAGAAAATCCAGTTGGCCTGATATTAGAGCCCGTTCCATCCATGGTGTTGCCTATGTCTTTGGGAAGTAGCCATCGTAAGTGGTCTTCCGGGTTTTCATCCAGTTGTTAACCAAACTTGAAAAATTTCCAAACTCCTTAATGTGTTAATATGCCCAGTGAGGCAAGAATCATTACTGTACCCTCAGCAGTGACCAAGCAGACCTTCAGAGTGGTCGTGACCTAGTGAAAATCACACACTTGTAACTAGCCAGGCTGGGAGAGAAGCCCAGCCCCTGACTCCGTCTGTCCTACTATTGTCTCTCAGATGGTGAAGTGGCTCAATCTATAAAACGTGTGGTTGCTATGAATTACTGTTGTTGGTAAGGAGAATTGGAAACATTCGCATTTCTAGATTACCTTTCAAATATTCAAATTCATGCACCAGTAGCATATGGCTAGAACTTTTATTTTTTCACTCAGATGTCTTCCAATGTGCTTCATTGAATTCCAAATCCACATCAGGTTTGAATTTTGAAAATGCCAACTGTATACTAACTGAATGTGAGAAATGAAGAAAACTTTCATAAATGTTTTTTTTTTAAATAAATGGTGATTTATTTTTCTGCATTCAGATAAACCAGCTGTATGGATTTCTTCCCCATTTTGTTTCATTTGCATCGTGATAGTATTGAGGGAACAATATTGCTGATGTATTCTTAGCTAATTTTCTACAAGACAGTTCCACAATGGCGCGTATCAAACATCCAAGGAAAACGGCCCATGGCACTCTTTCCCATCCCCATCCTCTCTGCTGGCCAGGAGCGTGGACTTAACTTTGGGTGGATGGAGAAGCCTTGGTTGTCCTCAGACAGCTGTGTCTGCTGTGTCTTCTCAGTCTGTCCAAAATTTTGATCCAGTAATGATCTGATTCTGTTTTCTTCCCATTTGGAGTTGAGTTTCATTTGCAGGAGCCATTCATGTTTTGTGTCACTTACCAGATAAGAGATTCTCACGCATTTTAGAACTAATAAAGGGGGGCTTTTATCTGCTATCTTTCCCTCAGTTGCAGAGAAAATTAGTCTGAATGTGTGTATTTTGCCTGACCTCAGTCAGAGGCACCTTCACTGGAAAGAGATTAGCGTGGAAGTCAGAAAACCGCCCGACAGAATCCAGGGATGGGGTTCTGTTTTTTTTTTTTCTTTTAAAGATTTTATTTATTTATTTGAGGGAGAGAGAGAGAGAAAGAGAGAGGGAATGAGTGTGGGGAAGGGCAGAGGCAGAGGGAGAAGCAGGCTCTCCACTGAGCAGGGAGCCCAATGGGGGGCTCCATCCCAGGACCCTGGGATCATGACCTGAGCCGAAGGCAGACGCTTAACCAACTGAGCCCCCCAGGTGCCCCAGGGATGGGGTTCTAATAGCTTCATAAGCTTTGAGATGCCCACTTGTGGAAACTTCCCCCAACCCTACCGTCAAACATATTAAAATGTACCACAAAGTGTGATTTATGCATTGCACATCTTCAAATCTCAGTCAACATTTACTGTAAAACAAAACCTTATTTTATGTACCACTAAGACAAAAATGCTGCCTAATATAATTAGATGCACTCATTTCAGAGAGTTCAAATGTAGAAAAATGTCCATTTTAGAATTGGTGAAATATAATTTAGTTATGAGCTGAGCTGCAGTTGGGTTGTTGAGATAATGCTAAATTTTATAATTTTGTAGATGTAGATTTATTTCTAACATATAAAAATCTAAAACACCCATGTATCCATCACCCAACTTTGGCAGATCTGAACATTTTACCACATTTGCTTTAAATATTAAAAATAAATAAATAAAACATTGGGGCACCTGGGTGGCTCAATCGATTAAGCGTCTGACTCTTGATTTCAGCTCAGGTCACAATCTCAGGGGCATGAGATTGAGCCCTGTGTCAGGCTCTGTGCTCAGCGCAGAGTCTGCTTGAGAGTCTCTCTCCCTCTCCCCTCCCCCTGCCTCCCCCTCTGCCCCTCCTCCTGCTTACGCAAGCACTCTCTCTCTCTTTCAAATAAGTAAATGAGTAAGTAAGTAAATAAAATCTTGGGGTGCTGTACTCTCTCTCTCAAATAAATAAATAAAATATTTTAAAAGATAAATACAATCTTTTAAAAAATAAATTAAAAAAATAAAATATTGACAATACTGTTGCAGGCCCCTGTGTACCTCATGCTCCAATCTCAGGACTCCTCTCTCCCTCGTGACCCATATAATCCCTATCTTGATTTGGTGCTTATCATTCCCATGAATGTTTATAAACATGTTTGTATCCACAAATACATTTAGCATTTTTAAAGCACAGCTTGGGATGCCTGGGTGGCTCAGTTAGTTAAGCGTCTGCCTTCGGCTCAGGTCGTGATCCCGGGGTCCTGAGATCGAGTTCTGCATCGGGCTCCTTGCTCAGCGGAGAGCCTGCTTCTCCCTCTGCCTGACACTTCCCCTGCTTGTGCTCTCTTTCTCTCTCTGATAAATAAAAACAAATCTTAAAAAAAAAACAAGAAACATAGCTAGTTGTCTACTAGTATCCATTTCTTTTCAATAATAGAACCCCAGAGCTTTAGCTGATCACTGTCACTGGCTAAGCGACTAAGTTCTGGCTGATAGATGAACATGGCAGGGACCGGTATAACATCTGGGTTTTGCCTTTAAAACAAAGGAACAAGCCCTTCATGTTCTGTTTCCTACTTGCTTCTGACTAGGACGGGACAAGGTGGTAGTGAGCTGCCCATTCATATGTGGGAAACACACCAGGAGATAAGAGAGCTACAAAATAGAAAAATCCTTGGTCCCTGCCTTCACGATCCTGCTGCCTAACTACATCCCACCCTCCCTGGTCCCACCATCAGATTGTCTGCCATCTTAGGCTTGGATAAACAAACGTCTTTTTATTTAAGTCGTTGGTGTGATTTGATCTCTATTAAAACACATCCAAAAATTTTCCAATAGAAGTGGTTTACATTCTGATTATGTACATTACTAGTGACTTACTGTATTAAAAACTTCATTTTGGGCACCTGGGTAGCTCAGTCAGTTAAGTGTCTGTCTGCCTTTGGCTCAGGTCATGATCCCAGAGTCCTGGGATCGAGCCCCGCATTGGGCTCCCTGCTCAGCGGGGAGTCTGCTTCTCCCTCTCGCTCTGCTCCTCCCCCTGCTTGTGCTCTCTCTCTCTCAAATAAATAACTAAATCTTTTTTTAAAAAGTTTAAAAACTTCATTTTTCTTCAGTAAGGAGGATTAGGGTAAAGCACATTGATGTAATTCATTGCATTCTTAGATTAAAAAAGGAAAACAATATATTTTATAGCTTCCCCAGTGGCTACCTATGTATTAGTGTCCAGTCCTGTCGTGGACATAACCCTGTTGAGGGCACATGAGTTCAGTTCAGTGATTATCTTACATATAGAGATAGAGCAAGTTCATACACACTGAGGACGGCTAGCTGTTCTGTCCCCCACTGGAGACATTTAAAGCAAACGTCACAATGATAACTTCAGAGTGAAAGGGAAAAATTTCCATTCCTGGGAGGATTTACTTCCCAAAACTTGACTGAGCATCCACGTGAGTGTCATAAAATGGAAGCTTTCCTGGTCAATTTCTCCAGGAGCTGGCCCCCATCACTCCCCACCACCCGCATGACAAATAGAACAGTCTGGCTGGTGTTCTTGCAAATCAGTGCCAGGGTACCTTGCTGATTGGAATGCTTGCTTTCTGCAGAATGGTTAAGTGGCTTAGGGGATCCACCCAGAGGACCGATGTTTGTTTCAGAGCCACAGGTAGATATTAGGGGGGCACAGGGACCAATTCCTTCCTGTGCCACTTTGCAGCCCTGATTATGCCTGATGGGAGCACACCCGCTAGCTCGTCCCTGATCTCTCAGGTAAGTGTCAACGCTGGCCTTTGAGGCAAGTCTGGTCTTTGGTTTCCCTCTCAAAGAGCCCTTGCAACAGAGTGCTGCAAGGCAGCTGGCCTCTCCTTTTGAATGGTGGTGGTCCTATCATTGCCAGTCATACTGGATATACCTTGACCTTGGGCCTTTTGACCCCTTGCATTAAGAACTGGGTTGTCAGGTGAGTGATTCTCAGACTTCTGCAGTCCATGTGTGGATCTGGTGCAAAAGATCACAGGTGTCTCTTACGCTCTTGTGCCGACTGCTTACAAACACACGTCGGAGTTGCCCGGAGTGAGCGGGAAGGTGAGCCCTGCTCTGAGTGAGATTCGGGCCATAAGTTAAATTCACGGTGGAAAAAGCAAAGCCAATAAGGAAAAAGGCCAAGGTAGCGTGCGAAAGTCCGTTTGTGCATCCTGCCTGATTGAACCGCACATTTCCTTGGATGGATTTTGCATTCTAAAAAATAAAATAAAATTTGGAAGTGAAAATTCCCCTAAAACAAGTACTCATATTGATTTGCCTAATAATCAGTTCACCAGAAATTCAATTCCATTTTGAGTGTTTTGCATTCATCGCTAGTATCTCAAAAAATTATTTAATTTGAAAATGAAAAAATTAAGTGTAAACTGAAATTTAAAAACAAGCTGGGTGTGCCCCCAAGAAGGCTCGATTTATAAACCTCATCATGCCAAAGAGATGGCCAAAGGAAAGGACATTCCCATGTCAAAGCACTCAAAAAGTTTTCAAATTATAGGCAAATTGTTCATTAGGTGACTGGCTTTAGGCTAATTGACCTGGAGTCAATGGCATCCAAAAGTTGACACTTTTGTGCTCAGGGACAGTCTCTCAGGCCTGTATTCATTTTATTTCAGACAAAATTCTAATCAGCTCCCTTATTTGGTTTCCCAGCCCCTGGCATATTAGATGTGAATCAAACAGGGAGAGAACAGCGAGAGCCAGGCCACTCTGCGTGGTGAGAAGGCCAGCTGATACCCTGACAGCCAGGAGCAGGGAGCAGAGGCCAAAGAGAATTAAAATGTAAATATAGGGATTAGCAAATCACAGGAGTGTGGGGCCTTTTCCTGTGCGGGTGACCTCCCCCTCCCCCGCCTGCCTGGGGAATCTATGGCTTCTGAGAGCACCTGTGTATTATCACGTGTGTGATGCCAGTCACGTCACGACAAATATTTATAACAGGCTAAGTCACATGCTATGTACTTTGCCCAATTCATTGTTTTGTTATACAATCCAATTTAGAAATGTTTTCATCAAAAGGAACCGAATCGTATCCTTGAATTGGAGCATCCCCTGGAAGGTACCTAGTTTCCCCCTGCCCTCCGTAAGAGAACTCCCCAGAACACTGCCCATAGGATGCCTTCTGCTTCATGGACATCCCCCTGGTCAAACTAGAACAATTCGGTGGTCTGGAAAAATTTCACTTCTAGGAAGTCCTCTTTCCCCATAATATGTAGCATGTTAATTCTTGATATCCAGGTAACGAGGGTAGGAATTTGTGATTAGCCCAAATCAGGATGAAATCCACCTTCAGTTATCTGGTGGCTCTAAGTCTGGAACAGCTTACTTCCGTAGGGTGGTGTATTAGTCCAGAGAAGGAGAACCAATTGTTTGTTTCTGTCTTTCTGTCTATCTTTCTATTTGTAAGTGTTGTTACTCCAGTTACTTTAAGCCCTTTACAACCAACTACATTTGCGAGCGCACCCAGGCGCAGTGTGACACGTGGAGAAACCATTAGATCGGGTAATAGAAGGTGGGATTCTGCCACTTTGATGTGTGACCTTGGGCCAGTCACTGACTTTGGGAACCTCTGTGCTCTCTAATGAGAGATGAGGTTGGTGACGCCCAACTAATTCATAGTATAATCTCGTCATAGTCAAATGGGATGAGCTATGTGAAAATGCTTGTCAGTTCCCAACAAATGTCGATTTGGAAGTGCAAAGTAAATGTAAGCAACACCTGTTTTCTTGCTGTGGCCCTGCTCCTTAAGTTTGTAAGTACTGCTCATGATAAGTTACAAGGTAATCTCTAGCTGCCCGGCTAATACTCAAAGGCTAGGCTTTATACTGACCCTCACATCATCTTGAGATGCTTTTAAAGAGTGACTTCCCTTTCCCTACTAAGGTGTATATATCTGTTTTCGGTTTTGCTTTATCTTAGGGATGAGTTGATTATTATTATCATAGTCTGTAGCCAAGAATGATTCAATTTGGGAAAATGATAGGAAAATTTTGCTTATCTTTTGTAGGGTGATTTTGCCATAATCCCCACAAATAAATTAGTGGTTTCTTTAAAACATGCCAGTTCAGAGTCACGGATCTGCACTTTTAAAGCCTACAGTTGATTGTTTAGTGCGAAAATTGTATTCAAGTGAAGCACATCAGCATGCAAATCTAAAGTGTGGCCATTTTCATCTAGATTGAATATTATTAACTAGCCCAAGGGATAGGATGTAATTAAGATTTTGAACAGCTTACTTTTGTCTGCTGCCATGAGTAACCTCAACGTTTAAAGTGGCATCCTGGTTTGAATAATGGGAAGGTGGCCTGATGTGCCAGTATCTATACATTTTGCCTCTTAGGTATAATAGAATATTTGACTTCTCGCCACTGGTCCAAACATTTGATGAGGGCAGCGATTTGAACTTGCAGCAAATAAGAGAATGTTCAGGTTCCAGGAAAATCGCATTTCTTTCTGAATGATGGCAGATTTCCATCTTGTTAGTCATTCATTCACTCATTCTAATACCTTCTTCCATGGGCTTAGGAACAAAGACCAAGCAGGGACAGATGAAGCCCTTGTTGAGGGTTTATGCTTTTGCCTAATTAAAGCTATTGGATTTACAGCCTGCTAATGCAGCTCTAGTTAGAAGGAAGAACAACTCTTAGCTTGGATCCACTTCAGAAACTTTGCAAGACCTCCCTCTGCCTTTCACGGGACTGCTAAGGCACATTTCTGGTAGCATCTTTATTCTGGTGCCATTCCATGATAACTTCTGCTTGGGTGAGACAAGCTGTTCACCTTTTTTTGTCCTACCCACACCGTTTTGAAAGAAAGAAACAAAGTTGTCTATTTCTCCCAGGAGAAGTTAGAGGATCCATTGCATCGCCGTACTACCTTAAGCAGCTACCCAGCAGGCTAGGTTGGCACACAGCTCATTTCAGCCATCCGTATTTTCAGGTGTACCGTATGTATTTAGTACATCATTTGATAATGCTAAAAAATATTAAAGCAGTGTGAGACGAAAGGAGAAAGAAGATGAATGTTAGCATTCCCCTGGGGTTCATGGGTGAAGGAATTAACACAGCGTGGCACTCTACCCTAGCTGTGTTTGTTTCCATGGCAACAGCTACGTACATGTTTCAGACTATCTACAGTGACACAGTTGCAGAAATAGTAGCTTGCAGGTTTCTGATATCGCATCAGTGGACAGGCAGCTCGCACTATATTAAGTAAGTGTAAAAGAATTTAAAATATAGCTCTGATTCAGATGCATATTAGCTCCTCTGAACCATGTGTCGGGGGTTTCGACATTCCCCTGCCTCACGACAGCAGAATCTGGGCAAAGTTGAAAGTTGCAAGATTCCAGTTAAACAATTGTCCTTGCTTGGGTAAATATCAAATGAAACAAATGTGAGTGAGTTACAAAGGTAAGAAAATGGCCTTGGCAGATGACATATTTAAGAAGGATATTGTCAGTGAAGCTAATTTTTTGGAGGGGGTAGTGATGGGTAAGGAATGAAAGCTTTGGTTGAAAATAGCTGAGTCTTAAAGCAAATCTAATGTGCAACAGAATCTTTTAACTGCTGCTGAGTTTATGGCAACTAAGGTCTTTGAATGTATCGTTGTAGAAATTGCTTTTACATAGAAATGATCAGGTGTGGAGCAGAGAGATTGATTAGGTGTGCAGTTAAAGGGAATTTGGGGCTCCATTGTCTTTGCTGAATGCTTATGTAAATATCTCTCTTCTCCCGGGGATGACCCTGGTTTGTCTTTGACATTTGCTGCTACTTTTTGGTACCATTTGCTGGTCTCTGTGTTTATATCCTGCTGCCACATTGTAGCCTGATAAGACTTGAGTGTTGGTTAGAGAGCAACCCAGTAAAGATGATAGACTTTGTAAGTGTGTGACTTTGCAATCAGATCATATGGTAATTTAGGAGAAGTGTTCAAATATGTATTTATTTACGTGTTAGACCCCGGCTTTTGAATAGCAGCCTAGGCATTGGGTTAATGGATTTCAATGTGCACGTTATGATTGTGGGAGCTTTCAAGTATGTTGTAGTTCAATTTATACTGAGTTTTTAATGTCAAAATATTTTTATTTCTGCCCATTATTCAGTTTAAGCTACATTTACCTTATAGTTTTATTATTCATGTATCAGTGAAGAGAATGTAAAATGGCATGGTAATTTAAGCTAATCTATTCATTTGAGGAGGATTCATTTTCTGACCATAGGTGGACTTTTACAAAAAGTGGCATGAGATATGCAACTCTTTCAGTATGTATGAGACTGTGTTTTATGTGCACAGGAAACTATCTTAGGCACCTACCGCATGTTGCTCTTTGCAGTAATTATTTGATTAGATGTTAAGAGAACACCTATTGGAGCGGGGAGGGGGTTGTGCACTCTGGAGCTTCCAGAACACCTGGGTATGCAGAGGGCTGCGACAGATTTTGAATTATAAATCAGGGACTCGAACCCTGGAATATTCAACACCCCAGTGAATAGATACGACTTGCCTTTCTAAATAAGGTGATCCAAAATGAAACTAATGTTGAAGCCTCCCATTTATTGCCTGTCTGTAGTCTGAGCCACCCAGGGATGGGTAGGGACAGTTTGTGTTTTCTATGGGGAATTAGCGTTTTGGTGACTCATGCCCAAGGCAGCTCCTTTCTCAGAGGACGAGCCCCTCCTCCTGATGCCACACTCATTTCTGTTTTCGTCGTGAGACACTGGCCCATTTTCGGGGCTGACGGGAGGGCAGGTTTGCAGAGCCCCTCCCCGTGCCCTGTGTATGGTGACGGGCAGCTTCTCTCGGTGACAGTCGCAGAAAGCCACCTATACCTGCACCCCTCCTCCCCGCCCCCAGGCAGAGGAACCAGACACCGTTGGTATGAGTGTTTACATGATTTTCTGCTCTTACACCTGAGGGGCCCTGGTAACTTTGGGTTTATTACCCTTGGGCTCTGAAACCAGAAATCAAAAAATTGTCAATGCACTCCTTGGGGTGACTAACTCCACTTTTGTCTGTTCGGGAGCACTAGAGCAAGCCCTTCCATCACTCGAGATGTTTGGGGTTTTTTTCTTCTTTTTTATCATCCAGAAATACTGTCCAGTGTAAAGCAAAAACAAACAAACAAACAGAAAACAACAACAACAAGCCCACCGGTCTATACCGTGTCATTTTAGCTCCTTTTTTAAGACTAGAAAAACACATGAACCTAGATGTAGAGCCCTGGGCCAAACCAGTCATTTGAATGTAGAATCCTGGCAGGGCTGGTAGGAAACTCAATTCCTTCCATTTGAAGGGCCAGGAAATTGATTTGGAAAAAAATAAATGTGAGGGATTCCCAAATAGTGGCAGCACGGAATGAATAAGAGAAAAATGAAGGTACAGACTGATCTTATTACCAGTCTTAAATGGTCAGGAATTTGCCAGGATACACTTCCTGCAGCATAGCTCATTTGGAGTGTCCATGGCCCAGAAACTTCTGAAGGTTCTTGGCGATCACGAGGTAGAAGCCATGCTGTGGGCTGGCATCTAGGGCTTTCCCCAACCGTCTCTCTTCAGCCCCGTCACTGTCTAGATCTCCTCTTCCTTGAGCATCTCATGGTGCTGCCCTAGGGTACTAAATCCATGTCTTGGCCATGTCAGGAAGCTTCTGGGCTTTTGCTCTGGCCACTGCCTCTGCCCGGATGCCTTTACTCCCGTCTTTCCAGCTTTGATGCCAGTTCTTCCATAAAACCTTAAAGAATTCTCCCTCTCGCCCTCAGTGGGATGATTTCTCCCTCCTTCATGTTCCCATAACAGTTTCTTCATCTGCAATTATAGCACTTATTCCACAATATTAAGATGAGTCGTGTCTGTCCGTAACTGAGATGTAAGTGTGTTAATGACAGCATCATGACTCGTAGGCTTTTGTAGCTTTTGCCATACCTAGAACAGTATGTCAAGCTGTCATATTTCATTGAATCCTAAAAACCTCATAAAGCTATACGTTGTTGAATCATCTCCAGTGATCATGTTCTCTGCTCAAAGACAGTCTGTGGGTTACTGAGGCTCCTAAGGCTGTGTCTGTCACAGCATCCAGCATCTGGACCAGTTCAGCCTCTTTCAGATGCTTCCAAACTTCTGGCTGTTTGGCATCATCTAAACACAGAAACCAAGCGAATGGCTGATTTCTTTTTTTCATATTTAGGGAATCACAAGATTTTACAGCCAGAAAGAACCTTGGGGAGCTGAACTCCTATTACAGAGGAGAGAACTGTAAGTCTGAACTGTAACGGACTTTTCCAAAGCCACATGGTTGGTTAGTGACCCAGGCGTGTGGATCCAGCCAATAATCTCTCTACATGGTCCTGTGTACTGAACCTTCCTGGCCGTGGCCTTGAGTTTCACTTAAGACATCGCCCGTCAGCTCATGCTTTCTGCCCTGTTTTGGGATTGGCCGGCTTTCTCTATTTAAACGCCATCATCGGACAACAATCCTGTTACCCAGTCTTTGCTAAAGGCTGATATCATTGGGATAGAATTAAAAACAAAAGTGGACTCCTGTCTAACTCAGGGGCCCTGGGAGCCGTGCTAACAATTCATTAGCTATTGCCTTGCTGAGGACACAGCAGCTGCTGAACTCGGTCAAGTTCAGACCCTTACAAAGAGTGGAAAAAAGAAAGCACATACTTTCCAGTGCTTGGGCACCACAGAGCCGGGCCAGCTGGGTGCAGTACCGTGGCAAAAAGATCTCCTCAGTTTCAGAAATACGAGCCCCCGAGCTTGCACACAGGGAGGGGCAGGGAACGTGGCTGCTACTGGAGCTGATTTGGCATTCCGTCTCTGGGCTCGCTCCTGCCTGCAGTCCTGTCAGACCCGCCCCTCTGGGAAGAGGGTAGCTAAAGAAAGAGCCCGCCCTCCAAGTTGACATAAGGAGCAAGCTGTGTGCGTGTGTGTGTGTGTGTGTGTGTGTGTGTGTGTGTGTGTGTGTGTGTGTGTTTAAAGGCCTGTGTCTGAGGTTGACAGGCTTTTTCAGAGAAACTCTTGGCTTTCGGTGTAAACGTGTACTTCCTCTTGTCCAGAGTTAGCCTGTTAAAGGAATAAAGCACAATTCAGATTTCCAAGTTGGAAGCCTGATTAATCTCTCTGCCAGTTACATATGGAAATAAATTAGTAAATGGTCCATCTGGGACTAAACTCCTGCAGAGATGATAAATTACCGCCATCGTATATGTCAGTGTTGCTGAAGACTGAGTTGTGCTCACCAGGAGCTGCTGAAAGATAACTGGACGCTCTATCGTGGTCAGAGGAATAAAATTTAAAAAAAAATCACGAGTGAAAAATTTACCTTGAAATGTTTCTTGGGAGAATGGTTTGGTTGATGCCAAGTTTACTGCTCAGGACTGCTGTATCTGCAGATATTTAAAAGGTGAGCCTCAAAGGCATAGAAAACACTTTGCTTTTATACTTTCAAAGGCCAATACAATAAGTATTAATTCGTACCCACATGTCTCGATGAGCAGGATAATTCTGTACCTTACGGTAGCATTGCACTTTGTAATTGTCATAGCCACTTCTTGTCTCTTCTTTAAATTTGGGTGAAGGTGGGGCTAGTCAGTGCCTCTAATTCTCGATCACTGAAGCACTGAGGTTTCGAGGGTTGAGTCCCTTACTCACAATGACTCAGAGGGCTAAATGGCAGAAGTGGGATGAGCAACCAGGTATCGCTGATTCTGAACCCCGCTTCATTTCTGCCAGAGTCTCGTATGACGTCCGAACGTTTTAGTATCCCGTCACTCACCCAGCGGCATCAGGAACTAAAGCATTCTATTTATACCAGCTTTCTAGAGGCAAAAGCCATACCTTCTTGATCGTGAAAAGTTTTTCTTTTCCTCTAATTGGAGATGTTGAGTGGTGGTTTAACTTTTTTTTAATATATGTTTTGTTTAAATTGAGGTATAATTGACATAAAGCATTATATTAGTGTCCGATGTACAACATAGTGTTTCAATATTTGTGTACATTGTAAAATGATCATCACAGTATAAGTCTAGTTAGTATCCATCACCTTCCATAGTTACAAAAATTTTTTTTTCTTCTGATGAGAACTTTTCGTATCTGTTCTCTTAGCAACTTTCAAATATGCAATATAGTATTATGAACTATAGGCCCCATGCTGTGCATCACCTTCCCATGACTTGTTTATTTCATACTGGAAGTCTGTACCTTTTGACCCTTTCACCCCTTTCTTTCCTCTCCCCACCCCTGGCTTAACTTTTTCCCTGTGATTAGGGCACACACCACTATCCACATGAATTATTTTATAAAACTAAAACCACAGATGTCTTCAGGGGCTTCTTAAGTATGGTAACATTTTGCCCCTTTGCAGAATGGCCTGAGGCTACTGTGACATCTAGATTCTTGTGCCTACTTTAAAATTTTCTTTTGTGTCTTCCTCCTGGGCAGAACTTCAGTGGTTAATTCTTTTTTTTTTTTTTTTAAAGATTTTATTTATGTATTTGACAGAGAGAGGGAACACAAGCAGGGGGAGTGGGGGAGGGAGAAGCAGGCTTCCCGCGGAGCAGGGAGCCCGATGCGGGGCTCGATCCCAGGACCCTGGGATCATGACTTGAGCCGAAGGCAGACGCCTGACGACTGAGCCACCCAGGCGCCCAGTGGTTAATTCTTGAAGCAGCTGAGGTGCACCCCTCTAGAAAGTGTAGTAATAATAATAAAAAAAAAAGTACAGAAAAGCAAACCGGCTTTAGAAATCTTTGAGTCACTTAGTTTATCAGACATCAATTTCTAAACATAAGCAGCGGGTGCCGCGGGGTGGTCCTCACACAAGAAAGAGAAGCCACAGGCCCCTAGCATTTACCTGTCTGAACTTGGCAGTCACCTTGTCTCACCCAGACTGACTTCACATGTCTCACGTCTCAGCCAGACCTGGTTGCTCCACGCAACCGAATGGGCCCTCACGCTTCCTCGCCTCAGGGCCTTTGCTTCGGTTTTGGCCTGTTCTCACCTGTCAAAATCCTGTCCGGATCTCAAGGCCCATTATTACTGTGGTGGTCTTGATGCTTTCCCTTCCCTGCTCTTGCCACCCCAGCCAGAAACAAATGTCTCCTCAGAAACCCGCTAGCAGTTTATTAAAGGAAATCACACTGTCTGTATTTGAGTTGCCTGCATATGTGTCTTGTCTCCCATAGTGGATGATACTTTTCTTTTTCTTTTTTTAAGATGTATTTATTTATTTGAGAGAAGAGAGCGCGCGCACGCAGGCACAGACGGGGGAGGGGCAGAGGGAGAGGGAGAAGCAGACTCCCTGCTGAGCGCAGGGCACCATTGCATGACTCTGAGATCATGACCGGAGCCAAAATCAAGAGTCTTAACCTCCCAAGGCACCCAGGTGTCCCAGGGACAATCTATCTCTTAAAGGCAGGGATTTTGTCATCCTCTATCTCTCACTCCAGTTCCCTCCCCAATCCTCAGTTCGTTGCTTTGCCTGTAGTTAAAGCTTAACGCCTAGTAGAGTGGCGTCATTTTATTTGACAAGGACAGAATGTCTTTGAATGGGTGGATAAATTAATAATCAAAGGCATATCAGAATTACTTGGAGGGCTTGTTAAAACAAGTCGCTGGGCCCCACCTCCAAATATTCAGATTCAGTAGATCTTGGGTGGGGGCCAAGAATTCGTATTTCGAGCAAACTCTCAGGTCCATGTTCTGATGCTGTTCCAGGGACCAGAGTTTGAGGATCACCAAGCTAATGAATTTATTTCCTGATGTTCTCTACACTGAAGTTCATAAGATAACATCGTTCTTTTCATGAGAGAGTCTATTAATTTGCCTTCTTTGAGGCGTAGGCTAAAAAAATAATCTTCCATCAGAAATTATTATACAATCAATCTCCTGTACCAACTTTTCTATTTTGCAAGGTTATTGGTTAACTGTGGCCCAGTAATTTGTAGCCAAATATTTAGCGAGCTTGAGCCTGATGGGATCTTTCCCGTCAGGAGTAAAGCCAGAGTAATTTTATTTGGTAGCAACAGAAGAGAGCCTCATTGACTTTGCAGCCTGTGAACCTGGTCAACCCAGCGGATCCAGCCTGGTCCACGGGCTGGAATGCTGGCCTTGAATGCTCGCTGGTGCTCTGATGGTTTTCCTTTGTGTAGACAAGTGTTTCAGTGGCAGCCGGAGAGAAGTAAAAAGGTCTCACCAATGTCACAATGACCACTGTAGTAAAGTAAGATAATCTCATGATATCTGTGGTGTGTATTTTCAAATTTCTGGGTCCTTTTATGTCCCGTGAGGCAGTTTCAAGAACACGCCATCCGGAAAGACCCAGTGCTTCCATAACTTTCCAAGAAATAAGAGGTAACTGTTGCAATTGATTCTTTTTCCCCCTGAAGTGTTGCATCTTTTAGAGTCAGGCCAGAGATGACATCCATTGTGTTTGAGAGGGTCCTCTCTCCTCCCCCACTCTAATCCTGACTTCCTTCTGCTCCTCTCCACTAGTCACTAGAAGCATCATCTCCTAGAAGACCAGCGTTCTTGTGATGATAGAGGCCTGTCTGTCCTTTCTGTGACCGGAGCAATGTTGACCTTGGTTTCCTGGACCCATTCTGACTCAGGTAATCAGGCTCTGCCTTCCCCTGCTCCCCTACACCTCAGGGAGATTGCACTGTTATTTAAAATTTTGGTGTGTGTCCTAGGCACACAAAACAACAGGAATTCTGCTGGGAATTTTCATCTAGAAACTACCTTCTACCCGTGGTTCCTCTAGATCAGTTTCTTTCCCATAATACCATGTTTTACTTGAATTATATTAATCTTTCTAATCTTGTACCTTTTAATTGAATTCAGTAAGTATTACTGAGTATCTGTTATGTGTTCTTGGGGCAGATGGGAATTAAAAAAAATATGTAAGACATGGATCTGTCCTTATAGAGTTACGGCTTAGCCAAAGATCCATGACTCAAGGAAATGGCAGATGGTGGTGTTCAGCTTAGGGCCAGGGCTGCGTACTAATTAATGGTAGCTCTCTGGTTCAGGGAATTGGGAGACTTTGAGGATTAGGATTGAAATAATTGAAATAACTCATGGAAGAGGGAGGGCCTCTGGGGGGCTTTTTTTTTTTTTTTTGCTGTGGATCTTTTGGCCAGGCTGAGGGGCGAGGAGCAACATGGTGCCTGGATAGGAAGGTGGGAACGAGCCCAGCGTGAGCCTGGGCAGTGAGGTCTCTGGCTGTGTGGGGCAGACAGGGGTCAGAGGACCCTGATCCTCTGTCCCGGCCAGAGTCAGCTTACCCTCAGAGCCTGGGTCCCTGAAGGTTTCCTTGGGGAGATCCCACCTGCCCTGTTACAGAGGAGCCTTGGCTGGAAGCTTCCTTCAGGGACACTGGTCACTGTTGGCCCACCCCTGGCTTGGCTGTTTCCGGGCTGGCCTTGTCTGCTTCTTCAGGCCTGTCCACATCTGGCCTCCACCTGTCTACCTGATTATTTACTCTTCCCTTACACACCTGCCCCTCTCCCTGCCAAGCTCTGCCTGGCAGGTGTGGCTTGACAAGGCCTCAGGGATAAACCAGAGGCTGTGTGAGGTCAGGACCTTGGTGATTCACAAGGCCGGATTCAGAGTTGGGAAGTTGAAGGGAAGGGAGCATAAGCCAAGAACGTGAGTTGTAAGTCGATGCTGAGAGCTCTGAAAGCCAGAATTCAGTAAGGGTCCCAAGGCTGAAACTGGGGCCATGGTCAGGGATGGGGACCCAAGTGCCCTGCTTCATTCTGGGATAGCCCAGCAAATCCTGCCCACACCTAGCTCTCTTCCAGTGTTGTTTTTGGATAAAGCAGTGGTGGCTTTTGCTGCCCTGGGTCTTAAAGGTGCTACTGAGAGTTGCCTGCCCAAGAGTCCTGCCCATCCTGTCAGGTCTGTCTGGGCTAAGGTCCCCCGCCTCAGCATGCTCCAGTGCTCCTAGAGCTGAGGGCCTTGCTGACCCAGGAGCTAAGGCCTTCCCGGAATCGGAGCCCCTGGATGGCCAGCCACCAGGAAGCAGAAGAACTAGAAGTCTTTGTGTTCTCCTCCCACTGACTTGATTGCCTAATTGATGGTGGGCCTTTGTCTTCGGAGCCTAGTGCAGGGATCAATCACTGCCCATTGGCCAGGTGTGGCCTGTGGCATGTTTGTGGGCAGCAGACAGGCTGCAAGGGGTTTCTACATGGTCACATGGCTGGGCAAAATTCAAAGAAGGATAATATTTTATGTTGCATGAAAATGAAGTGGAATTCAGATTTCAGTGTCCCTAAATAAAGTTTTACTGGAGCGTAGTCCCGTTCATCTGCGGATTATCTAGGGCAGTTTTGGCACCACGGCAGAGTGGAATAGGTGCAGCAGAAATCAAAAAATATTTACTTTCTGACGCTTTGCGGAAAAAAAAATTGTCATCGTAGCACATTGCCTGGGCAATTGTGTGACACGAGTGTTTGCAAAATTTGAGGTGCGGAATGACAGGGCTCGATCTCACGACGCATGAGATCGTGACTTGGGCCGAAACCGAGAGTTGGATGCTTTTAACTGACTGAGCCACCCAGGCGCTCTATTTTAGCCAAATAAATATTTTGTTTTAAATCAAGTAAGCATTGAAGACTTAGCATGAGTAAGTCATGCCACTTAACCGTGGCAATATTTTCCCAGTCTGGTGGGATTTTGTGATATTGTTGAGTGGAAACTGTGGTCACAGTTGAAGATGTGGGTTCTTACTCCTACCAACCAACTGAGCCGGGGCAGGCTGTGGTATATACCAGCATAAAGAGGACTCCCCAAATCTCAGGGTTAATACAACAGAAGTTTATTTCTCACTCACCCAGAGTTGGATTGTGCCAGTGTGGCTCTGTCCTGCATCTGGTTTCCAGGTTCCAAGCCTTCTCCCTCTCGTGACACCTACATCTCACCATGGGACTTCCTGGTAACTCTAGCATGTGAAAAGAAGAATTGAAAACACCCACCCTTTCTTAAGTGCCTTAGAGTAGAAGTGACTCAGACCAATTTCACATCCACAATCCATTGGCCAGAATTAGTCACATGACCCTCTCTTTGCCAGGAGCCTGGGAAGTAGGGAGGAGCATGAGGGATGCTTGGGGTAGCCCCAGCCCTGGCAACACTGGGTCATTGTGGGAAAACCCATACTTTTTCTGTGCTTTTCTTCGCTCATCATTAAAAGGTAATTAACCCAGCTCTACGTTTTTCTGCATAGTTCATGAAAGGTCAGATACAATGTAGGAAAGAGCCTTAAGTGGTAGAATGAGTTGTAAAATATGTAAGATATAATCATTACCTGATTTTTTTTTTTTAATCTGATTTCTTTATAAGGTGTTGAATGGTGATGGACTGGGGTCAGGGTAGTTGCATATGCCCCAGTATTCCTGGGACCATCCTAGCATTTGCCAGTTGACCTAACATAATTATCAGACAGTCCTCCCTTTCACACCCAGAAATATCCTAGTAGAGACAACAAATTATATGATCACCCCAGCTTGACCCCACTGGTCATCCTTCAAGATTAATGTTAGCTACTGCTTAGGAGCCTTTTCTGAGTCACACTGTTCTAAGCTTTTGCCTGCATTGTTTCATTTAATCTTCAAAGCCAACTTGTGAAGTAGGTACACGTAATCTCATTTAAGCTAAGGTAGCAGAAGCAGAAAGGCTTGCCTTGAATCCAGGTCCATCCTGCCCTTAAGCACTCCATGGGACTGCCTCATTAGCCCTTCTCGAGGATTGCCCCCTTGACTGCGTGGGGTCCCACATCCCTAACACTGGCTTGGGAACCATGCCCAGACCACACGCTGGTAGAGGGCTAAAGCCCCCAGTGGTGAGTCTAGCACTTCAGGACCTCGATGAGAAGATGAGACATGGACTCACTATGTGATTCTCCAGAGCCAGGAAGTAGCAGAACCCGTGAGTCCCTTCCCCCGGCTACCCTGGCATCGACAGACACAGCTTTTGTTAACGCTGGGCGCTACATTTGACACAGGGAGAAAGATTTTATTTTGAAATCTAGGGTGGAGGAGGGCTCTAGCCAGTGAAGACTTGCCATGTGCAATGCAGTTGATTTAAACAGGCTCCTTCCCAACACAAATAGCTAGGAGGAACTGAGCTCTGTTTTCAGGGAGTTTATTTACAAATTTGTTTATTTAAAAAAAAAAAAGCTGAACTACAACCAAAGACCAGTTTGCTTACAGAATAATATCAAACAAAAACCCATTTATTCACAAGATGGTATTAATTTCCCTGGTTTCTGGCCTTCCTAATCAGTGTTCAGAACTGAACCCATGGAATCAAAGGGAAGAGTTTCTGAAAAATGAGCCGAATGTGCCAGAGTGTCTATTGCATTGCTTGCTTCAAGAAACCCTCCCGAAAATGATACATGTGGTTTCAAAACGTACAAAGAAAACTAAAGGAATTCCATTATGAAAGAAAAATTAGATGGAAATTTCTAATCCTGTCTCATAAACAATATAGAAATAACTTTAAAATATTCTGCTTTAAGCATGCATTTAATTTGTGCTCTGGGAACCAAATAATGTTGCTAAGATAAAACATTCTAATAATGATTTATGTAAATTTATTTGTACAAAGTAATGGTGTAGTTGCCTATAGCAAATTGCTTGGAATATGAAATGACATTTATGAGGTCTTTTTCTTCCTCTGAATGAATACAATGGAGAAAATGAGAGACTCCGGAAAGGGAAAAAGAAATTCGCGTTCAAAATGGAGTCTGATGCCTTGGCGGGCAAGAGACCACCGGACAGGTTGGAGGGTGTGTAAACAGCCAACCAATACAGTTCAACATGTTTTCCTGTGATCCTCCCATTATTTAAGCCGTTTTTAAAGTCACACAAAGTGTGCACATGCGTTAGATTCTTAGAAGGCTAGAACCCTCTATTTTAGTGATCGTAAACTCTGCAGATACCAGAGCTCTTTCAGAATAGCCGACGATAGATCACTTGTTCTCATGGTGCCCTCATAAGGCAGGGCGCTTACAATATGGGGTACAAAGAGGCCAAATGTAATTAAAAATTGGGCAATTAATCTCCACTCCCAGTTACTTTAATACCAAGGAGAGTTATGCTTGAGTCATAACTGACACCCAAATGTTAATAAACAAAACACAAACCCTCCGAAGGACTGATTCACAGGACCTACAGGAAGTTTTCCTGTTGCCCAGTTGGCACCTTTGATAATGGCTCTAGGTGTTTCCCGGAAAACTTTAATTAATTAGAAATCCCCATAGGGCACCTGGGTGGCTCAGTCGTTAAGCGTCTGCCTTCGGCTCAGGTCATGATCCCAGGGTCCTGGGATCGAGTCCCACATCGGGCTCCCTGCTCAGCGGGAAGCCTGCTTCTCCCTCTCCCACTCCCCCTGCTTGTGTTCCTGCTCTCGCTGTCTCTCTCTGTCAAATAAATAAATAAAATCTTTAAAAAAAAAAAATAGAAATCCCCATATATGTAACAGAGTGAGAGTTTCTGGAGTTATGCTTTGGCCTTGTAAGTGCCCAGTATAATTTGCCATAACCTGTACGATTTGGAAAAGGTATGATATTAGCACCTTCGTTTTAGAAGGCATTTATTTTCTTTTTCCTCAAAATGTTTTTACCGTCTCCCTTGGCTATTGAAATCATTTCTGTGAGATAGGTAATTACAGTTTGTTTTCTCTCCGTAGGGAAACTTAGAGCCACAGAAGTCACAAAGCAAGACATCACAGGGTGCGGGGGGAGGGGGCAGCTTCCTCCCTAACACTGGTCCCATTGTCATCCCAAACCAAAGCAGATGAAAGAGACTTGTGGATTCTGGAGAGCTTGATTTATTCAAAACGAGTTCCGAGTTTTGGTCCCTCTTAAGCCACTGTTGAATTTGCACCAACTATCCTGGGAGAAATGGGTTTGTCTAATTGGACAACCGATTTTGCAATCAGGCCACTAGCTGTAGCGTGGCCCAGGCCTGGGGGCCAATGTTAGAGCTGCTGGGAGAGGGGGCATAAAGCCTGAACAGGACTTTCAAACAGCGAAAATCCCCCTGGCTTCAAGGAAAGAGCGATGGCCTTGGTGTTAGAGTAACATCAGTTCAAGTGCATGTACTGTAACAGCCGTGGCTCGTGGCAGGACTGGCTTTAGTTTAGTGGCCCAGGCATCCCAGGGCGAGGTAGTGGATGTTAGGGCCACGGTTCCAGATTCCAGTCTTTCCTCTTCCTAGCTGAATGACTCTAAGTGTGATTTCGGAGCTGCGGGTTCCCGGAAAATCATGTAAGGTACCTGAGTCTCCATTTCTCCATCTGTAAAATGGGAATACTGATCTCTACCTGGTAGAGAGGGCGTGAGAATGAAATAAAATCATTCTTATAAAATCCTGGGCACAGTGCTTGGCAGCACACTCCTTTTACAGTAGCTCCTAAAATGATCATAATCGTTATTGCTTGAGAATGTAGGCTCCTGATTGATCATTGGAAGTGAGATTGAAATCTATCTTTTATTTAAATGAGAATTAATCTAAAAGAGTTCTAAGTCAGTTGTTTCCATGTATCGGAGGATACCAAGATAAATACGGGAGTCCGTTCATTTATGCATCCAACAAACAGCTCTTGATGTCGAAGGCCCTTTGCAAACTGTTTTTGAGGGGTGGAGAGGCCAGAGACAGAGTCCTGGTCTCAAGGGATAAGGGAGATTTTTTTTTTTTTAATGTAGAGACTGTGCAGGCCATGTTAGTATAGATGGTCTTTGTCTTCCAAGAATTCAGAAATTAAGCTGATCTAAATCCTTAGCTGTTGCTCAGAGCCCTGGTTCTGGTCCAGACTCTGCAAGTTGGTTCTCTTTAGGCAGTCATCTTGGCTGGCTGTAGAGTACATTTGTGTCACGATAAATGGATGGGAAGTCTTTGGTCATCTTCTCCTCTAGCTGCTTCTGCCTGCAAAGGAAGCTATTCACATTCTTTGCACATGTGTTCTTGGCCATTGTAGGTCAGGCCCCTAGGCTGAAAGTGTGAATACATCCTTTTGTTAGAATTCATTTCGATTAGAAGCATATAAGACTACTTTCTTATCAAGGGTTGAAATGAATCCAATGTAAAATGTGTTGACTTTTTTTTTGAGATGGCTACGTAGTTATATCACCTTAGAAAAGGTGTTTCACAGAAATTCTCTGAAGGAAGATAAGGAAATGTGAAACATTCTCAGGCGAAATGAGAAAAGAAGTATAATTCTCAGATTCTGGATCCGGTCTGGTCTATTTCAGGGGTTCCTAGACACTGAGGGGCCTCCTGTGTGGAAAGCAGAGGGAAGGCTGAGGTGCCCTGCCTGAGCGTATAGTCTAACGGTGGGGATGGTGTAGAGGGCAGACGAATATGCATAAATAAGCATTCAAAGATGAACTTCTCCCTGGTCCAAGACAAAGAGAAAAATAAGCTCAACATAGTGAGTTCAGTATCCTTACTTAGCAAAATAAAAAGTTGGCAACCTACGCTCGTCCCCAAAACTATTTTTGAAATCTTATTGTGGTGCAAAATCACGATCTGGGAACCTCCCTGGCTTGAGCTCTCTTGCTTCTCTCTGGTGCTATTCTCACCTCCCTCTCTACCTTCCTTGCGGGCTTTCACTACTGTTTACTGGGAGGTCCCAGCCTGTGGCTTATCCTTCTTATTAGAAAGGAGGTTAGCAAGTGTTAGAGACATACCAGCAATTAAGACTTTCTTCCTGGTTTGAGGAGAAGAAAAAAAGCATTTGAAAAGATGAGTAGGCATCTGCCCGTAGCACTCTGGATTAAGAATGCACAGTCACACATGTATCTCCTGGTGGAAATCTGGCAGACCCCATCTCAGCAAAGGCAGAGGGTGAGCAACCGGTTACTCCCCAGGGAACGTGCTATATTGTGTTAGCTGTTTCCCTATACTGGATATATGTATGTGTCCACATCTATTTTATTCTCACCCTGGCATGTGCATAGCAACTCCCAAAATGGATATTTGGGTGTTAACAGGGGATTGAGTCGTTTGGGCCCAAACTCGTAACGATGCTTAAAGCTTGGAGCTCCATCAATGGTGGTAGCCACGGAGCACAAGACAGAGCTTTTAGAATTTAATAAGATAGAATTAGCCTCAAAGGAACAATTGAAACTCAGAGCAGGGGCATCTCCCGTGGAGTCAGAAGAAGAGCTGTTTTGAAGTTGGTACCCCTTGAAAGAGAATGGCGTCCAAATTGGCCTTGTTAATAGAACAGCTCATAATGAAGGAGGGGAAGGCACTTTTGTAAAGGATATAATGTCATCCCCAGGCCCAAGCGAAGGCCTCTGAGCAGGTAGACTTTTAACAGCTGACACTCCAAGCCTCGTAGAAGGTGTGCTGGTGAGTTGAATATACCTGACAGCAGGTGGGGAAGCCCACTCTCCAGCATGACTTTATTCCTGCCAGAAGCTGGGGAGTCCTCACCGCCATCGAATACCGGAGGATAGCATTCCCTCACATCTAATACATATTCTCCCGGTGAACAAAAAGAAACAGGAGATCGGTTGTAGTAGTTACCGGAAGGCCCAAATTACTCTCCAGTTAGAGTTTCATAGACTTTACCTGTGATGAGTTTGATCTGGTCAGTGGACACCCTCTCTCCTGAATCAGCCTTGGGTGCACTGGTGCAGAACTGGACAATGCTAAGCTGTGTTTGAGGACTATATGATTTCTAGAGTGTTCCATCAGGGGCCACTAAGGTAAATAAGGAAATGACCTGCTCTTTTACAGGCGTGTGGCTCTGTGCTAGTTCGTCATGTGCTTGATAAATGGTTCGAAATAATGATGGACCTATTTTTATCATGGCTTTTCACTTTATGCCTCCGGTGAATATAACTGAAATGTTAAGAGTTACAAGAATCTGTTGTTGTATATATCTGTATATCCACGTAATGCATATGTATATGGAAATACATGTGTCTGTGTGTGTGTGTGTGTGTGTATAAATAAATTATGTCATGGGACACTTTATAGGATTCACTGTTTTCTGAAGACGTTGGAATATCTAAATTACTGCCCATTGTAACTGGTTCCACTTCTGTCTCATTCAGTGTCTACTTCTTTCTTAGCTCTTCTATCTGGGACACATAAGTAGCCTCTGGATATGTATGCACTTAACTGAACAAAAATGTCAACAAGCTGCTATTTATTTTCTTAAACAGCTTGAGCAGAGATGTTTGGTTTGATTGCCGAAAATTGTAAGCTTATCACCAAACTGTCCTGATGATTCTTATTATTCAATTTGCATTGCTTACAATAGTAATTATTAGTACATAAGAGAGCATGATGCTTTTATTTGTATAGTTCTTTCATTAATAATTTAATTGACTATTACATCCAAGTGGTTCTGTGACACATACATCAATGTACTTAGAGACTGGCCCTGGGCACCCTGGGAAATCAGGATCTAAGTATAGTAAGGCGTGGGCTGGGGAGACGGGTGGTAGGCAGGTCCTTTGGCCCTAACATCCAATTGGTTGGCTGTAGGTTTCCCTCATATTTATTTCCAAGCCTTTTGCTGATTTACCAGCAGCGACTCTCAGCTGGTCATTTTAACAACCCAAGAAATAAGATCATGGTATAGTTATTTGGCTCACTAAAATGACTGGATTGGTATTGATTTATAAGTGGAAAGGTATTGATGGCAAAAGCAATGTATTGACCCAAAATGATTGAATCGGTGGCTTTACTTAAATAGAATCTGTGTCTGTGGGGCCTGTTCTTTAGAAATGGGAAGATTTTGTGGTCACAGCTGAGCCAGCATTCCTAGACTGCAACTGTGTAAGACTTATGTTTCGATACATCTTGCTATAGAAGAACTTAGTTTGTGGATTTTTTAGTGTAGGAGAATACTACGAATTTTGTCCTAATTCATGTTTTATATATTAAATAAAATGATGACCTGAAATATGCCTTTGGAGGCATGGGAACCCGACTTGGGTGGGTGTCAACCCATAAAGATGTTCAAGGAACAGCATTTTAAAACTCTGGATTCAACAGGGAAAATAAAGTAAACAAAGGAATTCCCATTTGGCCAGCCCAGCCTGACATCTGGGAGGATCATGGAGGAAATTTTTCATGTCAGAAATTAGAATTTATTAAAATGATTGTCAGGGCACCTGGGTGGCACAGTCAGTTGAGCCTCCGACTCTTGGTTTTGGCTCAGGTTCCGATCTCAAGGTCATGAGATCAAGCCCCATGTCAGGCTCTGTGCCCAGCGGAGAGTCTGCTTGAGGTTCTCTCTCCCTCTCCCTCTGCTCCTCCTCCCTGCTCTCTCTCCTCTCTCTCAAATAAATAAGTCTTTTAAAAAAATAAAATAAAATGATTGTCTTCTCCTCCACTGGCTCTGAACAACATTCTTTACATCCTTCAGAAAAATGGACTAGTCACCTGAAGTAGGATTGGGTTCTTTCTCCCGTACTGTCCTTTACAAGGACTGAACCAAGGGGTGGCTCGAGGCTCTAGTCCCCACATACTCTGTATCTCACACAGATGCAAGCCACTCAGACAAACATTCGCTGTGTTCATTATAAAGGTGCAGCATCCCATGAAGTTCCCCAGACATCCCCTTCCTGGCCACCTGATGCTACCTCTAAGCTCCTCCTACACAGACATTCCAGAATGGCCACAATTCCTTGGTGTTCCCTTCTTGGCTCTTCCTTGTGGACTGTCCCGGTGTTGACGCCACCCTTTAGATTTCATTTTCCTAAGTGGGCATCTGAAGGTTTCTTCTTGCAAAGACAGAGCCTGGTTGGTGGGGGCATTGGTCTGTGCGTACCGCTGTCTCTCCAGAACGAAGTTGTTCCTCACTCACCTGGCTCAGGGGTCTCCTGTTGTCCTTGCCTCCATCCTGTCTGAGGCTTCTGTTAGCCTTCACCAGACTGCTCCAGGGCACTTGCTGAAAACCTCCCAGCCTGGAACAGAGCACTGGGGTCTGGGCTTGGGTTGCCGGCGTAACGAGTTCCTTCATGGCCTTGGTGATGTTGCACAAGGCCCCAAAAGGAATTTATATGCACCCAAGAGAGACTCTCTTAGCCAGCAGAATTCAGCTATCTGGAATAGCTTTCTCCAAAGCCACGCGTTAAACTTTAAGTAGATCTTTGCTAGGTTTGTGTTCTTAGTGTGACCACACTCCCGATTAACTTGGCTTTATGATTCTCTTTACTTTTATAGACGAGAAAACTGAAGCCCAAAGAGGCTAAATAATTGCCTAAACTCTCCAAGCTATGAGTGGTAGAACAGGTTCTTATGATTCTAGACCTTAGGAGGGTAATCGGTGTTCGGGATGGTGGCAGCAAGATAAGGAAAAGGGTTGAACTCTGTTTAGCTCTTTTGTTTAGAAAGTAGTAGAAAGATACGTAGTACTTGCAAGATGGTTCCCTTCAAAATGGCCACTTTATTTTTTAGCTCTAGTGTGTGATGAGTATCAGTTGGCTGAGAAATCCCAGCAGGTGGAACTGTGCTTCCTGATTCTGCCAAATGAATGTGAAGTTACGAGTTGCCTTTGCTCAACAGCTAGTTTATAGATGCTTATGAACTGTTTTTTGTATCGTCAAGATGAACGAAGCCTCGGCTCGGTCTGGGTCACGGTGATCAGCCCGGTTCTGGTGTGCATAGGCAAGAGATGGGCAGCTTCTGGAATATCTCAGCGCAGGGATAGGCCCCTCCCACATGACTGAGGATGGCTGCTTCATACAAGAAAGTCCCTGCATGGAAGCGAATGGCCACCAGCTCGTTGACATTCACCAGCATCCTTCATTTGTGTTGAGCTTCACAGTTTTCAGAGTGCCGTCCTGCACACGACCTCCTTGGCTTACAACCATCCTGCCTGTTAGGCAAAGCAGGCATCAGTGTCCTTTCCATCATCTGGGTGAGGACAGCCAGGCTTGGAGGGAGGAGCCCGTGGTCCTGGGGAGAAGCAGGATCCGAGCCCTTGTTTCGACCACGCACTCGGATCCTCCCACCACTCTGAACACCTGTGCTGTTCATGCCTAGCTGGGGAGGGCACCAGACGGTGATGGAAGGAGAGTCTTTCCCTCCTCTGAGGAGCTTTCTTTCCCGGTTGAAAAAGGCCAGTTTCACAGAGAAGGAGACAAAGGAATGCAAAGGTCTGGTCACAGCATGAACCACTTTGCTCTCAGGTGGAAGAAACACTGGGTTGACATAAACTGGAGAAAAGACACCTTGGAACCTCAGGCAGTTTGTGGACAAGGCTTTCTTCATCTGCCAGCCTCAGTCAGCGACTGTGCAGCCGAGGAGCCCCACAGCCCCGCTTCCTGGGCCGAGGACCAGGCTGGGACGTCTCTATCTGGCCAGGGAAACGCATGCCTTGGGATTGCTGGTCCCGAGGGGGGCTCTGACCCTAACCCTGGCCGCAGAGAGCCCCAGCTGCCTGCCCCACCTGGATGCGCCCTGGACGGGGAAGAGGAAGGAGGGTGGCCATCGGTCATTAGATGTTCTTCCTGGTGCTGAGGGGGTCAGGGCATCCTCAGGTGGACCAACCCGAGATCGGGTCCAGCTTGTCTCTATAACTAACTCAGGTTCGACTTGAAGCCAGTTAGAGGACCACTAGGTCTCTGCTTTTCTCATCTGTGAACTTAACTTCACTCATTATTTAAAGAGGTTCAAATCGAAACAACAGGAGATATCATTTGTCGTCATTTGTCTGACTGGCAAATATTTAAAAATTTCAGAATATCCATTTCTGGAGAGGGGTTGGGAAACAACACCCTCCCTCAGTTTTCAAGGCAGGGAACCTAGGTGGTGCATTTCGCAACATCTGTCAAAAGTTATACGCACACACCCCTCAGGTTCCTTCATGAATAGATCCTATGAATTTACCCACTGAAATGTCAAAAACTAGTGAATGAGGCCATCTTAATATTGCTTACACTAGCAATAGCCCCAAACCAGATACACCCTCGGTACTCATCACCAGAGGATTGGAAAAGCATATGTCCTTGGCACACAAAGGTATATCCTTGGCACAATGTTCAGCATTCCACTTCTGAAATAAATAAGTCATGGGGTTGTAATGTACAACATAGGGAATATAGTCAATACTCTTGTAATAACTTCGTGTGTTGACAGATGGTAACTGGGCTTAATTGCAGTAATTTATTTAATAATGTATAAAAATTTCGAATCACTATGATGTATACTGAAACCAGTAGGACTTTGTATATCAATTATATTGAGGTAAAAAACAGGATGAGTTGGAGAGGGCACAAAGAAATAATGGGAATAAGTAATAATAATAATAGTACACAGGTTTTGAGTGTCATACACATCCTAAGAAGTTTACACGTATTAACTCACCTGCTCCCCATTTTACAGATGGCAAAGCTAAGGCACAGTGAGGTTAAAGAAACTCAAGATTATAATCTCATTAGAAAGTAGCATGGAGGCAGGAGTACAAGGCAGGCATTCTGCAGTCAAAACTTCGTTCATTGCCTTCTTTCTTAGTCTGTGTGGGCAGAACACAGTTCAACATGGTTTCCTGTCACGTTCCCATTATTTCAGCAAAATACCAGAGCCTGGATGGCTGGTAAACAACAGAAGCTTATTTCTCATAGTTCTGGAGACTAGAAGTCTGAGATCAGGGGCCAGCCTGGTCTAGTGTGGACCCTCTTCTGGGTCTCAGACTTCTCGCTGTGTCCTCACATGTTGGAAGGGGGTAGGGAGCTGTGCTCCGTCTCTTTTTTAAGACACTAATCCCATTCATGAGGGTGGAGCCCTCCCAAGGCCCCACCTTCTAACACCATCACACTGGGGATTAGGAATTCAACATATGCATTCTGTGGGGGGTGGGGTGGGGGGTGTCACAAACATTCAGACCATAGCACCTTCTTAAGTGAAGAAAAGCAAGGAAAATGGGGTCCTATTTATGTGAAAAAAAATCAAGGCATAGGGGCGCCTGGGTGGCTCAGTTGTTAAGCATCTGCCTTCGGCTCAGGTTATGATCTCAGGGTCCTGGGATTGAGCCCCACATCAGGCTCCCTGCTCAGCGGGAAGCCTGCTTCTCCCTCTCCCACTCCCCCTGCTTGTGTTCTCTCTCTTGCTGTGTTTCTCTCTATTAAATAAATAAGATCTTAAAAAATCAAGTCATATATATGTGTGTATATATGTGCATGCATATATATAGTCATATTTTTATAATTATTTTTTTAAAAGATTTTATCTATTTATTTGACAGAGAGAGAGTGCGCACAGCTAGGCAGAGTGGCAGGCAGAGGGAGAAGCAGACTCCCCACCGAGCAGGGAGCCTGATGTGGGGCTCTATCCCAGGACCCTGGAATCATGACCTGAGTCAAAGGCAGATGCTTAACAGTCTGAGCCACCCAGGCGCCCGGAAAGCAGGATACACAGGAAACGGTAGGGAGAACTGAGGGTTCAGGTGGGAGAGAAGGCAACTTTTTATACATTCCTGTACTATTTTGTCTTTAAAAAAAAAGGTATATTTGTGATTTTTATTTTTTAATGTTTGCATAGGGCTAATCCGTTTAGGTGGTAGGACTAGGGGTTATTTACATTTTCTTTAAATTTTTCTGTATTTAAAAATTATCTTGTAAATAATTGTATATATTTTTTAAGATTTTATTTATTTGACAGAGAGAGAGAGCACAAGCAGGGGGAGCAGCACTACGAAGGGGAGAAGCAGGCTTCCCGCTGAGCAGGGAGCCCGATGCGGAGCTTGATCCCAGGACCCTGGGATCACAACCCCAGTGGAAGGCAGATGCCCAGCTGACTGAGCCACCCAGGCGCCCCAATAATTGTATTTTTATTTTTATTTTTATTTGTTTTAAAGATTTTATTTATTTATTTGACAGAGAGATAGAGAGAGAGCACAGATAGAGTGGCAGGCAGAGGGAGAAGCAGGCTCTCTGCTCAGCGGAGCAGAGAGCCTGATTTGGGGCTCGATCCCAGGACCGTGGGATCATGACCTGAGCTGAAGGCAGACGCTTAACCGACTGAGTCACTCAGGCGCCCCCACCCCCCAATAATTGTATTTTTAAATGAAAAGATTGGACATAACCTCTGAGAGTCCCTTCCAGATTAGAAATTTCCTAATTGTATTTGGTGAGCGTGAACCCAGCCTTGTTTCTTGTGTAGCACAGAATGAAACCATGTTCCCTGCCCACAGGTCTGAGCTGAATCAGGTAATGGTGGACAGCGATAAACCCACCTGGGATGCATAAACCGCCAGGATCCCACCATTCTCTGCTAAAGACCCGCTTGTCTTGCTTGGCTGACACTCATTTTCTTCCTCAGCAGAGAGTTGTGTCTGAGTCCAGGCTGAGGAGAGCCACTTAGAGAAGGGACCAGTGACAGGTAGCTGTCTGCACTTAGGGGCCCGGGCAGGTTCCAGCCTGGACTGGATCCTTCTGAGTTCATGATTCTCACCACCATGGACAACGAATGCTAACACTTACTTTGTGCCAGGCACTGTGGTGATCTCTTTATGTGCGTGCACTAGGGTTACTGTTATTCTCTCCATTCTATACATGAAGATGCAGTTGTACCCGCTTGCCTCTGCCTTAGTTTTGGAGTAGTGGGAGTGGTGTACCTCCCCCAACCCCGTGTACTTATGCCCCGGGGGATCAGCATGGTGACTGGGACAAGAATGGAACTGAGAAAACCCCCAAGAGCAGGGAAGAACTCAAAGAGAGTGGTCAGGTCCTTGTGCAGTTGTCCCAAGCCCCCCGTCATTTGCCATCTCATGGTAACGAGTCTGCTTTAATTGGGAGGGGATGGGCACTTGTGTCTTACAGTCCCTCATGACAAGTCTGTTCACACCTGCCTTACAACACTTACCACACTCTATAGTAACTGCCGTTGTGGGTTGTGTCCCTCCCTAGGCTTTGGGTTCCTGGGGGGCAAGGTCCTGATTCATCTCGCTGATCCACGTGCCTAGAACCCAACCTTACTTAGGACTCCAGGAACGTTTCCAGCGGGGATAGAGTTTGGGTGTATGGGCAAAACGGTTGTCTGAGCCGTCAAGAGGCATAGAAACCAGGTGGCACAAAAACATAGCCCTTCTACTTGCTTTCAGTTGGAAGAGAGATGAGAAAGAGGAGAAATAGGTGGAGTGCCCTTAGTTTGACAAAGTCATATTTGGTAGCAAAATGGCTGCCCCCGGGGCACTGAATGGATTGGTTGCTCCCATGCCCATTTTCTTTCAGCAGAGACACTTGTATGCCTCAGTGAACGGAGTTGTGATTTAAGAGGAACAGACATCGAAGGAAAAGAGGTGAAAAGGAGGAAAAAAATGAGTGGAAATGATGGAGCAGAGACACTGGGAGCTGGTGGTGACTGGAGCACCAGGAGGCTCCTGGGGGACGGGCCCCGCATTTGCTTGCTGACTTCTCCCTGCCCACATGCTCAGTGGTGTTCACACTGTGCTCATTTGGAGGAAGTTGGTAGAAACTCTTTTCTGTATACGTGTGCATGATTTATAGAAATGAACAAAGCTAATGAGATGGGGACTATCCCGATATTCTACCTCAATAATCAGTCTGTAAAAAAACCAAAAAAACCCCAAAAACACTGCTCATCAAAATCTAAAAATGGGAATAAGCATTTAAAATTAATTTTATGATACAATCCGGAATGATGTCCTAAGCCTACCATAACCTAAACAGCTCCAGAGTTGAGATTTAAGTGGAGAATTCCAAGAGTGTCTTCCACTCTGTCAATAGCACCAACAAATCTTCATCCACTGGAGAGAATGGAATATGACCTCCCAGTACCTGACATGATAAACAGCTCAGGTTGGAAGACTCCGATCACT